>NC_044982.1:12673612-12973612 GCF_008728515.1 Papio anubis | reverse complement strand
CAATAGCATACATTTAGTTCAGATTTCTGAATCAAAATTCGAGAGAGATTCTACAATGAAGATAAATTCCTCTTCTACATTTTTCTTTCCTACGAAAACTTCCAATCAAAGAAGATTCCAGTGGGATCATTCTACATTATAAGTTTGAATTGAGTAGACTGCCTTGTTTCATTGACTTTGCCTAGTATATCAGCTTTGAAATAACTTAGATGTTTATATCTGACTTTCTTCTTCTTTTTTTTTTCTTCTCTTTCCCAGGGTCTGTGTCTTTGTCTTGACTTCCAGTTTGATACTGTGGTTAAAGACAGACCCACAATTTTGAGCAAGCTTTTACTCTTGCATTTTCTTAAGCAGGATATTCCTGCTTTGAGCTGGGAGTTCTTTGTCAATAGATTTGAGACACTTTCTTTGGAAGCCCAGCTACATTTGGATTGTAACAAGGAATTTCCTTTTCCTACAAGTAAGTAAAATGAAGAACTTGCTGTAAACCATTACGGTTCCATTGTGCTTGCCTAGACAAACAGAAGACATTGGCATGTCATTTAACTCCTCTACAGAGGATGCCTTGACCTCATGCACTCAGCTCATTAAATGCTTATTGAATAACTGCTGTAGTAATCCACAGATTTAAGCATATCCTGGCATTCCCAAATCAGAATTCTTCTCTTTTCCTTGACCTATGATAACCATTTATGACTGTGTGTTCCCTAAATATGATTCAGTCATTATGTTTATAACGTTTGTGAGCAATTTTAGGAAGCATATTTGCACCTTGCAAACACACTCTTGCATGCTTTCTAAATTTCAATAGTTTAGGGGACATAGGTGGTTTTTGGTTACATGGATAAGTTCTTTAGTGGCAATTTCTGAGATTTTGGTGTACCCATCACCTGAGCATTGTACATTGTACCCAATGTGTAGTCTTTTATCCCTCACCCCCCTTCCACCCTTCCCCCCATAGTCCCCAGATTCCATTCTGTCATTCTTATGCCTTTGCATCCTCATAGCTTAGCTCCCACTTATAAGTGAGAACATGTGATATTTGGTTTTCCACTTCTGCATTACTTCACTTAAAATGATGGTCTCCAACTCCATCCAGATTGCTGTGAATGCCATTATTTCATTCTTTTAAATGGCCAAGTAGTATTCACGATATATATATATCACATTTCCTTTATCCACTTGTTGGTTAATGGGCATTTAGGCTGGTTCCATATTTTTGCAATTGAAAACTGTGCTGCTATAAACATGCATGTGCAAATACCTTTTTCCTATAATGACTTCCTTCCCTCTGGGTACATACCCAGTAGTGGGATTGCTGGATCAAATGGTAGATCTACTTTTAGTTCTTTAAGGAATCTCCATACCATTTTCCATAGTGTTTGTATCAATTACCACTCCTACCAACAGTGTAAAAGTGTTCCCTTTCTACCACATCCCCACCAACATCTATTATTTTTGGATTTTTAAATTATGGCATTCTTGCAGGAGTAAGGTGGTATCTCATTGTGGTTTTAATTTGCATTTCCCTGATAATTAGTGATGTTGAGCATTTTTTCATATGTTTGTTGGCCATTTGTATATCTTCTTTTGAGAATTGTCTATTCATGTCCTTTGCCTACTTTTTGATGGGATTGTTATTATTATTATCATTATTTTTTGCTGATTTGTTTGAGTTCCTTATAGATTGTAGATATTAGTCCTTTGTTGGATGCATAGTTTGAGAATATTTTTCCCTTTCCAGTGGGTTGTCTGTTTACTCTGTGGATTATTTCATTTGCTGTGCAGAAGCTTTTTAGTTTAATTAGGTCCCGTCTGTTTATTTTTGGTTTTGTTGCATTTGCTTTTGAGTTCTTGGTCATGAACTCTTTGCCTAAGCCAACATCTAAAAGAGTTTTTCTGATGTTGTCTTCTAGAATTTTTGTGGTTTCAGATCTTAGATTTAAGCCTTTGATCTATCTTGAGTTGATTTTTGTATAAGGTGAGATATGAGTACCCAGTTTCATTCTTCTAGATGTGGCTTGCCAATTATCCCAGCACCATTTGTTGAATAGGGTGCCCTCTCCCCACTATATGTTTTTATTTGCTTTGTTGAAGATGAGTTGGCTGTAAGTATTTAGCTTTGTTTCTGGGTTCTCTGTTCCATTCCTTTGGTCTACAAGCCTATTTTAATACCAGTACCATGCTGTTTGGATAACTATAGACTTGTAGTATAGTTTGAACTCCAGTAATGCGATTCCTCCAGATTAGTTCTTTTTGCTTAGTCTTGCTTTGGCTATGTGGGCTCTTTTTTGGTTCCATATGAATTTTAGAATTGTTTTTCTAGCTCTGTGAAGAATGATGATAGTACTTTGATGGGAATTGCATTGAATCTGTTGCCCAGACTGATGTGTAGTGGTGTCATCATAGCTCACTACAGCCTCCAACTCCTGGGCTCAAGCAATCCTCCCAGCTAATCTTCCCAAGTAGCTAGGACTACAGGGGTGAGCCGCTATATCTGGCTAATTTTTCCTTTTTTGTAGAGATGGGGGTCTTGCTATATTGCCCAGGCTGGCCTCAAACTCCTGGCCTGAAGGAATCCTCCCACCACGGCCTCCCAAAGTGCTGGGATTACAGCCATGAGCCACCACACCTGGCCTCTTGCTATTAATCAGTTACCTACAGCTCTGAATAGGTGGAGAAAAGACTTTCGTCACTCAACTATCCAATGATAACAAAATTAGATAATTTAATCTTGTGGTCTAAGCAGAAAAAAAAATCATGATAGGCAATAGTCATTTTTTTATGTAGGACTCATCAGAGAGGGAGATGTATATCCATGAAAAATGTATTTTAATATTGAAACTCTACACAGATGGATTGTTTTAGACTAGGTGGATTACATAGCCCTATGTAAAGGAGAGTGATAGTCTCTTTAATTCCTTTTGCAAAGCCATCACTGCTGTGAGGACCAACGTTGCTAACCTCAGCGATGCAGCCTTATGGAAGATCAAGAGAGCTCGCTTTGCAAGAAACCGCCAGAAGAGTGTACGTTCCCTGAGGGACAGTGTGAAAGGGCCCGTGGAATCCAAGAGGGCACTCTCCCTCCCTGAGACCCTGACCTCCAAAATTCGTTGAGTATCTTCTTTCATCCTTCCATTAAATCTGTTTAATGTCTTTCTGAGGCTGACCTGTCTTGTTAAATGTTCACAGAGAGTATAGCATGTTCAGTAAACTGAGTTTGTTCAATAAGTTTGGCTTTCAGATTCCCTAGAGAATCACCAGGGGTATAAATGCCTAGGGTTGCTTTTGCTGGTTTGCTGGGGTAGCAGAGCCCTGATCTAACAGTAGATGTTTTTGAAATGTAAAAGGCAGCAAATGCATTGATGCTTGGCATGCAACTTAGAAGAAACATTTGCTCCTAAGTCCTAGAACACCAAAGTTTGCACCACCAGCCTTGTATCCTAAGAGCTGTCTGAATACGACTTAGGTAATAAGACCTATGGCAGCTAAGGAGGGAGAGTTGAAATTTGGAATGTAGTTTTTTTTTGTGTCTGATAGAAGCAGCCACACAAGCCCCCCAAGACAAACCAATAATAATGGTTGCTTTTGAAATAGAGAAATCAGGCTGAGAAATTGAATTTCTGCTCGTCTTCAACAGATAATTTATAAATAAAAATAAGCTTCATTGCCAATATTTTTAAAAAGACCATATATACTTGTTCTATAAAAGGTCTTTCTTTATATTATAGTTTTAAAGAGAATAAAATTTTCCTTAAATTACCAAATGACTAGATAAACTCTAACGATTAGTAATGACTCATGAAGGACAAATAATTAAAAATTCATTACTAAATCACCATACTAATGAATGAGTATGTTTAAATATATTACTAACTTGTAAAATTTATTAAATGATTTAATCTTTAAATAATCACTGTGAAGTAAATAAAATAATGACCCAAAACCTATTTCTTACCCTGTCAGAATTTGAAAGGTTTGTTTTTCATTGGCATTTATTAGAAGACAGCCTTATATAACATAACCATTTTAAATCATAAATATGATTTGATTTTGTTCATTACATTTTCTCTGTTTTATGACAAGCTATGGCAATGTGTTCTTTTAAACTTTGGGAGAGTTAAATATGAATGAAAGTTCTTTAAGTAATCAATAACCCAGTTTTTCAGGGAGCAAAGATAATCACAGGTGATCATTTAAGAATAATCAATGGTAGTGCCAGGCCCCAGGTGAAACTGTTTAAATCCTAGAAACCAATACCCAAATTAAATAAATAACTAATTTTATATGAGTTTTCCAGCTCTATTTATATCCTAACTGATCAGTTTGGAATGTAAAGTTTATTTCTTGTCGTTTCTTGTTCATTAATTCACATGACCATTTTGAAGATGAAGTAACATTGAAGGATGTTCTTATGATTCAGATAAAAACTGCAAAACTTTTGTTACATAAACAACTTTTATGTGATGTTAATTACAAATAGAACAACGAAGCCTGCCCCTACTATCCAGTACAGTTAGCACTGAGTATATTTTCTAGGCTCCAGTTGTCTGTAATGCTTATTTCAATAGAGTTGTTGTTGATTTTTAAGCTATGAGGTTGACCAGGCATGAGCAGTCTGCTCCAGCTCTCGGTGGGACACCCGAACAGACGCCAGGTGGGTACTTCTGACATTGAAGGGCCATGTACAAGTGTCTCTCACAGGTGGACAAGGTAGAGAATGCGGTGTCTCTAACTGGACCAGGGTGATATACTTCAGATTTGCAAGCTCAAAAGGGTCTTACTTCAGATGTTCAAGTGTTTGAGCCCCTGATATGGCAATTCTTTCCATTTTGATATTAACAGATGACTTTTGATTCCATTAACTTTTGGTCCAGTAAGAAGCATCGTATCACCTGAGTCTGCACCTTTCCCCAGAGAGCCAGTATGACTAGAGCTATCCGTAGTATTGATATTTGTATGTGTCTTTACACATAGAAATATTTTGTTCATATATATCTGCTATAGGAAAACCATACATTTCATTTACATTTTAAAAGGTTATACATTTGAACCACTGTCATCCGCTCATCCCCTTAGCCATTCCTGATTCTTTGCAACTCTACATGCATTTCTGTTTCTCAGAGAAAGGAGAATTTCCTCTGTTCGGAGGACCATAGCATGATACACTTTAACGATCATTTGATGTTCTGTGATATATTACAATTTATCATGAAGTAGCCTAAGAGTTGAAGGGGTATTGGCAAGGAGGCTCCACGCGAATGGTGCCGTGACTCACTGGGAAGACTGTGAAGGTTCTGAATACCTACTTGTTAGTCAAAAACAAATCTGGTAACTACCAACTATGTGTCATGCTATAGAACATTTGAGTTTTCATCTAAAACTACTAGTTTTATGATAAACTTTTCAGAATGGTGCACACACTCTCAGAAGGAAAATTTCAAGTAAGGAGACTTTAAAGATCACGTGCGTTATGCGTTATAAAAAGGATGTTTGAAAGAGAGGGAGTCCGGAGTGGGAGGGGAGAGAGAAAATCCCAGAGATCATCTATGCAGACAGCAGATGGTGGCCAAAGTCTTTTCTCTTTTACAATTGATGAGAAAAAAGGAATAGCAAACATTTGGTAGAGTCCCTCTACCTTGCCTTACACATCGCTCATGTACACTACTGTGCTGTGATTTTTTTCGTTTTAAAGAATAGAAATAAGAACTTCTGATTCAAAGCTTCATTAGAAATACGAAATCCATGCAGTTTCCCTTCAGTGAGGCATTTTTGAGATTGTTCTTAGGCAGTTTCGTAAATTATTTTTATTTTACTCTAGCTTGTCTCTTAAAACTTAGCTGAGAAGCTAGTCTTTCATAATAATTATCCATTTAAACAATCCAGCCTGAGAAGTCCCCTCATATCACTGTGGGACAACATGTACATGTGTTTCTTGCAGTTAAAAAAAAAAGCCTTCAGGCATCTAATTATTCCACCAAAAGTGGCCAGATGGAAAAGAGGCAGATAACAGCATTGTTTAAATTAAATGTGAAGCTAAAACTTCAGGAAAGGTAATTTACATGACACCAGCATAAGCAAAACTTGCTTAGATATGGAAATAGCTGGCTCAGCTTATAAGGCAATTTCAAACTACTGTAGTGTTCCATTTTTGCATTATTATTTACTGGACCCTGACTGTTTCTAACTTGGAAGCAAGGACATACCAGATTTATCATAAGATTGTGGAGAATGGTTTAAGACAGTAATTAAATGGAAACTGAAGAACTTGCTACTTAATGAACATACTTTCGTTTGGTCCAAGTAATGAGCTCCTCTTTGCAGACTTCTTGTTGATTAGACTTGAAATAAAGCAGATGCCCCTTTATACAACAAGATTTAAATTTAATTGCTGTTTAGGTTGAACTTTTTGGCAGTGGATTTACAATTTATGACTCTCTGATCTTAACCTTTACATGGTACCCACAGAAAATGAAATAGAAAATTCTGTTTTCTATAGAAGGTATACTCTGCAAGGTTTATAGAGAGTCACGTTCCTCTATGTCTTTTCAAATCAAAGTCTTTGTGCATCTAAACAAAATTCATAGAATCTTATAGCTGAAACATTAGCGATGTGTTAACAGTCTCATTTTGTAGAGGAAGAAACTGAGATTCTCACAAAAGAACAAGCTTATTAGTGACAGATCTGGGTCTCAAGCCCAGAGGTCCTGAGCTCTGTAACAAGGCATGTAACTACCAGTAGGAATTCAGCTTCATTTCATCCTAATTGATGGGATACACAATATTTTTAACTGCTAATCTACAATTTGTATGCTTGGACATAGGGAGTACTTTCACTGGTGCTGTAAGAACCAGGAAATTTTGTCTTCATGTATTTAGAACACCGATGAAGATTAATTGAATAGAATGCAGCAGTTGTTATGCTATATAAGCACAATACTGAACTAATGGTATCAGTCCCATGTGAACATAGGGTGCTTAATTATATTGTGTTCCTCATTGCCTGGAGTGCATAATTAAACAAAAATAGGTATGTAATAATGATAATCCTTCCTGTATATATAGTATCTCTTTACTTACAGGAAAACTGATGCAGTGAGGGATTAAGTGATTCTGCTTCGGTGGTTGCTTAAGGTCATGTATGACTGACTAGTTAGGATCAGAATGGAAGCTGGCATCCAAGGGACTTGGCTTGCTTGCTTTCTGCCACAACTACCTCTCGATGAACTGGTCTTAGGGTATTTCTGCCCTGTGGGACATGAGGACACCAGTCTGGTTATGGAGTTGGCCTGGGCTTTCAGGCCTGCTACAGAGTGGCTTAAGGCCATGAGTGTCCAGACCAAAGGACTTTGCCAGTTAGGACCCCAGATTGGTCCAGAGCTATCCCCATTTCTTGTGGGACTTGCATACTCTAAGTTCTGCTTCAGCCTGCAGAGAAACCTAGAGATCTCTTGGCCTGCATTTGTATCCATAAGAGAAGGTGCCCAGTACTAGTTAGGACCAATAAAGCACTCTTGCATTGACCTTTCCTGTCTTCTTAGTGTCCCAGCCTAGAATTCCAAATAACTTTTCTTTGGGCTCTTTCTTTCTACAGATGGTTTACAGTTCACTTCTTCACTAACTTGCAAAATGCCTATTGACCATTAAGATCCAGTAAGTCAGAGTACAGTTGTTTTTATAGGAATACTCTTGTTTGAAGTTATATTTTTGGGAAATGACAATTTTTGTTCAACAAACATTACAAATACTTTTTTTGAGTTGGGGTCTTGCTGTGTTGCTCAGGCTGGTCTCAAGCTTCTGGGCTCAAGGAATCCTCTCACCACAGCCTCCCAAGTAGCTTGGATTACAGGTGTGTGCCACAAATGCTTGTTCAACAAGTATTTATTTTACACCTGCTTGACTAGGAAATACAAAGATGCTTTGGAAATTTTTATACTCTTAACTTACTTATGGCCAAGTAAGGGATATTAAGTATGAATATCAGTAAACTCTCATCTTGAGTGAAAGTGACAGTACGCAGGATGAGTCATGTCAAACGCAAAGGGAGGGAGCTTTCTACCAGCTGGAGACATCAGGGAAGGTCTCATGGACAGGTGGCTTTTCAGCCAGGCTTGACTGGTGGATGAGACGTAAACGTATGATGATACAACATGGAATAGGAAGGAGAAAAGGCAGGGATGGGGAGCATAGGAGGATGTGAAGTTAGCCACTGCCCCGGCTTTCCAGCCCTGCTGTGGATGTGTGCACACATAACCGAACACTGAGGTAAGGAGGCAGGGAGATGAGCGAGGCAGTGTAGTGAGAGCTGCCTATGGAATGGAACCTCGTTTATAGTGCTTACTCATTGGCTGCCCTGGACCAAGTGCAGAGTAAGCTCATGGAAGGATCCTTTCTTCCTCTACCTAATTGTCACTTGTTGGTTTGGCAGAGGGGTCAGTGAGTCAATTCACATAGAGAAACGTTCCCATATTCCTGCTGTTTTGGGACTCTGTCAATTTTTCTCTTATACAGAATGTAAACTCTGACATATTTATTTGAATTTAGTGCACTTTGACAGACATTTATGTATAATAGGTATCTACTATATGTCAGACATTGGCCCCTATTCTGTGAGGGATATAAAAATGGATAAAATAATGTCATTTGCCTTCAAGAAGCCTATGTTCTTATTGGAGTATTAAGGCAATTGAATAGACAAAATGTTCTGCCTTGCAAAATTGTTATTGGCCACATGGGAGTTAGGAAAATGCTAAAGGAAATTTTCCTCCATTCTTCTTTTTCTCTTCTGTCCTCCCTCCTTTCTTGTCCTTAGAAATTTAAAGAATTTAGGGATCACATCGAATTGCTGAGAGGAATATTGGGTATATCTAATAAGAATGGCTTTTGGGGACCTGTTTATAGCACAAAATTGTTGGGGGAGGGTAGAGAACCACTTTGCAAGGTGAAGAGAGCACCATGAGCAAAGGTGCAAAGAGGGAAAAACATTGGCTCCATTCTGAGATCCACGAGTAGCCCAGCTTGTAAGAATGTTGACCATTTCGGGTGAAATAATAGGAGATAAGTCTGGAAAAGCAGATCCTGATCCTGCCTGGTTTCAAATCATCTGAATAAATAATGTTGTATTACACTTTGGAGTTTCAATCAGTTATGCACCTCTGTGGACAGATTGTAATGGACTCACTCCACATTAAAGGTATGGTAGGTATAGCTCTGCCTCCATAATTATAATTATAAATGTAATTATATTTTCTCTTTATAGAAAATATAAAATTAGACCTTTTAACATGTTAAATCTTTATGGTTAGGACAGATATAGAAATTTCACAGACTAGAATTCAAAACTATTAAGCGTTTTGTTTTCCTTAGAGAAAATACTTGTAGGCATTTAGTTTTAAAATGGAAATTTCATACCTTTTCTAGGTTAAAATATTAATATTGTCTTTATCAATATTAATTGAACATTTCAGCTTATCCACAGCTCATTTTTCTTAGGGATTTGATTAAGGTAACTTGTCTTTATGAAGAGTACACCAGTCACAAGCTTACTCTATTTCAAAGAGAGGCAATAAACAAAGTATAGACTTGCAAAGCCCACACTGGGGGGGTAAATTATTAGAGTAAAAAGAGATTAAAAATTTTTTATCCAAAAGTTTACATAAATGTTCTTTTTTCAGTACATTTGTTAAAGATCACTCAATTCTTGCTATTCAGGGAAAGCAGCAAACTTAAGATCCGTGAAAATGATCTACAGTGAGATGGGCATGTATGAAATGACAGTCATCAGGAAAATCTGATGTGATGGGAAAACTCAGGGTTACACATTGTTTAGAAACATGCCCACTTGTAATGAGAAGAAGAGTTCTGAAATGTTTAAGCTGAAGTCTGATGATCTATTTTCTAGACTTGAATTGGGATGGAAGGAAACAGGAGCAGGGTCCCAGTTGGGCCTTGCTGGGAGCTCCCTTTCTTCTGTATTGAGGTTCCTAGATTCTCAGTACTATAAAACAAAGGAGCAACTTCCTCTCAAACACTCTGTGGTTCCAGTTTCTAACTTTGGGACTTTGTTGTTGAGCCATTGTGGACATGAGGTGGCTGAGCAGGACTGAGTGATACATGTTCTCTTCAACTTTGCACCCCAGAGCTAAAAGGAATTGAAGACTGAAGCTATATTGTAACAGCCATTACTTGCTGCTACAATAACATTGAACCCTGCAGGGAGTCCTGTCATATTCTTGGCCCAAACATGTCCAAAGCAATAATGTCCTTCTAGTTGTAAAGTAATACTCTAGTGGAAAAACAAATCAAGAGTAAATGTTTTTCTTTTCTTGTTCTTTTTTCTTTTTTTCTTTTTCTTTTTTTTTTTTTTTTGAGAGAAGGTCTTTCTTTGTTGCCCAGGCTGGAGTAGAGTGGCATGATCACAGCTCACTGCAGCTTCAACTTCCCAAGCTCAAGTGATCCTCCTGTCTCAGCCTCCCGAGTAGCTGGGACTACAGGTGTGCACCACCATGTCCAGCTAATTTTTGTATTTTTTGTAGAGACCGGGTCTTGTCATGTTTCTTAGGCTGGTCTCAAACTCCTGGACTCAAGTGATTCTCCCACCTTGGCCTCCCAAACTGCTGGGATTACAGGTGTGAGCCACAATGCCCAGCCTCAGTAGACTATTTTTCAATGCTGAAAAAGTAGCCCTGTAAACTTTTTCTATTTTGCCTTACAAGGATAGGTATTGTATTTGGTCAAATCCTATATTACAAACATTTAATTTAACCACATGCTGTGATGCTTTGCATTTCCAGCCTCTCATTGAAATAGGGTGTTCCATATACATTGATTTTTTTCCTGATGCATGCCTTATAAGTAATTATATTAACAATTTATTGATCACCCTGCATGTGAAACACTGTAATAAACAAATCCTTAGGTTTTATTTGAATAATTTTTGATAAAAAGTTTCTCTAAAGTGCATCATACATATTCATTCCTTCATGCACAGATTCTATGAGACAGAAAAGTGTGAGTGTCCTGGAATCATACTGACGTGTGTCAGATGGTTTTCTCTGTATTAGAGGCTCTTACACTAAGCTGCCTCTGCTGCCTCTTCACTTACTGTCAACTATCCCTTCTCAGCAGTTCACTTTTGAACAGACCAACATTCATCTGATTCTCTGGGAAACTCGACAACCAAGCTTGTTACTTTATGTGCAGGTCTAAACTGGTAAATTCTGAATTTGACCTTCATGCTACTATACCAGAGAAAAAGTATTTGGGCTTGAGACAGCAAATTTCTGCAATTCCCAGAAACATTTCTGATGCCTCGCTTCTCTTGGCTGTGTCCTGGAAGGCTGAGACTTTGTCAAATTAACTGAGGAGTTAATAGGTATAAGTTACTACCTAACTCTTTGTTGCATCCTTTACACCATAATTATAATGGATGTAACCAAAGCTTGGTTTATAATGGTTTGTAACCAAAGCTTGTCATCGTTTAGTAGAACGTTTCCTTGCAGGATGAGAGATGAGAATGCCGGTGTGCTGATCTAACCCACCAGACAAAACCTTTATTTTCAATTTAGATATTCTAATGTTGCTGTAAAAAAAAAAAAAAAAAAAAAAAAAAAGGACAAGAGTATTTTGAATAATCCCCAAACCATAAATATAGAAGAGCAAATATCAGTCTTCCTTCTCCCAAAGTCCTAAACCAAACCTGATAAGAAGGGGCAGAAGAAAAAAAGGAGACAGGGTAATTTCTGACTTTGAAAAATAACAGAGAAAGTCAATGTCAGGGAGCTGCTAAGATGCCGTTATTTACTAGGTTAAGAGGAAGCCAAGGACTAAGGTATTTTTTCTTTCCATGTGAACTTTCCGCTCACCTTCATGTGGTGTTTTTCTGTTTTTAAAAGTTCATGCTTCACTCTCTTTCTGTTTGTGTCCTCTCCCTTCCTTGTATGTTTCTCATGACATACAACAGGGCTTATAATTTGCTATTTATAATTTTGACTATTTCATTTAAAGAGAACCTACTGCTAATATCTCAGGGTTTGGAAAAGATTTTTTTTTTTACACTAGCTGATTCATGAACATAACTGAATTGAGATAATAATTTAAACAGAAGAACCCAGTGGTTTTGCCCTCAGTAGATTTTAGACTATAGTGTTTTGTGGTTATTCTTACATGCTTATTTTACAAAGCTGGAAGGGAAACTTCCTTTATCACTGAGGATAAAACTTTGCCAACGTGTTAAAAAATTTGCTAAATGCAAAATGTATTTAGGCATTTGTCTTGCTGTTTCAGGATAATATTGCTTCATAGCACCCTATTTTTATTGCCATTCCCTTAATTCTCCCAGATTACTTGGTTGTTGACGAATACAGTAACTTTCACCCCCGGACTAGGGCAGTGCCTACAAGGCCATATTGTGCCTTTAAGTTTCTTAAATTCTGTCTGGAGCAGAAAGTTTTGTAGAAGCAGAAACAAGGGTGCTTTTTCAATATATAAGGGAGATTTTAGTGTCACTTCACTTATGAACGAGTCACCCACTCACAGCCTTTCTTCTACTGACAGGACAACAGTCTCCCGAGAATGACAACACCATCAAGGACCTGCTCCCAGAAGATGCTGGGATCGACCACCAGACAGTTCACCAGCTGATCACAGTGCTCATGAAGTTCATGGCCAAGGACGAGAGCAGCGCCGAGTCAGACATCAGCAGTGCAAAGGCCTTCAACACGGTCAAGCGACACCTGTACGTCTTACTCGGCTATGACCAGCAGGAAGGTTGCTTCATGATTGCACCTCAAAAAATGCGCCTGTCAACTTGCTTTAATGCATTCATTGCAGGAATTGCCCAAGTGAGTGTAATAACAGCTTTCAGAAGTCACACCCTTATACTTTTAGTAGAAGCAAGGCATTACGTACCATGTAGCCAATACTGGTTCAGCATAAAGGTTTGTACAAATTGCTCGGTGTTATGCAGGAGTATGTGGAGGGGAATGTGAAGATTAGTAAGAATTGGTAGTCTGACTGAGGAATAGTGAGAGAGAATGAGAGAGAGAGACTGTGTGTGTGTGTGTGTGTGTGTGTGTGTGAGAGAGAGAGAGAGAGAGATATGCTAACCTTGTAGCATATGAAGAATGTCTGTACCTTGATATGATAGTTACATAATCATTTTAGTATATTTGGTTTCTTTTCTTTTCTTTTTGTTTTTTGAGACCGAGTCTTGCTCTGTCGCCCAGGCTGGAGTGCAGTGGCGTGATCTTGGCTCACTGCAAGCTCTGCTTCCCGAGTTCACGCCATTCTTCTGGCTCAGCCTCCCAAGTAGCTGGGACTACAGGCGCCTGCCACCACGCCTGGCTATTTTTTTGTATTTTTAGTAGAGACGGGGTTTCACCGTGTTAGTCAGGATGGTCTTGATCTCCTGACCTCGTGATCTGCCTGCCTCGGCCTCCCAAAGTCTGGGATTACAGGTGTGAGCCACCACGCCCAGCCAGTATATTTGGTTTCTAGATCACTGTGCTCATTTTTTTTTTTTTCAATTGCTAACTAAAAATACTTAAATTTGATTAATTCTATTTTAAAAATTATAATTTTAGTTTATATTAATTTCAATTGTATCTTACTGAAGAAATCTTTCCAGTTAGAAGGAGTTTCTAATATTCACATGTTCCAATATTTTGTTTAGTGTAAAACAGCCGAAGTTGGAGCTATGGAAAGGCTTGTTTTCTCTGTGTGTTTCAGCTACTTTCCATTTGGTTTTACACACTCAAATTTACATTTATCTATTAAAATTGCCATTTTATTAAACATTGTCTTTCACAGTAAAAAAGAAAAAAAAGAATTGGTAGCCTGGTATCATCAAGGGAGTGTGGGAGATTTTTTTGTTTTGTAAAATATACCTACAATTTGCCATTTTAACAGTTTTAAGTGTATAGTTCAGTGGCATTGAGTACTTTTATGTTGTGTAACCATCACCACTGTCCATCCTCAGACGTTTTTATCATCCTAAACTGAAACTCTGTATCCATTAAACAATAAGAGAATATAGGATTATTTTTTGTGGGTGTGGTTTCATTTATTTATTTATTTATTTATTTATTTATTTATGTTTTTGAGACGGAGTCTCGCTCTGTTGCCAGATTGGAGTGCAGTGGCACAATCTCGGCTCACTGCAAGCTCCGCCTCCTGGGTTCACGCCATTCTTCTGCCTCAGCCTCCCAAGTAGCTGGGACTACAGGCACCTGCCACCGAGTCCGGCTTATTTTTTTGTATTTTTAATAGAGACGAGGTTTCCCCGTGTTGGTCAGGCTGGTCTTGAACTCCTGGCCACAAATGATCCGCCCACCTTGGCCTCCCAAAGTGCTGGGATTACAGGCATGAGCCACCGCACCTGGCCTTTTTTGTTTGTGTTTCTGTGGTTTTGTGTGTGTGTGTGTGTGTGTGTGTGTGTGTTTTGTTTTTGTTTTTTTTTTAAAAAAAAAACCTTTTCCTTTTTTGGTTTCAGGTGGAGAGAGCTGAATTAATCATACAACTTATCTTTTTGCCACACCATCATCACTGGCTTTTCCATGTGTGTCTGCTACTTCTAACTGTTGTATTGCATGCCATGGTGGACAGACACCATACTTTACTCATCCATTCCCCTAGTGATGGACTCATATTGCTCCCAATGCCTCACTACCCCAAACAGTTCAGTAATAGGCATCTATGTATACGCACCTTATCAGCCAATGTGAGAATTCCTTAGGGAGATGGATCCAGAAGAATTGCTGGGTCGTGGGGTAAATGTATGCCTAATTTGGTCAGTGCTACAAATCTCACTCTCCAGAACAGCTGCACCAATCTGTAAAAATACAGGACTTGGGGCTAGAGAGATGCGGATATGAAATCAGCTCCGCCTCTGTTATTAGCTGCTAGGGCTTAGGCACTCTCTGCTTGCTTGCTTATTGGTAACACAGATTTCCTTTTTTGATAGATTAGAGAAAACCTATTGCAATGCACCTTGATTCATGCCTGTCTCATGGTAGGAACTCGATAGATGATAGCTGTTATTGTCAGTTAGCTCAAATAGATTGTAATGTAATGAACAAAGATAAGCAGCGTGAGAGCAATGTGCATGTAGTCGTCCTGTGCTGATGCTGATAACTGGATGGATCACCGCTTTTTCTCAGCTGTCACTGTTTCAGATACCAAATCCTCCCTCCCTCTTCCCCCCACCTTCTAAATCCACATTATGCATATTTACTTTAGAAATAAAAGCTAAAATCGAGGCCAGGCATGGTGGCTCATGCCTATAATCCCAGCACTTTGGGAGGCCGAGATGGGCAGATCATGCAGTCAGAAGTTCAAAACCAGCCTGGCCAATATGGTGAAACCCTATCTGTACTAAAAAATACAAAAATTAGCCAGGCGTGGTGATGTGCGCCTGTAGTCCCAGCTACTGGGGAGGCTGAGGCAGGAGAATCGCTGGAACCTGGGAGGCAGAGGTTGCAGTGAGCCAAGATTGCACCACTAAACTCCAGCCTGGGTGACAGAGTGAGACTCCATCTCAAAAAATATATATATATGTATATATAAGCTAAACATTAAAAATTAAATTTTTATATGGGGTTTATATAACTCCAGAAAACCTGTGTCAAAAATAACTTCCTAATATTTTGGCATATATTGCTCCCTCCATTTATATACATACATAAATTTCATACTCACATACGTATGTCCACACATTTTTACAATAATAGGTTCATATTATACATACTGATCTATATGCCACCTTTTTAAAATTTTTTTGTTTCAATGAGTTTTTGGCGAACAGGTGGTGTCTGCTTACATGGTTAAGTTCTTTAGTGGTGATTTCTGAGATTTTGGTGCAACCTTTTTAAACCTAAAATTTTTTATGAAGTTTATATCATGTAAATAAATTTGTCATATTCTGTGTAATGCTTACATAGTATTCTGTAGTTATACAAACAGTATTTTATTTGTCTAATCCCATATTATTGAATATGGAGGTTGATTTCAGTTTGGGGTGACTATAAACAAAGCCATGTTGAATTTCTTTAACATACATTTTGGAACACTTGTCTGATTATTTCTTTGGGATATATTTAATGGTTGTATTGGAGGTATGGGCTTTTTCTTTCTTTCTCTTTTTTCCTTTTTTTTTTTTTTTTTTTTTTTTTTGAGACAGGGTCTCACTCTGGTAGCCCAGGCTGGCGTGCAGTGTTATGATCATGGCTCACTGCAGCCTCGACATCCCAGGCTCAGAGGATCCTCCCAGTTCAGCCTCCTGAGTAGCTAGGAGTATAGGTGTGTGCTACCACACCGAATTAACTTACTGTATTTCTGGTAGAGACAGGGTTTCGCCATGTTGCCTGAGCTGGTCTCATACTCTTGGGCTCAAGCAATCTGTCTGCCTCAGCCTCCCAAAGTGCTGGGATTGCAGGCATGAGTCATTGCACCTGGCATGTGCTTTTTCTTATTCCTGAATGCATATTGCTAAATTGTTCTCCTGAAAGATTGTACCAAGTTTGGTTGGTATAATACTTGGTTCAAAGATTGAACCAAGTATGGCCGGTTGTCCATGAATTCCCATTTCTGCAGGTGGTTACCAATATTAGGTTTCTTCATTGTCTAGTTTAACTCTCGTTAATAGTTGAATGGATAAAATTTTATTTTCAATAGGTACTGAAATAAATAATTAATTAGATTAAAACTATTTTCATTTACAAGTTTCAAAAATTTTTTGTGAGGTTGGACTTTTCCTCCTTCTTGCGTACTAGCCATTACTTTTAATATTTTGTGGGGTGCCTGTTAAATATTTTGCCTGTTAAAAATTTTAACCACTGGGATGGCTCACATTTTTCCTTTTGACTTCTGAGTGTTCTTTGTAGCTTTCCATCAGTTATTAATATTTTTTCTATTTCAGGTTATGGACTATAACATTAACTTGGGAAAACACCTTCTCCCCTTAGTGGTTCAGGTGCTCAAATACTGCTCTTGTCCTCAACTCCGGCATTATTTCCAACAGCCACCTCGTTGCTCCCTCTGGTCCCTAAAGCCTCACATCCGGCAGATGTGGTTGAAGGCCTTGCTTGTCATCCTTTACAAGGTGAGCTGGGTGGTCACTGCTGTTTTAGATGCAGTGGTTCTCTTACAGAGCATGCAGCATAAGGAGAACACCTGAGTCTTTAGTTGAAAATTTTGTAGAATAAAAGTTTGACCTTTGGAAGGAAGATCAGGATATGCAATCACTGTTAAGAACCAAAGAGCTATTGAAATGAAAATAGAAATGGGAGGCCCTGTCGATACATGCTGTAAAAATGTTTAAAACAAAGAATGATAAATGGTAGGCTATTGATCAAGAACCTCTGTTTATAGTGTTTATACTCAGTCTCATATTTTATCTAAGTATTAATTATTATTTCAGAAAACAAAGAAGATATCTGAAATTGTATTCACCCGCTAAATGTTTATGCCAGATAATTTTCTTGAAAAGAACTGTAACTATGAACTGGCATGCCTTGCTGTCAGTGGTTTGGTGAAGGAGGAAAGGAATATAGTCCCTTGTAAAAATAAGGCCATGGAGGAGGGCGTGGTGGCTCACTCCTGTAATCCCAGCACTTATGGGAGGCCGAGGTGGGTGGGTTGCCTGAGTACAGGAGTTGGAGCCCAGCCTCAGCAACATGGTGAAATCCTGTCTCAGCAAAAAATTAGCCAAGCATTGCACATGCCTGGTCCCACTTACTTGGGAGGCTGAGGTGGGAGGATCACCTGAGCCTGGTAGGTTGAGGTTGCAGTGAGCTATGATCACACCACTGCACTCCAACCTGGGCGACAGAATGAGACCCTGTCTCTAACTAAACAAATAAATAAGGCCATGAGCAGAATCTCTTTCTACTTCTCTCTCTCTCTCTCTCTTTCTGTCTTTCTCTCTCTCTCTCTCTCATATATATATATATATTTATCCCCAAGAGATACTGCAAACAGTATCTGGCAAGATCAGGTGGAAAAACTTACCCTTTAAAATAACCATTTATCTTTTTCTCCCTCATTTCATTGGGCAGTATCCATACCGAGACTGTGATATCAGCAAGATCCTGCTGCATCTGATTCACATAACAGTCAATACACTCAATGCGCAGTATCATAGCTGCAAGCCCCATGCCACGGCAGGACCTTTGTACAGTGACAACAGTAACATAAGCAGATACAGCGAAAAAGAAAAAGGTACATATCTAAATTGCATCCTAAACCTAGCTTCAATACATAATAGATTTCTGGACAATGTTTTCTTATCAGATACAGGAGTGTTCCCAGATATCATTCTGAAGTAAAAAGAAAATCGCTTTCTTAATTTTCCAGCCTCCCATGAATGTTGCTGCTTTAACTTTAAAATTGAGCATTCGAGAGGAATAATTGATATGCTTCTAAAACCTATATCGTAAGAAATAATATTTTGTAAAATATTTTCTGCTGTTTGATTCAGGAACCTTCATAAGCCTTTTCTTACGTATTAGAAGCGTCTCGATTTTGGGCTATAAAGTAAGTCTTGGTTGGCACACAGTGGAGCCATTCTTCATAGGTTTCTAGTTTGCCCCTGACCTTTGTGCTCATACAGTTTCAATGGAGTCTAAGTTTGCTGAAGTGCTTTTTCCTAGCCTTTTAATGCAATACAAAGTGATTCAAAGCAAGGGAAATGAAACATTTTGCTGCATAGGTGTAAGTTATCTCCACTATAAACACTTTTTTCTATTGCTACCTTTTTCTAAAAGGAGGCAGTAGAATGCAACTTTAGCTAGAGTAAAATTGCAGCCTGTTTTCAGGTGCGACATAAAGGACCAGGGTGTATATTTTCAGTTTTTAGTGGAAATCATGGCTGACTAGATTTTAAATTGATATCATTTAATCTAGTCTTTGGAGAAAACCAAGTGTCCAGTGACCCTTTGTGAGGTTAGTAGAGTCTCTTTTGGTAGGACTGCTCTGGAGATGTCTCAAAAGTGTACATTGTAGCTGGTGTTCCACTGTTTATTATTGCTGAATGTTCCAGAAATCTAGTTTGGCTACAGATGGAACTCGAGAACTAGGTTCTTTAAGTTCCGGTACCATTCAGATCCTTCCTGAAGAATATTTTGTCTACCAGTTTAGGGTTTGGTCTCTGGGAAATTGGGGAGATCTGTTAAGCTATGGATGTTTTCAGCGTGGGCTTAGTGTTTGGGCCAAACCCTGATGAACCTTTCTGGATGGGAGGCGCCATCTTGTGGTCTTTCAGTATTGATTGTTCAATGCGTTTGGAAAATCACTTCAAAGTTATGTAATGCAAATCACGTAACTATTGGTTGGAAAAACTGCATTTTTCAAAGAATATTTTTACAAAAAGGAAATAGAGAAGTAAAACAGATTATTGTGTTGCATTTTCCCAGAAACATGGGGATTTGATAGGCGTTCCCATCTTTGTGGATGTTCACTGGGTTTAAAAACAAATTCATTTTGATTGTTAACATTTATTTTTATTTAATTAAAAAGTTTACTATGGTCATTTCACCTAAAATTTACTGCTTCAAGTTTCATTTACTTGTAGAATTTTGTGCATTAGAACAGGACGAGTCCTTAAAACTTGATGCATGTAATGCCCTTATGCTAAAAAAAAAACCTTGAATAATCATAATCACAGCTGAGCCTCATCTGTCATATACGTAGATGTACATACAGGCCAAACATCATTAGGTCAGTGATATTCAACTTGAATAATAGGTTAACTCCATTTATGGTGCTATTAAATGCATTTTAGTAACCTTTTCTGTTGCCACTTTGTACGTGGCTTTCGCCTTTCAAAAGAATGAAAGAAGAAAATTGGTTAAGTAAACTTTGTGGGTTGCAACATATCAGTTCTTTCCTCATTAACATATTTTGGGGTTTATCTTGCATTTTAAAATGGCCACATGGGTATAGAAGGGAGGACGTAGAAACAAGTTCACTAGGCATTCGAAGTGACCGATTTGTTTATATAAGATTAAGGATCGTAAGTGTCAAAGATTCTTTCTGGGATTCATGAGATCTGTAATAGTTACACGTGGTAAACTCCTCAGAGAAGAGTCTTACTTTAATAGGAGGAAATGTTATTTTCTGTTTTCTTTTTCCTTTGTTTACTCTTTCAGTCCATAATCATTCGTGGAGCTTTTGAGATGACAAGTGGCTTTTCTAAGCTTTTTCTGTGTGTTGCGTGTCTCATTATCAAATGTAGAGTACAGTATTTTGCATTCACACCATATAAGGTGCATGTACTGTTAGGCTGTGTCTATGCCAGTTACCAAATCCCAGAAAGGCAGATTTTTTTTTTTCTTTTTTGGAAAGGCCAAGATCCACTCATTTTGTTTAATTTCCTTTCGCCAAATCAGCCTGAAAATCCACGCAACACAGGCAAGTCCAAGCAGTGTCACAGGCTCCTGGAAAAAGTAGCTGACATCTATGTGTCATCTGGTGTTAAGCGTACTGGAAAAGTTTCCCAAAAAGGCACTGTTGGACTCCCAAGAAGCCTCTCTTTAAAAATGCTGCCAATTGTCATGTGAAAAGTGATGGGCAATCTTGTAACAGCTTCCTCTGTCCAATAGATAGATAATTTGATGCCTGGATGAAATACCAACCCATAGCTAGACTTGGGCTGGTGCAGAAACTACCCCAGACCTTGTTCCATAATGCTTTCATTGAAATGCTTGTGTAGACACAGCCTAAGAGAGAATAACCTCTTAAGTGTAATTTTGACTTTCTCTCCCCAATTAGAAGAAGATAGTGTTTTTGATGAATCTGATATTCATGATACACCTACTGGACCCTGCAATAAAGAGTCTCAAACTTTTTTTGCAAGATTGAAAAGAATAGGCGGCAGCAAAATGGTGAAATATCAGCCGGTTGAGATGAATGTTCAGAGAAGTATGAATTTTTTCTCTTAGTAATTTTATGCAGAAATGTTGTACTCTACCGTTTGTTTGGGGTGAAATCTTAATTTTATTATGTTACTACACATTTTAATACCGTTGATTTATATATATGTATGCACAAACAGTATATATATATACACAGTTATATATATACGTGAATCGACAGATACATCATTAATGTCATGATCGTCTTTGAGGGCCATTGCTTGATTTGATTTGTTGCAAAATGTTTGCTTCTCTTCCACACGATTTGAATACAGTTTCCTAGATCTGCCTCAGCCAAAAAATGATCCCCTCTCCTATGCACAAATGAACAGAGCTGAGGAATTATCCCGAAGTCCGATTTTGGAAATCAGATCTTAAACTGCCATTTTGGTGTCTTTCATTCCTAAATTTTCCAGTTTTTGAAATTAGAACGAACCTTCCAAAACCTTGGCCAGAAAATTCGTTTTCCCTCCTGGTGGAGCTGGGATTGTGATGATGATTTATGCCAATTGTATGCCCAAGGATGAGGGGAAAAAAATGGTGAAATCTCCAAGTAAAATAGTACTAGCTTTTTCTGTTTTGATCAGGTGAAATAGAACTGGCTGAATATAGAGAGACGGGTGCATTACAAGACAGCCTTCTCCACTGTGTGAGAGAAGAAAGCATTCCGAAAAAAAAGCTGCGCTCTTTCAAACAAAAATCTCTTGATATAGGGAATGCAGACTCGCTTTTGTTTACATTAGACGAACATCGTAGGAAGTCGTGCATAGATCGGTGTGACATAGAGAAGCCTCTGACCCAAGCTGCGTATGTCGCACAAAGACCAAACGACCCTGGACGTTCTAGACAGAACTCTGCTACGAGGCCTGACAATAGTGAAATCCCCAAGAACCCAGCTCTGGAAGGGTTTCCAGATGCTCGAAGGCCTGTCATACCAGAGGTTAGGTTAAACTGTATGGAGACGTTTGAGGTGAAAGTTGACTCGCCAGTAAAGCCTGCTCCTAAAGAGGATTTAGATCTGATAGATCTGTCCTCAGATTCAACATCGGGGCCTGAAAAACACTCTATACTCTCAACCTCCGACAGCGACTCTCTTGTATTTGAGCCTCTTCCCCCTCTCAGAATAGTCGAGAGTGATGAAGAAGAGGAGATGATGAACCAAGGCAATGACGGCTCCTCTGCTAAAAATGCTGCCTCCTGTCCTGCCATCCCCAGCCATCCCTCCGTCCTCAGCCTGAGCACAACTCCGCTTGTGCAAGTAAGTGTGGAGGATTGTTCCAAAGACTTTTCTTCTAAGGACTCAGGAAATAATCAGTCAGCAGGGAACACGGACCCTGCCCTCATCACTCTGGAAGACCCTATGGATGCCGAAGGATCCTCAAAGCCAGAGGAGCTGCCGGAGTTCTCCTGCGGTAGCCCACTAACGCTGAAGCAAAAACGAGACCTCCTTCAGAAGTCGTTTGCTCTCCCTGCGATGTCGCTGGATGATCACCCTGACCCGGGCACCGAAGGGGAGAAGCCTGGGGAGCTGATGCCAAGTTCAGGGGCAAAAACTGTCCTCCTCAAAGTCCCCGAAGATGCGGAGAACCCCACAGAAAGTGAGAAGCCTGATACCAGTGCAGAATCTGATACAGAACAGAATCCTGAAAGGAAGGTGGAAGAGGATGGAGCTGAGGAATCCGAATTTAAGATTCAGATTGTTCCCAGGCAGAGGAAGCAGAGGAAGATTGCTGTCAGTGCTATCCAGAGAGAGTACCTCGACATCTCCTTCAACATTCTAGACAAACTGGGAGAACAGAAAGATCCAGGTAAGCTTGCCTCTCTTCTTTCTCCCAGCCTTAACTTTAAGTTTGTGCATCTTGTTTGGTAGGGTACTGGCACTGAATATGCATCAGACTCAAACTCTTATAATGTCAGGGTGTGACATTATAATGGCTTTGCAATCACTCTGAATCCTTCCAGTTTAGTGGACAATGTTGGATGCAGATGTGGTTCTACTGGCTCCATAAATGTTTCTGTTTTTGTTGTTTTAAACTCTGCAGTCAATTCTTGACCACCCTTGGCAATGAGATGCACTGGTTAATTCGTATCGGGATAATCCAGGTATCATTTTAGCCTTCCTCAAACAGCAAAAGTCATTAACTTGAACTCTTTGCTTTCTTTTTTTCTCTACTCTATACTAGTGAGCTATGATATAGTCCAAAGAAGGAACCAATGTGAAGGGCTAAACTAAAGCAAACAGTGCTTAGAATGATTAAGAATTGACTGTACAATCATTTACAGGGCATACAGCTGATTGTAGATACTAATCAAATATCAGAAACCAAAAAATACCAGTTACAGCCTAGACCCTAACCCACAGTCATCACTTGGTGACGAAGTTGTCACTGCCCATGGATTTCCTGCATCAGGGCCATTTCTTATGTTTGCTTGGAGGCATTGTTTCTAAGAAAGATAACTTGAAAGAAATGGCAAGCCCATGATCCATCCCATCCTATAACACAGTCTTCTGTAATGTTACTGTGACACTGATCAGAACCCATCTTCATTTCTTAGTTCAGATCTTTTAAAATAAGTTAATGGGGATGGGTGTGGTGGTTCATGCCTGCAATCCCAACACTTTGGGAGGCCAAGGCAGGCAGATCACAAGGTCAAGAGATCGAGACCATCCTGGCCAACATGGTGAAACCCCGTCTCTACTAAGAACACAAAAATTAGCTGGGTGTGGTGGCGCACACCTATCGTTCCAGCTACTCAGGAGGCTGAGGCAGGAGAATTGCTTGAACCTGGGGTTGCAGTGAGGTGAGATCACGCCACTGCACTCCAGCCTGGTGACAGAGTGAGACTCCATCTTAAAAAAAATGTTAATGGGACTTTAGAAAAAATGGAATTGGCTAGGGGTGATTATTTTAGTAGATATATAGACTGTGGAAGGTTAAAAACTGGTGAAGGTCTTAAAGACCTCTAGCTTAGCCCCTCATGTTATACAGGAAGATACCGAGGCTTAGAGGAGGTGATGCACCAGGTCACATGGCCAGACAGAAGCAGTGCCTGATTCTAGTCACGTTTTCCTGCTATTCCACACAAAAGCAACTTCTGAGGGGATGCACCTGGCTTTTTTATTTGCCTCAGGCATTTCCAGAGGTTTCTAGCTGTCATCTAGCCCATAGGACAGAGCTGTCTACCTCAAAAACGTGCTGTAAAACTCTGTTGAATGAACATTAGCGTATTCAGAAAGGGTCATGCTCCAGCCAGGCAGGGAAAAAAGGGTCCTTGTTCATAACAACAAAGTTTAAGAAGTTAAGAAGGCTTTCAGGAAAACTGGGACACCTTTTTATTGTTTGGGGCCAGGAAAATGGCTGCATATGGAAGGAGGACGGCACTGACCTAGAAATGATAGAGGTCTATAGGGCAGGTGCATACGAAGCTGAGGTCCACAGGGTGAGTCTCTGTGATGTGTAGGTTGCATGTAGGTTCTAGCGTGCAGGTTTGTGTGTGCAACTGTGTTGCCTTCTTTATTCACCCTTGTGTTTGATCGTTCCCCAGACTACCAGGGAGGAAAGTGGTTTTGTATTCATACATTTGTTAACAGAACAAGGGAAAAATACATGATAATTATAACATGTCTTTAAAATGGCATAACATATATTATTATATAACATATATAATATATAACATATATATATTATACTGTCATCATAATTTTATGTCTCCATAGGGCTTTGCCTCTCACTGACTCTGATCTGACCTCTTCTGCCCCTCCTTGCTGGGCATGGGGAGGAGTCCTGTGTGCTCAGAGCATGACCCAGGCATCCCCAGACTTTCCTGCCTTCATCATCAGTAGTGAGGGAGACCCAGACACTTGCCCCTCCAAACCGTCCCAAATGCACAGCCTTACCCTTGCTAACTGCCAGGAGTCCAGGACTCATCTTACTGTGCACTTCACTCTGTTTATGTCAGTCCCTAGAGTACTGGGTCGTCCTTCATATCCCTCACTCAGAGCTCCACAAGGCCTTGCATACCTTCTGTTCTGAAGCTTTCTCCCTTGTTACCCTGGCTCCTGAAACCCTTCCCCTGTGTCCTAGGAAATTCATGGTCCTTTATGAGCAAAATTCCTCACACATGTTCTCTCTCCTCTATTTCCCTTGCCTTCTGAGTCTAGTGGAAGCCCAGCTCTCCCCAAGGGCATTGCTTTCCCTACAGCCCATGTCACTGGACTTGGCCGGGGGCAGCATCTTCCTTGTTCCACACTGCCCCTTCCAGACCCTTCCCTTCTTGTCTCTAGAAACCTTCGCTCTGAGCTGCATACCCTCAGACCACAGAACCCACTACTTGCATTGCTGTGCCATCACGAACCCTGGCTCTTCTTCACTTGTTGACAAATTTGATTCGTGGCCCTTCTTACTCTTTCCTAAATTATTCCTGCTGTAATTCCTATGGATTTTAATATTAGTGTAGATGACACTCCTGACACTTGGTTTCCTCGAATGCATCTTCTCCAGCGATTGTTTTTTTTAATCCTCCACCTTAGCTCAGCTGCTCCCACCCATGGTCACATCGCAGACCTTATTATTTGCCAATAACTGCAACCTCTTCATGATCTTACTTTCACATCTCTCATTCTCTGATTACCATTTCTTCTCTCCCTGGATAATCATGTATTGATCCAAGTATTTTTTGCTGTCCCTCCCCTACTTCACATCTTTTCTCCTTACTCAACTTACACTCAAGGCTATCAGTGTAATTCCTCCCTGCCTGCACCCTCTCGGGCCTCTCCCTTTTGAGATTTGCTTGGCTAAACACAACCCGTGTTAAAACCAACTCTCCCTCTACTGGTACCTGCACCTATCAGGTGAATGTGACTGGGTAAAAACACATAATGCATTGTTCAAGAAGTTAAAAGAAAATTAAGAAACATGCTTGAATTCCTTAACATGACTAGTGAAAGCATAGCTCCAGGACTGGCCAGCAATAGCACATGGGCCAAATCTGCCCCACTGCCTGATTTTGCAAATGAAATTGTATGAAGTACAACTACACATGCACAAAATAAAATTTAAAAAAAGTAAAACAAAAACACACAATGTTGACTGGTATCATTTTAAATTAATGGCCATGAACCTCGACTGGGTCCTTCAACCTGGCAATCATAATGTATTTTCCTGGTCCATTCACATTTCCAGTCTCCTAAATGACTATTTCATAGCTACTTTTCTGCCTGAACTTTCAATAAGTCTTCCAACTGACATAATTAAAAGGACTTTCCACAGCCTCCTACCACCTTATCTGCCCACCTTCCAGCCTCTGCACCTACACACCTGGACTTCCTGGCTGGGGCTATAGGTTAACTGTCTGTATTCCTGTCTACACCCAGCCTTTCCACATGTGGACAAGATTCTATCTCTCTAGCTTACTCAAGAATATTGGCCCCTAAAATTCTCCCCTCTGTATCCTCCCTTAGTATTTTTTTTTTCCTAAAGGACCCTTGACTTGAGCCTACAAACAATCTTATTTCTCTTTCTTAAACAAACAAAAGCACTTGATGCATGTTCTCCCAACTGTTATCCCATTTTACTTCTTTCCTTGTAGCAAAACATTTTGGAAGAGATAGTATAAAGTTGTCTCTTCCAAATTCTATTAGAGTTGTCTCTTCCAAACTCTATACTAAAACATACTAATGGATTAAAATTAAAAGAAAACAGAAACATAATGTTGACGGGTATCATTTTAAATTTTTATATCATTTAATTTTTGGTATCATTTTTAATGTTTTAGTATAGAGTTTGGAAGAGACAACTCTATACTATCGCCAGTTTTCTTCCATTCTATTAGTTCTAAAAGCTGTTCATAAGCCAGGCATCGTGGCACATACCTGTCATCACAGCTACTTGGGGGGCTGAGGCAGGAGGATCTCTTGAGCCCAGGAGTTGGAGGCTATAGTGTGCTATGATTGCACTTGTGAATAGCCACAGCACTCCAGCCTGGACAACATGGTGATACCCTGTCTCTTAAAAAAAATCATTCCTATGAAACTTTCATTCCCACTATTTCACCCAAACAGCAGTTGTCAAGGTCACCAGTGTCCTTCACTGCTAAATCTGCCAGCAGTCAGCCATGAGGTCTGATGCTGACATATCTGCAATCTTTGACACTGTTGGTCACCCCATCATTCTCTTTGGTTCCTCTCTATCTCCCTAATGACAGAATGACTTGTGATCTCTGTCCTTGATCCTAGTCTCTTCTCTATGAACTCACTCTCTCTATAGTCTCGTCTGGTTTTAGCCTTTACATATTGTCTCTATGCTAAGACAACCATCAGTGACCTATTGCTGGAATAATGCTGTGTAACAAACACCTCAGCAGCATACAACAGTAAATATTTATTTAGTTTGAGAGTCTATGACTCATCTAGGGATTGGCCAAGGCTTGGATGGCGAGGCTCTGCTTCTCATGCCTGCTGACCTTGAAGCCTGGAAATATTCTAATGGTGATGGCAGAGTCACAAAAGAACAAGCCCAGTTGCAGAGGCACTTTCCAAGCCTCTGGCCATGTTATTCTTGCAACCATTCTGTCAGCCAAAGCAAATCACATGGCTGAACCAAAGTCAAGAGGGGAAATATACTCTTCCTCTTTAGTGGTGGACCTTTAAAGTCACACGGTGAAAGGATGGATTCAGGGAGATATGAAGAATTGGGGCCACATCTCTCAAATATTGCATGTCTCTCAAATATTGCATGGGACTTTTTTTTTTTTACTCATACTAAAATATTACCTGTTGTTTTTCTGAAATTAACATCTAACTGAGCATCCTCTATTTAATCTGGCAACCTTAATCTACCTTCAAAACACATCCAGAATGTGGCACCTTCTTCTTACTTCCACTGTTTCCACCCTGGCCTGAGCCACTGACGTCTCTGACTTTGATGAACTGCTACACCCTCCTGACTGGTCTCCCACTTTATACTCCTATTACCTTCATGCTCTCTCAACACAACAGCCTGAGTGATCCTTTAAAATAGGAGATTACACCATTCTCCTGTTTGAAGCCTTCCAGTGACTCCCTATTTCGTTCACAGCAAAAGCTCAAGTTCTTTAAATTCCTGCAAAGCCCTACGTGGTCCTAGTCCTCACTGGCTCTCAACTGCATTCGCACTATTCTCACCACAATGCTACTTAGTCACAGTGACCACTTGTGAGGTCTGTATTCCTTACCTTTGGGCCTTTCCACTGATTGCTCCCTCAACCTGGAACTGCCAGATATCTGTCTGGCTCATTCTCTCCATTCTTTTAATTATTTGACCCAACACGAGGTTCTCTGTGAGGCCTGCCCTGGGCTATGCCCCACACTCCAGTCCTTACCTGGCATCTTGATGTCTCTCTTTCTCTTCTCTGTTTCTCTCCTACAGGGAATTGATCTTCCAACATATAACAATTTATTCACTTTTATGCATATTAATTATTATCTGTCTCTCCCCACCAAAATAAAAGCTCCTGAAGGCAAATATTTTGTTTGGTTTGTTCACTGATTGTATTGCAAGTGACTAAAAGAGAGCTGGCAAATGTCTGATGAAGGAATGAAAGGATAGCCTGACATTTTCTGCCCATCACTATAAAAAATTGAATACAAATATTTTAAGCCGAGTGGATAGCTCTATTCAGATATTTATCTTAAATTTATACAAGTAAAAGTTTCATAAAATGATGGAGGGCTGAGGAAAGATTGCCTCGCTGACAGAATCTTAGTACACTAATGATTATTACTGACCTTGTTATAGTAAGACGTTTCTTTAAAATTAAAGATACACCAAGGATTTTAATAGGCATGCCAAGGCCAGGCATGGTGGCTCATGCCTGTAATCCGAGGACTTTGGGAGGCCAAGGTGGGTGGATCACCTGAAGTCAGGAGTTCGAGACCAGTTTGGTCAACATGGTGAAACCCTGTCTCTACTAAAAATACAAAAATTAGCTGGGCATGGTGGTGGGTGCCTATCATCCCAGCTACTAAGAAGGCTGAGGCAGGAAAATCACTTGAACCTAGGAAGCGGAGGTTGCAGTGAGCTGAGTTCATGCCACTGCACTCCAGACTGGGCAATAGAGCAAGACTCCATCTTACACACACACATATACACACACACACAAATAGGCATGCCAAAACTCTAAAAGTCTTAATAATCTTTCAGAGAGTCCTTGAAAATTAGCTTTAAGCTTTTCACTAGCATTATTGGTGAGATTATTAGGCGTCAGTTGTAGCCTGTATAGAATGCAGGCTAGTAAGGGTGAGAGAAACAGTCATGCATGTTTTTGATTAGTGGTTTGGGGAGGATACCTAAGAGAAAAGTCATACCCGATCTTTACTATCTTAATGGCTAAAGTAATTTAACATTAGTTGTTATTTTATGCTTTATTAAGAGGGTTTGGGAAACTTTACAAGAATTATGCTTTTTTTGTTATCAAGAGGTTATTAATTTGGCGACCAGACCTACTCAGAAAGACCTCTGAGAATCAAAAATAGATGCGTTGAAGTCAGTGCTCAGAAGCTTTTCTCCCAGACCCTCACCTAGGATCTGTTCTATAGTTTAGCAAGTTTAATGATCATCCAATAATAGAATGGTATTTGTTTCCTTACATTGTATGTTCGTATGAATGTATGAGGTTTGCTCTCTGGCAAGAAAAAACAACTGGCACCATGGCAAGGATGAGACAGAAACACTATTAAGCTTAAGAACTTGAAGCCGTTTGGGATTGACATCCTTGAATTCCAGTACAGCGTAGTCATGGAAGCCCATGGTGGTAACTCCAGGCTAGCAAGATGCTCAGTATATTCACTGCATGGTGCTGCCTAAGATGGCAAGAAGGTTTGGAAAGAAGCCAGTCAACTTTTCAGCAGGTTTTGAAAAATAATTTATGATTAACTAGAATAATGTGGGACAGAGTGTTTCCCATTACTGATAGGTGAATAAGACAATATTATATGCAGAAAAATTTCACTTTAAATTTAACATTTGTCAAATAGGAGAACCAATGACAGTCTGTTTCTTGCTCAATGCATAAAATACAAAATCTGAATTAACCATGCATATTTATTTTGGGTTGAGTACAGTCCATGCTCCTAAATCACTTAAGGGTTAGCGAAGGTTATGGGCAAGGAAACAGACAATTGGATTATAGTGTGGTAAGTCTGGAGAAGGTTAAAGACAAGGTGCTCTGTGATTACATCAAAAGCGCACCTGACCCAGCATTTTTGTTTGTATGTTTTTGTGGAGAGAAGTCATGGAAGCCTCCCTAAAGGAGGAATTTTTCTATATAAATTGAGATGCAAATGATGAGTAGGAAATTGTCAGATAAAGGTGGAGTAGCTAGACAGGAGATAGGGATGAACTAGTAAGCATATTTAGGTCATAGATGAAAAGAAATTCAGTACAGAAAAGTTAAGGAATTTGTTTGGGGATATGCATTGTGAGCAGCTGAACTTTAGCTCTGTAATTTTGCTGTCATTAATCTCCAAAAGGCAGATCCATAGGTGCAGAATGTCACACAGAATCAGCTCTCCCTGGAACATTGTAATCAGTGTGTATGTAATTCCATGAAAGTAATTATTAGGCCTGGAAAATGTATAAAGATTTGAATGGTTGTAGTAGGCAAAAGGGAAAATATATAGAAAAGGTTCTTGAACTTGCCTTTAATCAGTGTACTGAGTTTTAAATAATATTTCTGTTTGTAGATCCTTCTACTAAAGGACTTTCAACTTTGGAAATGCCACGAGAATCTTCATCTGCCCCTACGTTAGAAGCAGGTGCGCCGGAAACAAGTAGCCATTCCTCAATATCAAGTAAGATTTCCTCTGCTGATTATTTCAGCTGTACTTTTATTTTGGAACACTATCTGCTGCCTTGTTTTCAATTTTTCCAATCTTGGTATTGTATATATATTTTAATGGTGCATCAGCTTCCTTGGTGACAGTATGTTGTATGTTCTCAGAGACCCTGAGGTGTAGGATGGCCCACTTTCATCCATATCGCTAGTGTTTGATAAATCACTATGGTTGCTGACTAGCCAAATACCCTAATTTGTTAAGGAATGATCACTGAATTCCATTATTCAATAAAATAAAAATTGTATAACCTGAACATAAAACTGGTTCTGAGGCACATGAAAAGCATTGTCTATGGCAGAATTTTACATGGAACACTTATTTAATTTGAGTCGCCTCCCTCATTGTGATCTAGGTTATCGTAAAATAAATGTGTGATATATCATATTCCCAAAGTCATGACTGAATTTAGCTCTTTTGGATTGGAGAGTAGAAATGGCATGACATTTTACAGGACCTGTAGAAGGCAAGTATTTTGAAACTGGCTTCTGTCACTGGGTCCTAGATTTTGTCCATGAGAGCTTGAGTTCCACTGAAAGTTCTGTAAGGGTGTCTATCTGTCTCAGTGGGGTTAATTACGAGACCTTAGCATGAAACATTCTTACCAAGAATCAGAGATACGAACAGAGGTGCAACTTCTATAAACCTTTGTCATATGTGCTGATAAATGTTGTGTTCCATGTGGACATTGCCTGAAAAGCTATTTAATAATTTTCATTTGACCATCTTTTGATGATCCTGAAAAAAACAGATAAAGATCTTAAATGTTGGACTGGTAGTTTGGAACATCATCATCTTCATTGTTCATTCATTCATGCATTCATTCATTCAGCAACTATTTATTAAGTGTCTGCTGAATGCCAGACACTGTGCTTGGCACTGGAGGTCAAAAGTGAATAAATAAAACCCCACTTGTTCTCCAGGAGTTTGCAGTCATAATAGTAATTATAGCTACTATCTACTTAACATCTATCATGTGCTAGGCACTGTGCCAAGTGGCTCACACACATTGTTATCTGATCCAGTTCTGGCATCAGCACATGCATGATAGATGTTGTTGGCCCCCCCATTTTAGAGATTAGGTAATTGAGGTCCAGAGAAGCTAAATGACTTGCCTAAAGTCAAATACCTACTAAGTGATAGGGTCAGGAATTGATGCTAGGCCCTTTAGACTTATGAACCCATGTTCATTTTTAGTATACCACACTTCTTTTAAATAATTCAAATTCAGTCATAATAAGTATTATGGAAATTCTAAGAAATAGTTTCCAAATGGCAGTTATTTGCCCTTTTGGTAGCAAAGAAGAATGGCCAGTTCTGAATCTAATTATTCTTCTTCTATTACAAAAATCTGTTTGATCACATGATAAAATGCTAATTTTATGTCCACATACTAAAATCACGAAAGTGTATCTTCTCCTAATTTGTATGAGTAATCTTTAATAAAAGATAGTGGGCTGGGTGCAGTGGCTCACGCCTGTAATCCCAGCACTTGGGAAGCTGAGGCAGGAGGATCACTTGAGCCCAGGAATTTGAGACCAGCCTAGGTAGCATAGTGAGGCCCTGGTCTCTAAAAAAAAATTAAAAATTAGCCAGTCGTGGTGGCGCACACCTGTAGACCCAGCTACTGAGGAGGATAAAGTGGGAGGATCGCTCTAGCATGGGAGATGGAGGCTGCAGTGAGCTGTGATCGTGCCACTCCACTCCAGCCTGTGCACCCTGTCTCAAAAACAAACAAACAAACAAAACAGAAGAAATAAGATAGTGAATTAGTGTATAATTTGAAATAGGATTATTAGCTCAGTAGGACTCAAATGCTAGTTAAATATACCATAAAATGAATTTACAAATATTTCATGATCCCAAAGTCATCATTGATCTAGACCTTGGATTTAGCTTAGCACTTCATTAGATTTCCACCTTTTCTCCTCCTTGCCATTAAAAGCATGCATTCTATAGCTCTTGGTGGTGTGTTCTTGGAGGCATCATGCTTGGTACCTTATACACTGAGCTAAACATTAAGGGATTTTATTCTCAGGGAATTCTGCTGTCTTTAAAAACACCTGAGAATTGAAGAAATTATTCAATCATTAGAGGTTTTGAATTTTTCTTTGAGTCTTACTAGATGCTGCTAATTTTTAAATTTGTTACATCTTTGAAAAGAATTCTGCTTTTGAATTTTACTTAAAGCTGTGCTTTTCAAGTGAGTCATAACATTGTAAGTTTTACCAATCAGCGACAAAAACCAGAGATGTTTAGTATTAGGTTGAATGGTCATTTCCGTGAATTCGGTTAATATTGACTTTAAGACACAAGAATTCCCATTACATCCTTCCCTTTTGATCAGTTTATCAGCTGGTTATTTTGTAGCTAAACATGTTGTGACCACCATTAATCAAACAGCATGCTAGTTACATTAAAAATAATGTTATAATTGATTTCACATCACACCAAGTTGCCACCTTGGTGCCATGGTTGTGAAACCTGTGTATAACATTGAAGAGTTTCCAGGGGCCATGCAGTCATCCCAGTCTCTACCATCCCTTTCTAGGGTGAGTAGTTGATAGCTTCAGTTTCTGAAATTGTTCTTATAGCACAGAGGATAACCACAAGTTGTCAGATATACAAGGTATTTGGGGTCATGTAGAAAAGTTGCATCCATGATGCTCTGCCTCTCTCACTGGGCTGGTTGGTAGGGATTGGCGGGACTGCTGGGAATAGGACCGGAGGCGGCTGCTTTCCAACTCAGCAATCTACTGGCAAAAGTGTTTTTCATTGTTTTCTGGTTTGGAAATGCTAATAACTTGACATTTCACTAATGGGATATGTTTCAATGCTTAACTTACAGGATAAAAATGTTACCACTTTTTAAAAACAAAGATGTGTACTAGAATATACTCATGGAATGTTGTTTGATTCACATTTTTCAAACAGTAGGCAGAGGCTCACATGGAAATTGAAAACAACATTGACTTTGGAGTTGATATGTTTTGGTTTTAGGACCACCTCAGTTGCTGACTGGTTCCAAGTCATATAATTTCATTTGCTTCAATTTCTCTCTCTAAAAATTGGGGTTGATATGTGTCATCCTACCCTAAAATATACATGCACACACACACATCATGCACACACGCACACATACACAAGGACCTCATAGGGCTATGAGGAAGATGGAAATAATATATGTACAAGCTCCTTTAAAGAAAGTTAAGCCATATGTTTAAATTTGTTATTTGTCTTAAATCCTTTTTAGAACATGGCAGAGTATATAATTTTAAAAGTGGATGAAGATAATCATATTTCATTCAGTTGTAACTGAGATAAATATTTACAGGCGACAAATCAGTGCTAATGGGCAGTGTTACCATCTTCACTGTGTGAAGAAAGGTGTCCGGAAGAGCAGAGTGCCTTAGTTTTTCATTTGAACGGAAGCATACAATTTACCAAAAATTATGAATAATGAATGAAGGGTCAATTAAAATTCTATATGGATGTGTGGAGCCTTTGTGTGCTGTGGAAATTTATTATTATAATCGTCTCCTAATTTCCTCCATCTAGCTCAGTATAGGCAGATGAAAAGGGGATCCCTGGGAGTTCTGACAATGAGCCAGTTAATGAAGCGGCAGCTGGAGCATCAGTCTAGCGCCCCCCATAACATCAGCAACTGGGACACTGGTGGGTCAAGCTTTTTCTTCTCGTTCTACCTCTCGGATTAGCGAATGCTACTTTCTCTGTGTCCACTCTGCTCCCTTGTTAAATAATAGATTTTCTCTCATGTTCTTTGGTTCAGATAATTTTTTCAAAACCACCTAAGGTAATTAGTAAGTCTATTTAAACTTCCCAAGTGTTCTAGAGTGACACGCTCTTCCGTTGAGGCTGGCCCAACTCTTGTTCTCTCTAAGACCCAGATTCCACATATTAGGTTATTGATCTGGGGAGGAGGGAATGGAACTATGGTTTCATGATGCAAATAAAAAAGAAAACACACAGCAGATTATCAATATTCTTTGTTGTATAAACTACAAAGTACCCCCTAAATAAGGGAATATTTATAGTAATGACAATAGCGATGACAATTGTCAGCTTAGTGACATCGTGATCTGCCAGTAGGTTTGGGAATATGAGTTCTGTGTTTTAGCCAGCAGGGTCACCAGGTTGCAGCCGCACACCCCCATGCTCATAAGATGGAACTGCATCTAACCTCAATTTTAAAGTAAGAATTGACTGCCATGACATGTCTATTCTAAACATGATCACTCTGTATTTTCTAAACTTTGTTACCACGTTTTGTACATGTACTACCTTATCAAGCTAGTAGTACAGTCGCAATCCTCTTAAGTGCCTGCATTTTCTGTTTTTTATTTTTTCCTATAATTAAATGGGTCATTTGAGTTACAAGATTACATATGTGAAAACACCTTGCAACATGCATGCACCACTAAAATGTAAGGGCTTATTATGGTAATATGCTCTGGGGCCTACCCTTGGATCGGACTCTTTTGGTATCGTGGTTAATACTTTCTGGCTGCAGTGATATGAGATTATTTTAATATTCTTCCTGATGACTATGAATTATAATACCCACAAAAGCAAAATACTGAGATACTTTCATTTTCTTCAAAGCCATAGTATTTATATACATAATTTTACTTGCCCTCATTATTCTGAGAGAGAGAGAGAGAGTGAGAGCTCTAGTGTAGATAACTAAATCCTACACAGCATAACCAATCTCACATTTAACAGATAGTTTCAACTCTCCTGGACTTTATAAGGGTTCTTAACATTTTAAAGGTTTAGTGTTTTCTCTTCATTTTAGTGATATGTTGTAGTGAGCAGTGAATAGCCAAGAGCCAACAGGCAGGGGAGAGAAGGAGAAAGACTGGACAGCCATCCTCAGGAGTTCACTGGGTTTGAATGAAGTCTTTCTGCCTACACCAAAGAGGACTGTGCTTTCTTCTTTATGGAGATGAAACTATGTAAGGAACTGAGAATGGCAGCTTTTGTTTGATTAGGTTTCCAATAATTAAATGCTGATGTGAGGGCTCTGAAGATGATTTTACCTTGCTACTGTTTTCTGCAGCAGGTAGCTCAGCCTAAGCTGACCAACCTGTTTAGATTCCAACTACAATGACAACCTAGTTTGATGGACACAGTAGTTATAAAAGGCAAACTGATCTCAATTTTCAGTCCAAATTTTAATCTAAGAAAATCTACATGATGCCAAATAACCCATTTAATGGAATTTTTCACTTTTCAACCAAATTTCAACCTTGTTCATGTCACTCTGGTTTCTCATTTAGTATTTCCCATTTATATGCTGTCTGAATTTCTTTCCCCTGAGTTTTCCTGGCCCTGTTTTCCATCCTCCAAATTGGTTCTCGAGTCACCAAGTCCTATGAGTGTCATCTCAATATTCTTGTTTTGATTAGTGCCAGAAAAAGTCCTCCTCACATCCGAGCCCAGGGGAGAGTCTGTGACTGTGTAGTACAGTGTTAGGTGGCATGTCACTTTAAACTACACGTGTAGATTCAGTGACTTGCTGGTCTCCACAAGAACAAATGTGGCCATGTGGGCACACTAAGAAAGGCAACCTAAAACATGGATCTGACCAGTTAACCTCAGCACCACCAACTCTGCCCTGAGAGCTGCCTCTTCTCCACCCATGCATATGAGACCTGCCTCTTCTCCATCCATGCATGGCGCCATGACTTACAGCTTTGCCTCATCTTTCATGTGAACAAACATTATTGAAGCACCATGCCTCCATTTTTGCCCCCTCCCCCTTATTCCTGTTCCCCATCCCTTAGTCCAACGCCTGTCATTTCCTTCTACCAGTTCCACATGTTTTCAGTATGACCTTTCTGGCCATTGTCCCAAATGACACTTATGTACTTACTGATTTGCATAAAACATTTCTGTCATGGCTGTGATATTAGCCTTTCATTTCCTATCTGGAGATATGAGATTTGAACTTTTTTGGGGGGGCAGGATGGGGCGCTTGTCTGGACTTTCTGGGATAGTTTTAGATGCTGTCCGGCTTTTAGTTGCATTTCATAGAACTGAATGGCAGGTTTGTAGTAAAGCCCCAAATAACCCTACCCTAAAATCTAGGATGTGTTCTGAAAATGTTAATCATACATAGTAACAGTGACCAAACAAATGGCCCCAAGAGATGATTGGTTAAATTCTTCATGTTCTAAATGGTGCTAAGATGACCACATCAAAGACTGAAACCCTCTATTTATCCACAGAACAGATACAGCCTGGGAAACGCCAGTGTAACGTGCCAACGTGCCTAAATCCTGACCTGGAGGGACAACCATTGAGGATGAGAGGTTAGTTGAGTCACAGAGTCTCTGACTATAAGAGCTGAAGGAGACTGGACATGTCCATCATTTGGTCACCCAGCAGGTACAGCCTTTTTCTTAGCAGCTCCATGGAGTGAGGATGACCTTTGCCCAAACACCCCCGGTGGCTGAGAGTGCGTGACATCTCATCTTTGAACATGGCCAACGGTTCTTCCTTATAGTGACTTTCTAACCCTTGCACACAAAACAAGTCTAGTCTCTTTCATATATATATATATTTCGAGACAGAGTCTTGCTCTGTCACCCAGGCTGGAGTGCAGTGGTGCAATCTTGGCTCACTGCAACCTCCTCTGTCTCCTGGGTTCAAGTCATTCTCCTGCCCCAGCCTCCCGAGTAGCTGGGATTACAGGCATGCACCACCACACCCAGCTAATTCTTGTATTTTTAGTAGAGATGAGGTTTCACCCTCTTGGCCAGGCTAGTCACAAACTCCTGACCTCAGGTGATCCACCCACCTCAGCCTCCCAAAGTGCAGGGATTATAGGCATGAGCCACCAGGCCTGGCCTCTTCTATTATTTTTGGGCATTGCTTATTCCCTCAGTCTTTTCTGGACCAGACATTCCTAGGTCCTTCAGCATTCCTTCTCAGACATATCAGTTTTCCATATCATGCCATATCTACTCTTCTGAGCATGGTCCAGCTAATCTGTATTTTTTCTAGAATATTGAGGTCATAGGCTAATAGTTTCTTTCCAGCTCTCTGAAGTATATATTGAAAAGATTCACTTGACTTGATGCTGCTCACGGAATCAAGCTGAAGGCCAGTCTGTGCTAAGGTCAGAATATTCATTTTCTTTTTTTTTTTTTTTTTGAGACGGAGTCTCGCTCTGTTGCCCAGGCTGGAATGCAGTGGCCGGATCTCAGCTCACTGCAAGCTCCGCCTCCCGGGTTTACACCATTCTCCTGCCTCAGCCTCCCGAGTAGCTGGGACTACAGGCGCCCGCCACCTTGCCCGGCTAGTTTTTTGTATTTTTTAGTAGAGACGGGGTTTCACCCCAGGATGGTCTCGATCTCCTGACCTCGTGATCCGCCCGTCTCGGCCTCCCAAAGTGCTGGGATTACAGGCTTGAGCCACCGCGCCCGGCAGAATATTCATTTTCAAAATTAATCCCATGAATTTTAACTACCAAAGTAGTTAATTGTTACCTTTGTTCTTTTTTAATTGAGAAGGCAGATTTGCCTATCATTGGCAGAAAAACAGAATACCCAGAAAGAACTATGATCCCATCTCACAACTAGGCTTTTAAATCAAGTAGACCTATTTTTCTAGACCATGTCACTCTTCTAATTTTCCTAAGGAATTAGGAGATACTGATCTCCAGCTTTGGCTCACATTTCTTTGGCAATGAATAGCAGTTGTAGTCCCTGTATTGGATGAGGTGAGATTCTTCTCATCTATGAGGCTAGGAAAAGCTTTGATGAGTAGAAGCAAGGGTGGTTGAACAAATCTTTGGTGCTTGTTCATGATCTGGTGACTCAGTAGCAGCAAAAGTAGAATGAGGTGATGAGAACACTAAGATGGAAAGTCAGTCTCTTTCATGGTAAACTGAAGAGCCCATCAGTGCAGCTGGGGGATTGATCCATGCATGCCTGCTTTGAGACAAACACCTTCATAATTTCTCCTGTATCCAAGACTCGCAAAGGGACTTTTTGTCAAAATCTTCAGCTTCAAAGTTGGGCTCTGGAGGTGGGCCCCTCTTCGTTCAAGTTTCTGAGAGCCTTCTGTTTCTGCTGCTAGCTCAGTGTAGAGTGCACTTCAGCTATTCAGATGGGGAGCCAGTAGTGGAGGCATCAGAAATGTTGGCAGCAACTTGGAGGTAATACGGACTGCCTTTAACATTGCAGACTTATTGTGACTGAAGTATAACAAAGGTGGCTGAGGTCTGTGGCTTCCTTTTCGCATTTTCCACCTCCTCCTAGTACGTTATTCTGTGTTCCTACTTCAGTAGCAATATTTAGGAATCCATTGATTCAGCCAGTGTTGCCCTATGGGGGTCAGTGTCCAATAACTGAACGTGTCTGCTTTTATAGATGACAGCCATAAATATTGCATCATACATTCCATCACATGGAAAAACAACTTCACAATGCTATTGTCAAAAACACCTCTTTCTTGGCATTTGTATTAGGCAAATAATTAGTTTGAAACTGCCAGAATGACTTCAAGTCCCTCCCTTTTCTTGACTTTAATTGTGATTACTATATAATAGGAATTGGCAATAATCTTCTGAAAGGCTTGATTCAGAGGATTTTTAATTAAAAGATCAATTTCTTATGTTTCTAGTAAGTCTATGTACTTATCATCATACATTGTATGGGCTGAATTTTTCCACTTCTAGACAAGCATTTTGACATCTGGTTGATGTGGTCTGTCAATGTTCAAGAAATGTGGGGTATTGAATTTAAATTTTCTGTGTCTTGGTTTCTTGAAGCAACTTCATGCTGTTTACCGTGCTATTTAATAATCAATTGTGTCTTCATTTGTCTTGGATTATTTCTTGCCTTTGCTATTATTAATCAGTGTACATTTATGCTTGTAATACTGTTGCTTCCACTCAAAGTAACATATTTATGAAACAATTGAAGATCTTTGTGAATGATACACTTATGTATACTTAGGGAAGGATGTTATCTTGGATATAGCTGATAAATATAGTAGTAAAATTTGGATTCCCATTTGGGAGCTTGGGAAGTGACATAAAGATATTTTCAGGGCCGGGCGCGGTGGCTCAAGCCTGTAATCCCAGCACTTTGGGAGGCCGAGACGGGCGGATCACGAGGTCAGGAGATCGAGACCATCCTGGCTAACGGTGAAACCCCATCTCTACTAAAAAAAAATACAAAAAACTAGCCGGGCGACGTGGTGGGCACCTGTAGTCCCAGCTACTCGGGAGGCCGAGGCAGGAGAATGGTGTAAACCCGGGAGGTGGAGCTTGCAGTGAGCTGAGATCCGGCCACTGCACTCCAGCCTGGGCGACAGAGCCAGACTCCGTCTCAAAAAAAAAAAAAAAAAAAAGAAAAAGATATTTTCAGATACTTTCCTTTGCAGTTTGGATTTGTAAATGTTCTGCTTTTTATATTTGTGTAATCTTTCATCAGACAAAGGAGTCTGTAGTATAGAAGCATCTTGACTTTTCAAAGGCTCAACACCATTTTTTCTTCCTAAAATTCAGATCGAAACACATTGCCCACTTGGCTAGCTTTATGAATATTTTGATTCCTTTAGAAACTCATTGTCTGAATCATTTTCTTTCTCCTATTTGAGGAAAGGTCATACCAGATTTTTTTTTTCCTCCCAACACCAAGATACTAATTCTTTGATGAGAAAGATTATTTAATGACTGTTGGATTTTTCTGCCTTCTTTCCTGTTTGAAGAATTTAGAGTTTTAGTTATTACTTTGTAGAATATGGCATTATTCTGAATGATCACTTTGAGATTCTTCTTGGGGGCCTCATTTTCATCTGAGACTCTATCTTGCACTAATGGCTTCCTTAGTGGAGGAAAGCTTCCTGACTCTCCAGACTGATTTACTCATCCCTGGAGCATGTTGCTAAGATTCTTGCCTCAGATTTCTTTGAAGCCATCAAACCCCAAAGTTTTAAACACTGTGGTATTGATTGGCTGACGTGGAATGAGTCACTGGATGGTTCCTTCAAAAAAACTTGATATTACATTCATAAATACTTCAGTTTGAAAAATGTGAGTAGAGGCACAGTGGCTCACAGCTGTAATCCTAGCACTTTGGGAGGCTGAGATGGGAGAATCCCTTGAGCCTTGAGACCAGGATCTTGAGACCAGCCTGGGCAACATAGTGAGACCTTGTCTTTACAAAAAGCTTAAAAATTAGCCAGGCATGGTGGCGTGTGCCTGTAGCCCCAGCCACTTGAGTGGCTGAGGTGGGAGGATTGCTTCAGCCTGGGAGGTTGAGGCTGCAGTGAGCCATGCTCACGCCACTGCACTCCAACCTGCGTAACAGAGCAAGACCTTGTCACAAACAAACAAACAAACACACTGATATTTCTTAGCTCAAAGATCTTCCATTGCTTAAGTGCATGGAGTTCTGGGATCTTACCACTTTCCCATATTAGCAAAACTGTAATGTTGATATGCATTTGTGATTTTAGAAATGCAGTATCGTATGGGCAGTTTGCATTTATGCCTACAAATAAGAATTGTAGCTCTTTTAAGGGTACCCTTGAATAGATTTCCCCCTTTGTCTTTCATCTTTGTCTTTGGACCCTGCTGGCACACCTGAGCTCTTTCTGATTTCTTTCAAAGTCAAGAAGCAAAGAGAGAGAAGTCTAGCTCTTCACTTCAGCCAAGTAGAAACCAATCACAATCTTTCTTGACTTCATTTCATGATTGAGGGCTTTCTGCAGTACAATTGGGACGTCCAAGTTGCATTCCTGGGAATGTGATCTTTGGAGGGTTTCTAAGAGGAGAACCAGGCCTTTCTTGGCCCCTTGAAGCTCATATGTATTCACTGGTTGTCCCTTTGCTGCTTACCCAGGTGCCACCAAATCCAGCCTGCTGTCAGCACCAAGCATAGTCAGTATGTTTGTGCCTGCACCCGAAGAATTCACTGACGAGCAGCCGACGGTGATGACGGACAAGTAAGCCCGCACAGCTCTTTTCTTCACCATGTTTACAGAATTTGAGTTTGGTCACCACGGTGGTGAGAAAGTTTCAGAAGACGCATGCTTTACTTTTAAGTCATAATTTGTTCTTCCAGTATATTGCCTGACACACAGATGCTTGTTCAGTGAGTATGATAAAGAATAACCAAAGCGGGTGGATTGCTTGAGCCCAGGAATTTGAGACTAGCCTGGGCAACATGGCAAAACACTGTTTCTACTAAAAATACTAAAATTAGCCAGGTATGGTGGTGTATGCCTATAGTCCCAGCTGCTATGGAGGCTGAGGTGGGAGGATCACTTGAGCCTGGGAGGTCGAGGCTGTGGTGAGCTGTGATGGTGCCACTGTACTCCTACCTGGGTGATAGAGTGACTGTCTAAAAAGAAAAAAACTTGTAAGATTTCAAGTTTAGAGAAATCCCCTTGGACCAGGAAGCCTTCTTGGTAAAAGTGACCTGATTGATAAATTAGGTAGGTGATATGATTTGGCTGTATTCTCACCCGAATCTCACCTTGAATTGTAATAATCCCCACGTGTCAAGGATGGGGCCAGGTGGAGATAGTTGAATCATGGGGGCAGTTTCCCCCATACTGTTCTCATGGTAGTGAATAAGTCTCACGAGATCTGATGGTTTTATGAATGGGAGTTCCCCTACACAAGCTGTCTTGCGTGACACCATGTAACGTGTGACTTTGCTCCCCCTTGCCTTCCACCGTAATTGTGAGGCCTCCCAGCCATGTGGAACTGAGAGTCAATTAAACCTCTTTCCTTTATAAATTACCCAGTCTTGGATATATCTTTATTAGCAGCATGAGAACAGACTAATACAGTATGCTTCTGATAAAAGGTGAGGAAGGTAAGGTGGAAGGGGCTGATGTGAGTATCCCTGTAGCTGGCCATCCATTACTCATTCGTAATGAGCTGACAGCCACGACTGAAGAAGCGGCGGTGCCTGTCTCATGCAGCTGCCTTGGCAGTGCCTGTCTCATGCAGCTGCCAGGTCATTGAGTTGCCCGTGGAGGGCTCTCCCAGCTCTTCCTTTGGGATTACCCTCCTCCCCAAGTCTTAATCTTTCCTACTTGCCTTTCTGTGCACTCCATTTCTTTTCTATTTTACTTAGAAATGTGAATCCTATATTTTAAAATGTCAATTTGTAAGACATTTTCATACTTTTTCTTTGGCCTATATTTAGGAAGGTTTCAGAAGGAAAGGTCACAATAGCGGTTGTAGTTCTTGTTTCCCTGCTATTCCCAGTAGACTTTCGCTTCCCTTTGTAAAACCACTCACTTTATCAGCTGGCTTTGGTCGAGCTGAATGAAATGGACCCTACGTTAGGACATGACAAACAATGATAAGTTGGAAGTTACCTAAGAGTGGGTGCCATTGTTTATGCTTTTACATACAACACTCTGCAGGCCTGGTGAGTTCATAAAACTCATCTGAGTGAGTGGTGGTGAAGAGACTCCATTGTCTCCTCAGGCTTCCCAGATGGTTCTGTAGACTTGATTACCCTGTCTCTTACCCACAAACAGAACATTTTCTGAAGGCCTCCATCCGTGCCGAAGCATTTTTCATTTTTAACTTCAACAAACGAAAAACAAATCTAGTTACTGACTTTCCTCAGCAATAATGTCAAATGCATCAAATCCCTCCATAGGCTTCAAACTGATGGCCCAGGTGGTACTCATTCTAAGCGAGAGCAGTCACTCACATGCAGGCCGGATGCTGGGGAATTGAAAGAACATTTTCAGTCATCAGAGGCACCTTCGTGGTCTCTGTCATGTGTGCTGTTTCTGTATCTGTGGTGATGGCGGCACTGGAATCCCCTGCTGATGACCAGAGTGGGGCTTCTGATCTCCTTTTGGAGACTTTTCCAAGACCTACTAGAAACAGCCATGTGTGTAGTACATGATATCTTGAGACCATGGATCTTTCTTTCATGGAAAGCGTGTCTCTCTTTTCTTTGCAGATGCCATGACTGTGGGGCTATTCTTGAAGAATATGATGAAGAGACACTCGGGCTGGCCATCGTGGTCCTCTCCACATTCATCCACTTAAGCCCAGACCTGGCAGCCCCGTTGCTGCTGGATATCATGCAGTCTGTGGGAAGGTGAATGTCAGCTTCTGTTTTGTTTGGTAGGAAGGTCCTTTATTCGATCTCTATCTTGAACTAAAATCTTACCAGTTCAAAAGTAAAACATTCAGCCACCTTGTAGATACTGGTATTTGTGAGGTCAACTCAGACTAGTTTTAAAAACTGAATAGAGGCCGGGCGCGGTGGCTCAAGCCTGTAATCCCAGCACTTTGGGAGGCCGAGACGGGCGGATCACGAGGTCAGGAGATCGAGGCCATCCTGGCTAACACAGTGAAACCCCGTCTCTACTAAAAAATGCAAAAAACTAGCCGGGCGAGGTGGCGGGCGCCTGTGGTCCCAGCTACTCGGGAGGCTGAGGCAGGAGAATGGCGCAACCCGGGAGGCGGAGCTTGCAGTGAGCTGAGATCCAGCCACTGCACTCCAGCCTGGGCAACAGAGCGAGACTCCATCTCAAAAAAAAAAAAAAAAAAACTGAATAGACCCATCTTTAGACTGAATTCTCCAGCTGCGTAGGGTCATGAGTCACAATGTCAGAGCAAAGTTAGAGGCAACTGCACTAAGAAAACCCCACTGTTTGTTACCCCTATCACTAGATGAGCTAATGGGTGTAACCATGCACACAACTGTCAGCAGTTGATAGTAAGCACTTCATAAGTATTAGCTGTTATTATTATTTCTCTTTACCTGTTTTGAGATGGATTTTCTAGACATTTGTAATCTCAAGGACACCTCATTTAACTATGAAACTTGGGGCATTGTCGTGTGAGGAGACACACAGTAATTACAGCAGGTTCACATTTCTGACTCAGATAAAAGAAGGATGCACACATTTGGGGAACAGGGCTTTCAACCTGACTGAGAGGTTACACTTAGCTGCTTTGAGGATGTTCATGCTAAGAAAATGCTATTTGTTAGATAGGACATTAGAAGATAAAGGATATATTTCATGGATATGAAGAAAGCTCAAATTCAATAACAAACTGTAGTCCTAGCATGCACAACTTATAAGAGAGGGTTGAATTAAACTCCACATGAACGTATTAACGTTTCCAATCTGTGCTAACAGTGCCAGGTGCTTTAGGCTGCAGGTGTTAGACAGAGCTCTTGTCCTCAGGTACTTTGGGCTTAGTTGCTGTGACAGTTACTGTGGACTCATTGACTAAGTGAGTCAAGATAGATAGGGTGTGATTAAATGCTGTAATGAGTGGAATGAGAGAGAGCTAAGTGCTAGAGAAGATTAGCATAGAAAACATTTCTTAAAGAAAGTTTATAAGGAGGGGGTAGGACAAGAACTGGATTCTGCAAATTCTTGGCATTTGAGGAAAGGAAAGAGAATGAATCTTAATGGGGCTAAAATTTAATCCTTTTTTAAAAATGAAAAAATGCTGACTTCAAGTTGAAGACAAACAGGAAAGCATTATAAATTCCTCAACCCCAAAAGAGTGTGGCTTCCTTATCCTCCCTCCCTCCAGTTTTTTTGGTAGTGTCCTTAGGAGTCATATAGACAGAGATTGTATAAAGGTAAGCATGACCATTGCATCTTGAGACTTCAAAATAGCCCATGTGCCAAGTAAGGGATGGATATGGGGATATGGAGAGATAAGAAAAGAGGAATTACTTCATTAAGTTTGACCTAGTCATAGTAATTGCAGAATAAATGTTGTGTCAGCTATCAGCAATACTTGGGGAGTTGAGAGTTTTTATTAATACCAGGTCACAATTTCTACTGTCAATACTTCTTAGTTTCAGAACGGATAGAATTATTGTTCCGATCTGCTATCATCTCTTTGAAACAGATGATCTAAGTTGTCATAGCTACATAGAGGGTTTTGTTTCAGTTTTTTTGTTTGTTTGTTTGTTTTAACATAAGTGAGAACAGTATGTGTTCAAACATTGCCAACTGTTAGGATGGAAACACACGAGCTTTGAAGAAAAGCAAGGGAAAACCAGTAACAGATACATTTTTCCATATTTACATACACATATATTTAAATCTCTACCTCCTTTGTGTAGACTAGCAAGAGACAGGGAGTACATTTAGTGCAAGCTGCCACAGTTCTTAGCAACCTAAGCCTAATCACCAAAGCTACCAAGAAAACAGATTCAACTGTCAGCTAATTCAGGGCTTCCTGGCATGTCTCACTTCATCACAAAGAACAGATGAGGTCATGTGGTTTTACAAACACGTTGTTTATTTGTGCTAATTATGACCACAGGGACCATTCCCAGCAATTCCAAGAGTTTGTAAGCTCAGCATAACTCTTTCATGGATCACCCAAGCTTTTCCATATGATGTCATACTTTGCTGTCTGCTTGGATCCCTCTTAAATGATCCCTTTCTGTAGGTACAGCCTTTAAAATCTCATTTGCTGCACCATTAATTACTGTTTAGTTTACTTGCCAATGTTTATCTATTTGTTGTAGTGACATTAGCATGAGAGGGTCTGTAAACAACACAACTGGGAATGGTGTCTGGTGTTAGTGGTTGCTGGACCCCCTATTCCTCTCTAAGTGGGGTCTGGCTCAGCTCACTCTTACACTTGTAGTCCTAATCAAGTAAATAAATTTGCAACATTCTCCTTATCTGTTTCTTCAGTATCTTACTGATCCAGACATGTTCTTCTAAACCCATCAGTGTAGTCCATTCTCTTTCTATACGATAACATATAGAATATTTCCACACATACAGAACCATATAATTATACTTTTCTGGAAATTACATGCTCCATATCGTTTACTTAACCAATACGTCTCTCTTCTCAGTGTAACATTTCCTTTCTCCTCATTTCAACTCAACAGCTGACAGATATTCCTCATATCTATTTTACTATCTTATGGAGGCTTTTACTGTTTATGGTTTGTTTATAGTTAGGTTTCCGAGGTTATATACAAAGAAATGAATTTTGAGTTGAGTTAATATGGAGAGGGACTGGGTCACATGTTGTTGTGATAACTGTTTGACCTGGCTGCAGGCGCCATTTTGTAGAAAACCAACTTTAACTGCAAGTGTTTCCGTGAAAATGTCTAACTTGATGTAGCAGGTCTCAAGGACTAGGTCAGGTTTAACTCTAGAGACTGACCACTGAGTGGGCCCTCTGTCTGTCAAGGGAATTGTCAACATTATACATGTCTCCCCATCTAAACTGAAAACACAACAGGTCCTCCCACAATATTAATGCATTTCATCATGGAAACCTAAGATGTTTGTGTGACTCTCTTTACTTTATTTCCTAGATTGGCATCCAGTACTACCTTTTCTAATCAAGCAGAAAGGTAAGGTCCTAACGTGAGCCCAGATCTCACTTTCTTTTCTCCTCTGTGCATGTTCATCCCGTTTCTAAAACACCAGTGTAGGGCTGGGTGCAGTGGCTCGCATCTGTAATCCCAGCACTTTGGGAGGCCAGGGTGGGAGGATCACTCGAGCCCAGGAGTTCAAGACCAGCCTGGGCAACATAGCAAGACCCTGTCTCAATAAAAAATAAAAATAAAAAAATTCCAGCTTGTGCACCATGGAAGAAATATTGTTAGGCTCCAGTTGTAGCTCTAGAGAGCACTAGTTATTCATTCTCTGTTCATGCCTTCATTCATTCGTTCATTCACTGACTCACTCATTTTAGCCAACGAATACTTTTAAGCCCACACTGTGCTAGACACTTAGGTCTTCACTGGGGGCAAAACTGACATGATTCCTGCCCTCATGGGGCTTATAGTCTATTCATGAAGCCAATGTGAATAAAATATTTGCACAAATTTATAATTGTAAACTGTGCTAAGTGCTATGAAGAAAAAGTACAGAGAGACTTATACTAACAGTAATTCATTCAACAAGTATCTATGGAATGACTACTAGTTATTGAGGTTATAGTAACTATAACAAAACATCAAATCCTGGCTCTCAGGGAATTTACATTCTAGTTGAGGAGGGAGAAAATAAACAAATTAACCAACAGGAAAACTGATTATGTAATTTAATATCATTTAGTGCTAAATGCTACGAAAATGAATCAAGCAAGTCTGGGAGATAGAGAGTGCCCGGAGCTGGTATTTTAGATATAATGGTCAAGGACAGCCTTTTTGAGGAGGTAATATTTAAACAAAACCGGAATAAAGTGAGAGAGTGATCCATGCAGTAATTTATAGACATAACATTCCAGGCAGAGGGAATAGTAAATACGAAGTCTCTAAGTCAGGAAAATGCCTCATATATTTGGAGAACAGACTAATGTGGCTGGAGCAGGTTGAGTATGAAAAAGAGTGGGAAGAGATGAGAGGGAAGAGGCAGTGGGAGCCAGGCCAAGTAGAGCCCTGCAGGTCATTTTAAGGATGCAGCAGGGAGCCATTGGAGTGAGGAGCGATGTGCTTTAACCTGCTGTTTTAGTCCACTTTCACGCTGCTGATAATGACATACCTGAGACTGGATACTTTATAAAAGAAAGAGGTTTAATTGATTCACAGTTCCACATGGCTGGGGAGGCCTCACAATCATGGTAGAAGATGAAGGAAGAGCAAAGGGACGTCTTACTTGGCAGCCAGCAAAGAGAGAGCTTGTGCAGGGGAACTCCTATTTATAAAACCATCAGATCTTGTGAGACTTATTCAGTACCACAAGAACAGTATGGGGAAAACCACCCCTATGTTTCAGTTATCTCCCACTGGGCCCCTCTCACAACATGTGGGAAGTATGGCAGCTACAATTCAAGATGAGATTTGGGTGGGGACACAGGCAAACCATATCACCTGCTTTGAAGGATCACTGCCTAGTTACTAATCAAGGGGCATGAAGTTTTAGTCAAGCCAGATGAATGAGCTCTGAAGATCTGCTGCTGTACAGCATTGCATCTACAGTCAACAGTAATGTATTGTACACAAACATTTTTTAAGAGGATAATTCTCATGCTAAGTGTTCTTACACAATAAAATAAATCTTTTTAAGGAAAAAAATTTTAAGGATCCCTCTGGCTTCTCTGTTGAAAATGGGTTATGGTGGGGGGCTAAAAATGGAAGCAGGGAACCACTTTGGAGACCATGTTAGTGGTGCAGATGGGAGGTTAGTGGTTTGGTCTAAAGTGTTGAGAGGCAGTCACATTAAGGATATATTTAGGAAATATTTTGAAAGTAGAACCAACAGAATTTGCTGATGGATTGGATGTTGGGTGTGAGAGAAAGAGAGGAGGCAAGAATGACTCTCAAGTTTTGGTCTAAACAACTGGGTGAGCAGGTGTGGCATTTGCTGAGATGAGCAAACCTGGATGAGAGCTGATGGTGTGAGTGGGTGTAACAGGTGGTCCCAGTCTGGTCTTGGTAGTGGTAGAGAAGGGGAGAAAGAGGGCAGGGCTCCCTCAAGAAGTGATGTTTAAACCAAGATCTGAAAAAATGAGTTTAACCTAATTATGCACATAGTTATGGAAAGAGCATGGTAAAAAACGGTGTGTAGGAGGAACTATGAAAAAGCCAGTATAACCACAGCACCGAGATGCAAACGCTTGCTGAGTTTGACTTACCAGATTGTGCATGACTTATAAACCACATTAAATATTTTGGACTTCCTTGTAGCAGCAGTGGGAAGCCAGTGAAGGATTTGTAAGCAACAAGGTGTGTGTGTGCATGCATGCATGTGTGTGTGTGTGTGTGTGTTCGCGCATGTGTGTGTGTAGCATGTAGAAAGGCTACTTTGACTGCAGTGGGGAGAAAGAACCAGAAGAGGGCAGGAATGGATGCTGTGTGTGACTTTTGTCACATTGATCTCTCTGCCTTAGTTTCCTCATCTGTAAAAGAGAGATACTAATATATGCCTTCTTGTGCCTCAGGGGTATTTTCTGTGGACCCAAATGATAGAGTGTATATGAGAGCATAAGTGTAGCAAGTCCTACAAACATAAGATGATATTATTGTTGACATTGCATTTCTATAACTTATGGCTTTAGGGATGTTTGCTTTTCTTTCTAATGCTCTATTCGATGAATGACTTATTTAAAAACTTTTTTCTTAACTTATTTAATGAAAGATTTTAAACGTACTGCAAAGTTGAAAGAATTATACAGTGAACACTCGTATACCTATCACCTAGATTTTAAAACAAATATTTTATTTTCTTTATCATGCATCCAACCATCTATCTATCCATCAATTCATTTTTTGTGTATGTATTTCAGAGTAAATTTCAGGTATTAGAATGTAGTTTCCCCTACATACTTCAGCAAAGTTAGCATTAACTCAAGTTCAATTTTTGTATATGGTTGTTTCTTTTTTCCTCCGGCTTTATTGAGGTATACTTGAGAAATAAAAATTATATATATTTAAGATATAAATGTGATCTTTTGATAGATGTGTACATTGTGAAATGATTACCACAATCAAGCTAATTAACATATTCATCACCTCACGTAGTTATCTTTTTATTTTTTGGTGAGAACATTTGAAATCTACTCTCTCAGCAAATTTCAAGTATACAATACATTGTTGTTAACTATACTCATCATATTGTACATTGACCATGGTGGTTTCTTTTGTAAAATTTACATACAAGGAAGTACACAAATCTTAAGTGTTTATTTCTTGAGTTTTGTCAAATGCATATGACTGTGTAACCGAAACCCCTGTTAATGGGATTACTATTATTGCCAGAAAGTTCTCTCATGCACGTTTCCAGCTAATCTCTACCCCTACAGGGGCAAACACTGTTGTGATATTTTTCTACTTGGGTTGATTTTGCCCATTCTAGACTTCAAATCAATGGAATCCCACTGTATGTGCTCTTTTGTGTCCAACTTCTTTTACTCGGCATGATGTTTTTGAGATTTATCCATATTGCTGCTTTTTTATCAGGAGTTTCTTTTTCAAGGCTGAATTGTATCCCATAATTTGCTTTTTAATTTTCTTATTGCAGTACTTCTAGGTTGTTTCAGTTTGGGGCTATAAAATATAGAGCTATTATGAACATTCTTATAAAAGCCCATTTTAAAACAAGTGTTTTTATTTCTCCTGGGTAAAATACCTAGGGATGATATTGTTGGATTACAGGATAGGTATATGTTTAATTTTATCAGAAACTCCTGGAATTTCTCTTGAAGTGGTTATGCCATTTTATATTACCATCATCAATGTATTCTGGTTGTTTCATATTCTTGCCCAACTTTGGCATTGTTGGTCTTTTTAATTTTAGTCATTTTGGTAGATGTGTAATGGGTATTTCATTATAGTTTTAACTTGCATTTCTCTATGACATTTTGTTAAGTGCTCATTGACCCATTGTGTATATTCTTTTGAGATGTGTCTGGTCAAATCTTTTGAATATTTTAATTGGGTTGTTGTCTTTTTATTGCTGAGTTGTAAGACTTTATATATCCTGAATACTAGTCCTTTGTTAAGTACGTTTTGAGAATATTTTCACCCAGTCTGGGGCATGCCTATTTCTTTTCTTAGTGGTATCTTTTGCTGATAAGTTTTTAATTTGGATGATTTCTAATGCATTAAAACAAAACATTACAATTATTGCTTCTTGTTATTTGTCTAAGAAACCTTTGTCTACTTCCAAGTCATGCAGATATTCTCTAATGTTTTCTTCTAAAAGCTTTATGGTTTTCATATGTATATTTGGCATTTATAAAACCCATCTCAAGGCCAGGCGCGGTAGCTCACGCCTGAAATCGCAGCACTTTGGTAGGCCAAGATGGGCGGATCACGAGGTCAGGAAATCGAGACCATCCTGGCTAACACGTTGAAACCCCATCTCTACTAAATATATAAATAATTAGCTGGGTGTGGTGGCAGGCGCCTGTAGTCCCAGCAACTCAGGAGGCTGAGGCAGGAGAATGACTCAAACCCGGGAGGCGGAGGTTGCAGTGAGAGAAGATTGTGCCACTGTACTCTAGCCTGGGCGACAGAGTGAGACTCCGTCTCAAAAAAAAAAAAAAAAAAAAAAAAAGAAAAGAAAAAAACTTCTCAAATTTATTTTTATGTATGGTATGATATGAGGCAGCGGTAGGAGTTCATTTTTATCCATGTGGATAATCAGTTTTTCAACACAGTTAAAAAAGATATTCTCTTTTCTTATTGGATCACTGTGGTGCCTGTTAAGCTGAGAAACCATAGAAGAGTGGGTCTATTTCTGGGCTGTCTATTCTGTTCCACTGATCTATATATTAATTCTTAAGCTTGCACCACACTGTCTTGATTATAGTAGCTTCATAGTAAGTAGTACATCTTAAAGTCAGGTACCGTGAGTCCTCCAAATTTAGTTATCTTTTTCAAGATTGGTTTGGATCTCTAGATTCTTTACATTTTCATAAAGATTTTGGTATAAGCTTGTTATTTTTATCAAAAAAGCCTCCCGGGGTTGTATTGAAAGAACAAATCAATTTGGGGATAACTGACAGCATGAAAATATTGAATCTTCCAATTCATGAACATGGTATGTATCTCAGTTTCATGAGATCTTTAATTTCTCTCAGCAGTGTTTTTTAGTTTTCAGTGTAGAGGTTTTGCCATTTTTGTTAATTTACTTTCAAGAATTTTATGTTTTTTATACTAATGTAAATGGAATTTTAAAAAATTTCAACTTTTTGCTGCTGATATCTAAACAATTGATATTTGCATATTCACATTGTATTCTAGCTAAACTCACTTATTAGTTCTAGTAGTCGCTTTGTAGATTTCTTAGGATTTGATTTTGTGTAGAAAAATCATCTATAAATAGCAAGAGTTTTATTACTTCCTTTCTGATCTTTATGCCTTTTGTTTCTTTTTGTTGCCTTATTGCAATGGCTAGGACTGCCAATGCAATCATAGAGATGGGAGAGTGGGCACCCTTGTCCTGTTTCCTCTCTTACAGGGAAAGTATTCAATATTTACTATTAATCACAGTAGCTATAGGTTTTTTATAGATGCCCTTTAGCAAATTGAGGTTTTTTCCAGTTTAAGGGTTTTTGTTGTTGTTGCTGTTGCTGTTGTTGAGACAGGGTCTTGCTCTATCACCCAGGTTGGAGTTCTGTGGCACCATCTTGGCAGTCTCAACCTCCCTGGCTCAAGTGATCCTCCCACCTAAGCCTCCTGAGTAGGTGGGTCTACAGGTGTGTGCCACCACACCCAGCTAGTTTTTTGTATTTTTTTGTAGAAATGGGGGGGTTTTGCCCTGTTTCCCAGGCTGGTCTCCAACTCTTAGGCTCACGCAGTCTTCCTGCTTTGGCCTCCCAAAGTGCTGTGATTACAGGCGATAGCCACTGCGCCTGGCCCAGTCTGAGTTTTTGGTATGATGTGTGTTGACTTTTGTGAGATGTATTTTCTGCATCTATTGAGATTAAAGTTTTTTGTCCTTTATTTCTTAGTATATTGAATTGTACTGACTGATTTTTGAGTATTAAACTATTGTTACACTCTTGGGATAAACCCTACTTGGTCATGACCCTACTTGGTCTTTTAATCTATAGCTGAATTCAATGGCCATGATGACTATGGGTGTGTCTGTCCTCTTCCCATTTCTTTTCTGTTTCCTTCTTTTTTAAAATTTATTTTGATAGTGGCTTTATTGATTTTAGTTTTAGGGCTATGCTGGCTGCATCAAACAAATTGGAAAGGGTTCTCTCCTTCTCTATTTTCTGAAGTTATTTTAAGTTCGGTATTATTTTTTCCTGAAGAATGTTTTTGACCTAAAACTTTGAACCAGCATTTCAGGGTAGATGTGGCATAATGAGGTAATAATTGGCATAATTAGGTAAGCAGTACTTCTTACTCTTTATCTATTTATGTTCTTTGATTTTTTCTTTCTTCCTTCTGATAACTTATCCCCTAACTGCTTCAAGAAGCATCCCTTCTGGTACCTTGGTCTAAGGGGCAGGGCCTCATAAATTTGGCCCTACTTTTGATGTACAGAGGTGCACATGAAGGGTGAAGGGCAAACTGCACCTGTCAAAGTCCAGCCTTTTTACGGATGCCCAAAGAAAACTTCCCAGATCTCCTAATGAGAATGAACATCTCCCTCACTGCACGCATATATGTATATGAATTTTTTTTCCTCAGAGCAAGTCTCTCTTAGCCAGTGACACTTTCCTGGGAGGATTTTCCTGGTAATCCTCATCCAGAGCTCTAGTCTTGACTGTCATTCTGTGAGCATGTGACCTTTGTATGTGACCTCTTCTCTCAGGACCTCATAACCTTCCTGAGTCCATTGTGGGACCTGGAATATGTCTGAGACTATGCTGGCATTTCATGGTTCTCTCTTTCTAAAAACTTCTTGTTAACAGGGATTAGGTTTGAGTAGAATATTTCATTTCACTGATGAACGTGACAGTGAGCTATCCCATAAGAGGCATGGTGTGCAAATGATTGAACTCTAAGTAAATACCTGAACACATGCTCACTGGCCCATGACTTCGTGTCTTTTCTCCCCTGTTCAACTCCAGCATGATGGTTCCTGGCAATGCGGCGGGGGTGGCCAAGCAGTTCCTGCGCTGCATCTTCCATCAGTTGGCCCCCAACGGCATCTTCCCACAGCTGTTCCAAAGCACCATCAAAGGTAATTCATCCACTGAGAATCCAGACACCACAAATTTGCCTCATCCCAGACATCCAAACACTAAATCTGATTGTTGACTTTCCAGATGGGACTTTTTTACGGACCTTAGCCTCGTCTCTGATGGACTTCAACGAGCTGAGCTCTATCGCAGCTCTCAGTCAGCTCCTAGAGGTGGGTTTCCTTTAGTAATACCCTAAGCCCCAGCCGAAACTCTAAGCCCCAGCACAACTGTGGGTGTTTCTTTGAGTCACACCGTAGGGTACTGCTGAGGAAGGATTTCAATGTTATTTAATTTAAAAATGAAATCTAAAATTTTTAAATTAAAAATTTATATTAAATTTAAAGCTAAGGGCTGAGTGCAGTGCCTCATGCCTATTATCCCAACACTTTGGGAGGCTGAGGCAGGAGGATTGCTTGAGGCCAGGAGTTCAGGACCAGCCTGTGCAACATAGCAAGACCCCCATCTCTACAAAATAAAAATAAAAAAATTAACTGGCATGGTGGCACATGCCTGCAGTCCCAGCTACTCAGGAGATGGAGGGGAAGGATCACTTGAACTCAGGAGTTGGGGGCTGCAGTGAGCTGTGATGGCTACACGATGCTCCAAGTTGGGCAACAGAGCGAGACCCCCAACTCAAAAGAAAAATAATAGAAAATGCTAAAATTTAAATAATTTAAATTTTAAAAATTAACATAATTTAAATTTTAAAAAGTTAATTAAGAAGTAGAATCACATAGAAAAGTATCAGTTGGACATTGCTGCTTTGCGTGGATTTACTCTTCATTGAAAACTTCTCCATACCCTCAGCCTAAGTCATGACCTTGCCTCCACAGAACAACCCGGTTTTCCAAGGGCAGAGTGGTGGGTGGAGCTATGGGTGTTGGATCAAGAGACTTGGGTTCGAGTCTCAGCGCCACTGCAGGTCAGCTTTCGGGGTTTGCTTATGGGAGATGCTCATTGCTAGAAAAAAAGCTGCAGCTCCTGTAATTCTACGCTCAGTCTTTGTGCTGGGGATTATTTCCAGTGAGCATCATTCATTGCTTTCTTAGCACCGAACCACACCAGTTGTAGACCCTTGGAAGCTGTTTCCTATTTCTTGCTCACATTTCACCTCTCACCAATTTTCCCCCTTAAGTTTGTCTGAACGATTTTTCTCGGTATCCCTCCAGTCTATCACAGGGATTGGCCTATGTAGTAGGCACTGAACACGTTTATAGCCTGAGGATGTGACTTTTAAACTGACCTTCACCAAACAGCGCTGTGCATTCCCGTGCTCTTTCAGCAGTTGATTGCCTATGCTTTTGTGTTTTTAGGGTCTAAATAACAAAAAGAATTTACCAGCAGGGGGTGCTATGATACGCTGTTTGGAAAACATTGCAACCTTCATGGAAGCTTTGCCTATGGATTCTCCTAGTAGCCTGTGGACCACAATCAGCAACCAGTTTCAGACATTTTTTGCCAAGCTGCCTTGCGTTTTACCTCTGAAGGTAAGCTGAGCCGAAGATTTCATTGTCAATTAATTTCTTACCATTTTCAGACCATTTGTTTACAAGCAGCAGAGTCTTGGGTGATTTAATGTATGGCAAAGGACAATGAGGAAACTCCGTCAGCCACGGAGTGAGGAGGCTTCTTTGGGTTGTTCTGTGTTCTCTTAGAGAATGACAGGAATGTGGAGCGAGCATTTTGCTCACTGATTATGAATATGCATGTTTCCAGTTGATTTGGAAAAAAAAAAAAAAAAAAAAAAAGCCAGGAAGACATGAGTAGATTGTGTTTATCTGGCAGTTTTTCTCTGGTAGATATTAAATAAGTAAATAAATAGTTTTGTCCAAAAGCAGCCCAGACTTATAATGTAAAGTTTCCATTTTAGAGAATGATCTAAAGGGAAGTGATTGCTGTGTTTGTGAATGATGATATTTCTGCTTGACTGTTACACCCTACACCATACCATCTCCCAAGAATATACACACAATTACCTACCTGGAAATCTGGTGGCCCAAGGATCATTGACAACTTGAGCTCAGTAAATGCAAATAAGAAGCCAATACTGTTAAAGCTGGAAGAAATCTATAAAGATCATCCTTTCTAATGCCCCTGTTTTCTAAATGAATTCTGCAAATTCAGAGAGGCGGTGTAGCTTCTGGAAACAATACAGTGGTGGCAATGTGGGGATTAGAACTGAGTTTTCTGACTTATAGTCCAGTGCTCATTTCACTAACAGATTCTTCTTGCCCTTCTACAGCAGGGGGGAGTTGAAGACATTCATGTCTCTAGAGTAGGGGGCAGGGTGATGGCTGGCAGTGGTGTTGCTGGCTTTGAACCTGACCTGCACCATGAGGTTTTTTGTGCTTTCTCTATGCAGATTACAGAAGCATTTAACTGGCAACAAAATGAATCAGGCAGGGCATAGTGGCTCATGCCTGTAATCCCAACACTTTGAGAGGCAGAGGTAGGAGGATTGCTTGAACCCAGGAGTTTGAGACCAGTCTGGGGAGCATGGCAAGACTTCGTCTCTATGAAAGATTTTTTAAAAAACATAGGCTAGGCAATATAGTGCAACTCTGTCTCTTAAAGAAAATTAGCTGGGCACGGTGGCATACACCTGTAGTCCCAGCTACTTGGGAGGCTGAAGTGGGCTCATTGTTTGAGCCCAGGAGGTTGAGGCTACAGTGAGCCATGATTGCACCACTGCACTCTAGCCTGGACGACAGAGAGAGACTCTGTCTCAAAAATAAATAAACAAATAGAAAATATTTTAAAAATTAGCCAGGTGTGATGGCATGTATCTGTTGTCCCAGCTACTTGGGAGGCTGAGGCAGGAAGATTGCTTGAGCCCGGGAAGTCGAGGTTGTAATGAGCCATGTTTGTGCCACGGCACTCCAGCCTGGGCAACAGAGTGAGATCTTGTCTCAAAAATATAAAATAAAATAAAAATAAAGTGCATTTCCCGTAGACAGAAAAACAAAAGGATCAGGTTACATATTAGTAGCTCTACTTCTGAAATGAGTATTATGTATACATAAGATACTTGACAAAGATCAGCCACCTGTGATAATACATTTTTCCAAATAGGCAGATACTACTAATAGGTCTGCAAGGGATAATGCAGGGACCCTTAACTCAGCGTGTGCTGCTCTGAGTTTGGAGTTACTGTGAGAAGCAGGAGTACAAAGGAGGGATCTTTACCACCTCTTCTATGATCCTTGTTTGCCCACAGATCTGGAATAGCTGAATAAATCCAAGCAAGAAGGGTTAGTACTTTGAAACTGTGTATGTGTATAGCTACTGTACATCAACACACAGGAAACTGAGTGCACAAATTTTAAGCACATGGAGCCTCCTAGGACCCGAGAACCAATCAGGGCTTCACTGCTAAAGAGCCGCACACACTCAGAGAAGGGATGGGATGAGGTATGGCAATTTTTTTTTTTTTTTTTGAGACGGAGTCTCCCTCTGTCGCCCAGACCGGATTGCAGTGGTGCAATCTCGGCTCACTGCAAGCTCTGCCTCCCAGGTTCATGCCGTTCTCCTGCCTCAGCCTCCCAAGTAGCTGGGACTACAGGTGCCTGCCACCACGCCCAGCTACTTTTTTTGTATTTTTAGTAGAGATGGGGTTTCACCATGTTAGCCAGGATGGTCTCCATCTCCTGACCTCATGAACCGCCCTCCTCAGCCTCCCAAAGGGCTGGGATTACAGGCATGAGCCACCACTCCCAGCTGAGGTATGGCAAATTAAATGCCTATGTGCCGATGTGACTGTCAGAAGATTTAACTTGAGCACAGAAGAGTGGCAAGTGTTGCCAGCTGTAAACAAGTGGCATGCCTAATTCGTGACAATCAGCCTGCCCATAGGAACCCTGCCTACAGGGTTAATAAGGGAGAAAAGATAATAAGGAGAATTGAGGCCCTTAGGAACTGGAATGTGCCAGTCCTTCTACGAGGTCAGCGGCTACTCACGCCTGCCAATTGTTGTTCTGTGGGAGCGCAGGCCTCAGGTTGTCTGTCTTCCCTTTTATTCCCAAGATGACATTTTCTGGTTTTTAAATCACTATGGGGGTCTGATAAGCAGCCAGTTTTCAGCCTCTGGTTTAAAGTAATGTAAATGTCACACCAACTCCGATGAGTGTCAAGCAGATTAAATAGAACCAGTGGTTCCCTTCGAAGGCACTTGTGAAATACTTTCAGAATCTGTGTAAGAATTTCCCCAGCTAGGGCAGATCTGGGCACTGCCCCTGATCATCTTCTACCTTTGTTTTTAATCTCTGGGGAAAATAATAAACCACTGAAACCTTCTATAGTTTGTTTTCATCAGTTCATAGAAGCAGATCTCAAACGTCAGTGTGCATCAGTGTCCCTGAAGGACTTGCTAAAACACAACTTACTGGGCCTGATTTGGGAGTTTCTGATTCAGTAGGAGTGGGGCTTGAGGATTTGCATTCTGGCACATTTCTAGCTGCTGGTTCCAGGATTCCACTTGGAAAACTCCTGGCTTATTTTGTACTGTCTTGAAGAAGTTAATGTATGTACACAGCTGCAGAAATTTAACTACAGCCTGCTATTGTGATCTGTTTACCATATCATTGTTTATTCTTGCTGTAATGTTTCCCCCCATCCTAGTAAACTCAATTTAAAAAGTACATTTTGATGTGGAATCTTGTCAATGTAAAACTCGAATGGATAGGTAAGGTATGATTTTCTCTTGTAGAAGTTTTACTGCATTTTCTCAGGTTTTTGTCTTGTTTCTTCAGAGCAGAGAAAGGGAAGATGAAACTGGTTCTTATGTGGATTCATGGTTTTCTAAAATAGATCTAAGTAGGTTTTTTCCCCCCCTAAAATGGCCTTTCACATATTGGTGTATCTCTTTAGAGTTAGATACATTTAATATCTACCAACAAATTTCTGTTCATTGTCCATCCATCCATTCATCCATCCGTCCATCCATTCATCCGTCCATCCTTCCACCCATCTCCCTATTCACCTGTCTATCTCGTTAATTTTTAGGGCTATATCTTTGAAAAATAGTTTAGGAGCTGTGTTTAGTTATTTAATTGTTTAGCATTGTATAATTGTTTAATTAAAATTGTTTTAACCTGAGAATGCTTTTTCTTTCAAAAAGGATATTATGGCATGGGAAACTGTAGAGAGGCAGTCATATTTCAGATTTTTCCTTCTGCTAAAATAAATGTTTTCAGGACATATTTGAAGCAAAAGGTATATTAAGGTGGAAACTGATTTTTACTTTTTTCATATTTATTCACAGTGTTCTTTAGATTCCAGTTTGAGAATTATGATTTGCCTCTTGAAGATCCCTTCTACCAATGCTACAAGGGTATGTATGCTTCAGAAAAACATAACCAATTGGTTAGTCAGTTATTTTTTAACCTTATGAGATAAGCTTGTAGCAATACTGAAGACACAGTTATCGCACACCAAATGCTTCCCTTTCAGCCTCCTCCTCTCTCTTCACGCTAGGTCAGTGCCTTGTATAAAGAGCTCTATCTAATACATCACAATGTCATGGTTTGTAATTGGTCCTGCTAGCCCTGTGCCATGGCCCCAATCCATCCCCCATACTACTAACTAGGCGATCCTTCTAAACAGGATCTTATTGTGTTGGTTCCTTGCTTTAAAATCTCTGATAACTTCTCATTTCTTTCAGGATGATGTCCAGATTCCTTAATGTGGTATCTAAGATGTTATTTCATAACTCTCCAGCCCACCTTTCCAATTTAATCTTTGGCTCCATGTCTCTTTCATCCATTCCTCCTGTGCACTTTCAGAATCAGCGTTATCATCATCATCATCGAAACAACAACCACTGTTTGTTATCCTATGGCAGACATTGTGCTTAATGCTTCAGATATATAATCTTATTTAATTTCGTATTTCCTTGCCTTTGCTTAGGCCATTTCCTTTGCCTGAAATGCTTTATGCCCTTGTTGGTGTGATGAACTCCTTCTCATTCTTCAAGGTCTCATTTAATGAAAATACATGTTCATATTATCTGTAGCAACTTTCTCCTGTATCAGCTCCCACAGTATTTGATAGAGCTCTCTATAGTAGCAGGTACATTGCCCTGAAGTGGTCCCAATGAGACCACAAGCTTCAAGAAGTTCTGCACCGTGTCTCATTCACCTTTTTATTCCAAGCAATATTTTCTGGCTGCATTCGATGCCATGGTACCATAGTTTGTATTGCTATAGCTTGTAATTACTCTTTAATATACCAACAATGTACGTATTCTGCAACTATTTAAGTTGACTGTGCTTTCATAGACTCATGATTTATGCTAGAAAGTAACAAAGAGATCACTGGGTTCAATCCGCTCATTTACAGATGAGGAAACAGGTTCAGAGAGATGAAGTGTCTTGGCCAGGATCACATAGCTGGTTAGTAGAAGATTTGAGACTTGAATATAGGTCCTTTGGGTCTGTATTGCCCCATCACTGTGCTGCTGTTCTAGATATAAGAGAAAGTTTCCTTATAGGCTTGAATTCAGGCTTCTCTTTTTGACCAATAAGGATACATTATGTGCAACATGAGACATTCCCATTCCATTCATCTATCGTCAATGTTTCAAGACAATAATGTACATATATATATATATATGTACACACATACACACACATCTATATATATATATATTTTTTGAGACAGAGTCTCACTCTGTCGCCCATGCTGGAGTGCAGTGATGCCAACTTGGCTCACTGCAGCCTCTGGCTCCCACGTTCAAGCAATTCTCCCTGCCTCAGCCTTCCAAGTAGCTGGGACTACAGGCATGTGTAATTTTTGTAAAATTAGCCTGGCTAATTTTTGTATTTTTAGTAGAGATGGGGTTTCATCATGTTGGCCAGGTTGGTCTTGAACTCCTGACCTCAAGTGATCCACCCACCTCGGCCTCCCAAAGTGCTGGGATTACAGGCATGAGCCACTGCACCCAACCTCAAGGCAACAGCATTTATATGGAGCAAAGAATAATGAATCATTAGTACTATTTCTGTGAGTTTCTTTAAGATTTTCTATATGGAAAGCACCACATGATTTCTGTGGGGAATACAAATAAGTAAAAAACAGAATTCCTATCTTTAGGTCAACTAACACAGAGTGCATTCATTTTTGTATCAATAAGAAAAAAGAACCTCAAATATGCTTATATCCTTTGATTTAGTCATTTTTTTCTGGGAATCTATTCAAGGAAGAAAATGCAAATGCTAATTTCATGTAAAATATTTTTATTGGGGTGTTATTTATAGAATTGGTGATTATGAAGAATTAAATGGCACTGGGAATTTCTGATGTTATATTAAGTTAATAAAAAACAAAATACAAGCCATCCCATTACTGGGGATATACCCAAAGGATGATAAGTCATGCTGCTATAAAGACACATGCACACGTATGTTTATTGTGGCACTATTCACAATAGCAAAGACTTGGAATCAACCCAAATGTCCATCAGTGACAGACTGGATTAAGAAAATGTGGCACATTTCCACCATGGAATACTATGCAGCCATAAAAAAGGATGAGTTAGTGTCCTTTGTAGGGACATAGATGCAGCTGGAAACCATCATTCTCAGCAAACTCTTGCAAGAACAGAAAACCAAATACCACATGTTCTCACTCATAGGTGGGAATTGAACAATGAGATCACTTGGACACAGGAAGGGGAGCACCACATACCAGGTCCTATTGTGGGGAGGGGGGAGGGGGGAGGGATAGCATTAGGAGATATACCTAATGTAAATGACGAGTTAATGGGTGCAGCACACCAACATGGCACATGTATACATATGTAACAAACCTGCACGTTGTGCACATGTACCCTAGAACTTAAAGTATAATTTTAAAAAATACAAGATTTTATATGTGTAATATTTCCACTATGTTCAAAATGTAATCATGAGGTGGTGGGATTATGGATGACTTTTACTTCCTCATGTGTCCTTTCCTACATATCTTGAGTTTGACATTGAACATATATTACTTTTGAAAACCAGACAGCAAGCACTATAGAGATTGAGAAGTAGTGGAAATCATGGCATGCAAGTGTTTTGGAATCCAGTTAAAATCCTATCTTCTCTGCAGAGCAATTCTACCTGTGGAAAATTGCCCTGGAACTTGGCTTTGAATTCCACCTGATACCTTCATGACCTTAGGCAAATTACTTGTCTACTTAACTGCCTAAGCTGCAGAATAGGAATGGATACTAAAGCTTCAGAAGGTTAATAATGAAGACCATAGCTAACAATGATGGAGAGCTTACTGGTGCCAAGTGCTTTACATATATTATCTCTTTTAATTCTCATAACTTGCACCCTAATGAGGTGGAAGCCATTATTATTCCCCTTTTACAGAGGAGAAAACCAAGTTCCAGAGAGATTAAATCACTTATTCAAGGTCACAGTGAGCTAGAGTGTGAAAACCCTTGTGTCAGAATTTAGTGCTTGTGTCATTACCTATATTGTAACACACTGTCTCCCAGGATAGTTATGAAAAATTTGAATAAGATAAACTATATGAAATCATCCATCTAACTCAGTCTGACACTCAGTAGGTACTCAACAAATGTTTCTAAATAACTTAAGAAAGCATATGGAACTAAAACTGATCCTTTATGGGTAAGATTCAGGGGGAGAAACCGAAACAGACTATGCCTTCCTGATAAACATTGGCAGGAGGCTGGGTTGTGATGAATTTTATATAAGCTATAGTACTTTGGTACTTACACGCAAGGGTGGTTTGCGCTACTTAACCCAGAAGACAGGCTTCCGGATCTGAATATGATGAACTCATAAACACTTAAATGTGCCGAAAATAAAGTGGAAGATCCAACTGCCAACCCCATACTCTTGATTGCTTAGGGTGGACATGAAGACAGGGTTGAAGTTAGGAAGGTTTGTAAATGATACCACATGGAAAAATGAATGTCTTTTTGAGCAGTGAAATGATTTGATCCTGCTCTTTGAGCCCTTGACTGAAGGTACAGTTCTGTTTTTATTAGACCAACGGGGTTGCTACAGGAGCCATCTGGCAATAGATTTTTCAATTTAAAAAACAGTGATTCCATTAGTTAAAGTATCATAAGATTTTAATACTTTTTAAAATGAAATAATCAGCAATTGACTTTATTTGGCCCCAATCTCATTGCAGAGTTTGTTGGAACCGTTTTCAAAACTGCTCAGCTTTGTAATTCAGAATGCCGTCTTCACTCTGGCCTACCTGGTGGAGCTGTGTGGCTTATGTTACCGAGCTTTCACTAAGGTAAGCAAGCTTCCATATGCGTGTTCCTCTGAAACTGAAAACTGGAAGAAATCTATTCTTTTGAATCAGTGTCAAGTCCCTTTTAGGTCAGTTGCTTCCATATAGTTAAAAATGAGTAATACTACTGAGATCTAATAAATACCATGGTAGGGAAACACTTTAAACACACACACACACACACACACACACACACACACAATGTCTAAAATATGCACATATGCAGATTTGGAGAACTGAGGGTCATGTAGTTAGAACAGAAGTGGTATTTTTAATGAAAAGAGCTAATGGTTGACAGGACCTCTTAAGGTCCTTTTCAAGTTCACCATCCCATGATTGGGGGCAAGATATCTCTACATATCATTTTTATACCCAAAGTAGAAGAATATCAGCTTGTCATTTGTAAAAGCCTTTGAAGGGCTCCTTAATTCTCATCATGTGTCTGTCTCTTCAGGTCTGGGTTCTTGGCCTCTGAGATTGGAATCTCATCTTTTGTCATCTTGTCTTAATAATGGTTTCTCTATTGCATTATCTGGAGCAACCCTGGCCCACTACCGAGAAAGTGGAAAAGTACTGCTGGCCCAGTGGCAGTAGCAGCCTTGTTGGAGCTGGTAGATGCTGTCCTAATGGAAAAGCAGAAGGCAGGGCAAATTGGGAGCATTTCTGTCCTTAAGAACAATGTGCAAATGTTACCCTTTCAATTTCCAAATTTTCCAAGCTTGTTTTCAATGGATCTCTGTTTCTGTTGTTCTCTCTTGAACATTCAGAATGTCTCTTATTCATGTTGTCCATTTCTATAAGCCCTTTATTTTCCTCATAAAAATCTAATTTTATACTAAGGCTTTCATTCTATTTAAAGCATTCTTGTCCTCTTTCTTACCAACTTGGGTCCATTCTGTCATGTTAAGTGTTCCATGGTAATCTTTTCTTTGGTTTTTCTGATTAGAAACTATTTATTACCCTGCCTGGAGCAATATGTTTTCTAACTACCAAGATGGTCAGCATTTTTTTCTTCTTTTAGAATCTTCTTGAAAGATAACTTCTTCCTTCTTTTTCACTTAAAAAAGTAGATCTATAAGAAACAGCACCAAAAAGATTTTCTATTTCTAGAAACCATTTGATTTCTTCATTGTGTTTATGTTTAATTTGTTTAAATTATACCTTTTTGGGGGGACAAATCATAATGAGTTTATACTTTCTATGTTGTACAGTATAGATATTGATTACAGGGGCCTTTCTAGCATTTGAATTCAAGATATTATTGGTTTTCAATTCAAGATATTCATTACATACAATATCTCTTCCTAATCCCTCATAACTTTAGTGGCCTCTTACTTCCCATTATCATCTACCCTTTCTCATTCTAATACAAGATGATGACTACTTGTAGAAAGCTTCAGTTGATGGTGTTCCTACCTTCCTCACTGATAATGAGAAACTATAAGAAATCGTTTAAAAATAGCAGTAGCTAATTCAGCTGTCTCCCTTATATAATCAAAAGAAAAGGCACAGAAAGGTAAGAACTTTGGAAACTTCACTTTCTAGCAATCTGGTAGTCTAGATACCCTGAAAACCACACCACTTAAACTACTAGGAACACTGGATGAAATGTAATAAAGGTGATTTTTAATGTAGAGCTAATTTTATAAGAATGAAAGGAGCAAAAATGAAGCGGGATTGAGGATTAGAGTGGTAAGCATATAAATAGCCCTGTGGTGGGGGTGTTGCTTGTCTTGGCAACTTAGTGGCTAGAGTTTTAAAGCCCATACAAAGAAAGGAGATGAAGTCTTGGGATTATCCAGGCAGGGAGTTGGATCTGAGTTATCCCTAGCAAAAGGTCAGAACCCTTGAAAGGCTAGTCACTTGGTAAAAGGGTAGTTTGGAAAGAATACATTCTTATATAGAGGTGACAAAGAATGGTGTCTGTCTCAGTTTGGAAACTGGGAGAAAGATTTATAGTCTCCCTTGCGAATTAGTAAACATGGGCCTATCTTGGATCAGGTTTAGAGTTTGAATTTATAATACCTGCATGTTCTTGGAACTCCCAAGTTGAAGAGTCAAATAACATTAGTGCTGAGCAAGTAATAACCTTGGAATATCTGGCAGAAGCAAGATCAAAACAAGCCTCAACCTTCTCTGGATTAATATGTCTCCAACCTATGCCCAGCAGGATTCCTATAGTTAAAATCCTAATGAACATGAGCTCATAATCTAAAATTACAAAACAAATGAAGATATAACCCACCTTGTGATAGATTAGGATAGTCAACAAGTAGCAAGATCATTTCCCACGAGAACTTTCAATATTAAAACTATGTGATAAAGATATAAATGATAAACATATCATTAAAAATGATAATACATAAGTGATTATACTTTAAATGATATGCATATGAAGAATGTATATATAAATATTATAAAATATTATAATAAAAATATAAATATATAAATGACTATACTTTAAATGATAAGCATATGGAAAATAAATAAAATAATATAATAGATTTAGTCATTTCAAAAATTTTAAAAAATGAACCAGACAGATTTAAACAGAGTAGAAATTCTAGAAATGAAAAACAATCACTGACATAAAAAACTTAATGGATAGGTTAAATAACAAATTAGACATAGGCAAAGAGAGAATTGGTGAAATGGAAAATAGATTGGAAGAAATTACCTGGAATTCAGAAGAGAGAGATAAAGAGATGAATATAAAGAGAAATTCTAATATATATCTAATAAATATTTCAGATAAGGAAAATATGCTTTTTATCAATTCTAGAATTGATGAAAATATTTAATTTTCTGATTCAGGAAACACAATGAGCCCTAAAAGTATTATAAATAAGCTAAAGTTTTACCTGCTCATGTCATAGTGTACATGAGTAGGTATAACTTGTCAAAACAGCGAAGACAAAGAAAACATTTTCAGAACAACCAAGGGAAAAGACACTCTGAAGACAGACAATACACTTCTCAACAGCACAATGAAAGCCAGAAGATAATTGAAAAAAAAAAAAGTCTTTAAAATGATAAGAGAAAAGAACTATCTACCTGGAATTCTCTACCAGCTAAACTATCCTTCAAAAGTGAAGGATAAATAGATATTCTATCAAGAAAATAAGAAAGTTTCTAATAGATTCTTACTGAAACAACTACTAAAAGATGTAAGAAGGAAAGTGAACCAAGAAGGAAGGAGTGAAGTGTGTGAAGGAATGATGCTCCAAGAAATTGGTACAGTGTGAAAATCTAAGTGATCATTGATAATATAAAGCAGTAATAATAATAATGTTAATCAGATGGGCATAAAAACAAAATAACAATAAAATACTAGAAAATAGTACTCTGTATGGGGTGTGTGTGTGTGTATGGTTGGAGATTGGAGTTAAACCATTCTATATATTATCTACAAGAAGGGCAAAGATAATAACTTTAAACTCTTAAGAATACATGTAGACATTGTAAATGTAAGCTCCAAAGGCCAGAAATACAATTTATAAGTTCCAAACAGAGAATAAAACAAGAATAAAAGTTCAATCAAGACAAAAAGAGAAGCATAGAACAAGCTGTAACAAGCACACGTAAGATGACAGAATCACAATAAACATAAGTTTACTAGACTCACTAGGGATTGTCAGATTGACTTTTAAAAATTGAGCCACGTCTAAAACATGTCTAAAGACACTGAGAAAATTTAAAAGAAAAAGCTTGAAAAAAGATATACCACACTAATACTAATGAAAAGAAAGCTGAAGTCAGTCAACTGACTTTAAGTTGAAAAGCATTATTATAAAGAAAGTCACAATATATTGATAAGAGGAGCAATTTACCCAGATAATGTGGCAATTCAAAAATTACATAGAGCTGATAATATAGCCTCTAAATATATAAAACAAAATATAATAGGCTTACAAAGATAAATTGATAAATTCAAGGTTATACAGGGAGATTTTCTGTTTCAGTTATGGATAGATCAAGCAGATAAAACATATAGTAGATTCAAACAATACAGTGAGCAAAGTGGATGCAATGGTCATATAAAGAATCCTGAGTCAACCAATTTTAGAACATATTTAAAAATGTGGAAGATTTTAAATCATGGAACAGATAGTAGGCAATTAATTAAAGAAAGGAAACAGTAAAGATAAGAGCAGAAATTAATGAAATAAAAAACAGATATACCAGCCTGGGCAACATAACAAGACCCTGTCTCTACAGAAAAATAAAACAATTAGCCAGTGTGATGGCATGCACCTGTAGTCCTAGCTGCTCTGGAGGCTGAGGTGGAAGGACTGCTTAAACCCAGGAGTTTGAGGCTGCCATGAGCTATGATTGCACCAACTGCACTCTAGGCTAGATGACAGAGCAAGACCCTCTCTTCTTCTTTGGAAAAAAGAAAGAAGGAAGGAAGGAGGGAGAGAAGGAAAGGAAAAAAAGGAAGGAGAGAAGGAGGGAAGGAAGGAAGGAGAAAGGAAGGAACGAAGGAGGGAGAGAAGGAGGGAAGGAAGGAAGGAAGACATAGATACAATGGAAGACCAATACAACAGAAAGGTGGCTCTTTGACTAGACTAATAAAATAGACAAACTCTTGGCAAGACTGATCAAGAAAGCCAGATAAAAGACACTGATAAAGAATATCAGCAATGATGATGAATATCAGCATAACTACAGACATTAGAGATTTTAAAATGAACAACCTTATGCCAGTAAATTTGAAGTCTTTGACAGTAGGTACAATTTTCTAGAAATATATCATATAGAACATCCAGAAAAAAAGAAAAAGAAATAACTGACTAGACTTAGATGCCTGGAAAATGGCATCAATAGTTAAAACCCTACCCTCAAAAACTATTCCAGCTTTAGAGGACAACTTCTACTAAACATGTAAGAACTGATTGATCTCTTCTTTATACAAACAATAGAATAGAAAAAAAGGGAACACTTCCCAATACATTTTATGAGGCAAATAGAATTTTGATATCAACCAGAGAAGGACAATAGGGGAAAGGAAAATTATAGGTCAATATCCTTCATAGATGCAAAACTTCTGAATGAATAATAGCAAATCAATGCATTAGAAATAGGGCCTCATGACACAGTTGGAAATTTCTTGATATATAAAAATGTTTAAATATTAGAACATCTATTAATATCACTATGTTATCAGATTGAAGAAGAAAAACTTTTATCATTATTCAGCAGGTACAAGAAAATCATATTTTATAATTCGGTAGTCATTTATCGTAAACTCTTATCAAACTGTGAATAGAAGGGAAACTTCTTAACTTCATATAGTGGGTCTACCAGAAACATCTAGCCAGCATTGTATGTAATGGTGAAATGCTAAGAGTCATCCCTTTAAAAATCATAAATAAGACAAGAAAGCCTGTCATCACTGTTCGTTGTTTCTATTTATCTTGGTACTGGAGGTCCCATTCACTTCTGCAAGACAGGAAGAAGAAATCAAAGGTATAAGGATTAGAAAGGAAAAATACAACTCTCATTTTTCATGGGTGATATGATTACAAACGAATCAAAGGGAATCTATAGACACCTTTTTAGAACCTACAAGAGAGCTCAGCAAGGATGTTGGATACAAATGAATACCCAGAAATCACCAAATTTTAATATTCAACTACAGATGATTATAAAACATACTTTTAAAATGTCATTTATTGTGGTGACAAAAAATAAATCTCATAAGAATGTGCAATGGCTGGGTGTGGTGGCTCATGCCTTAATCTTATCACTTTGAAAGGCCAAGGTGGGAAGATTGCTTGAGCCCAGGAGCCTGAGACCAGCCTGGGCAATAAGGCGAGACTCCATCTATATAAAAAAAAAAAAAAAGAAATTTGGCTGGACAAAGTGGCTCATGCCTTGTAATCCTAGCACTTTGGGAGGTGAAGGTGGGTGGATTGTCTGAGCTCAGAAGTTCAAGACCAGCCTGGGCAACATAGTGAAACACTGTCTCTACTAAAATACAAAAATTTTGCTGGGCATGGTGGCATGCATCTGTAGTCCCAGCTTCTTGGGAGGCTGAGGTGGGAGAATCGCTTAGCCCTGAGAGGTGAAGGTTGCAGTGAGCCGTGATTGTACCACTGCACTCCAGCCTGGGTGACAGAGCGAGACTCTGTGTCCTTCAGACAAACACACACAAAGTTATCCAGTCATGGTGGTGCATACCTCTAGTCCTAGCTATTTGCGGGGCTGAGGTGGGAAAATCACTTGAGTCTAGGGGTTTGAGGCTGCAGCGAGCTTTCAGCCTGGGCAACAGAGTGAGAACGTTGTCTTAAAAAAAAAAAGAAAAGAAAAAAGAATATGCAAGAACTTTATGGAGATAACCAGAACATTTTACTCAAGAGCATTACAGATTGTTAAATAAATGGAAAGAGATTTTATGTTCATGGATGGAGACCCAGAATAGTAAAAACAGGTAATTCTCACAGAATAACCTATAGGTTTAGTATAATGACAATTAAAATCCTGGATTTTCTCTTCTGATGGTGGTAAACAAGATAATTTGAACCTTTTTCCCAGTTAAAAAGTAAAAAGAAAAGAGTGAACAAAATATTTTCTGAAAACTTCTTCAAAATGCTAACTATATAGAGAAGGGTTATGAGACTAAGATCAGGGAGAGCCCAGAAATTCAGAGCTGTGAGCCCAGCACTGATGGCCATTTTTACCCTGGGAGTGTTTGTCAATCTAGATGTGACTGAGAGGCTGCAGTTTTGGAAGCCCCATGAGGCTAGAGGGACAAAAGTCCGAATCCAGAACCTACCAAGAATAGAGACCTTGATACCACGCCTCCTGACCTACACATTTTTGGCTGGGACCACGAAGTAAAAACACCCCCGTAGTAACTTTCCTTCATGTGGACACAGCTCAGTGTCAAGCCCTGTGGTAGCCCAACATAAAATATTACAAGCCTTGTATGTGTATTAAGGTAACCCTAAGCCTAGGCAACATGGCAAAACCTCGTCTGTATAAAAAATACAAAAAAAATAAAATTAGCTGGGTATGGTAACACATGCCTGTAGTTCCAGCTACTCTGAAGGCTGAGGTGGAAGGATCATTTGAGCCCAGGAGGTCAAAGCTGCAGTGAGCTGTGATTGTGCCCCTGTCACTAAACAAACAAAGTTCTTTGAAGAAAGGTAACATTTCAGGCTACAAATATTTCTGCAAATATCTTCCTAACAAAGCATTCAGCACACAATCAAAGATAACCAGACATATGAGGAGGCAAGACACAATGAGTGAAAATGAATAGGAAGAAAAGACAGTGGAGACAGCCCCACAGGGACTCTACTTATTTGATTATGAAAGGATTAAGACAGGACACACAGGGCTTCTGAGACACTTGCAATGTGCTGTTGTTTGCCCGTGAGGTGATTATATGAGTATTCGGTCCATCTTCTGAGACTGGAAAAACTCAAACTCAAACCATGTTTTCCCTCTGCTCTCACAGTTGCCACGACCAAAGACTTCTGTGATCAAATGTGTGGAGATTTCTTCCTACCAAAAAGCAAGCAATGGATTCTGCAGAATAGATTCAGTTCTGTTCTGACACTACTTACCTGGATATAGCATCAGATCCCACAGGTTGAGGGCTCATCCCCTAAGACTGCCCTCCACCTCCCACCTTCATTTGCCAACTGTAGGCTCTGGTTGTTCTACCCATGCTTTTGTCTAACTGGTTATAAATTAGGGATCCTTCCTCTTTGGGCTCAATTTATTTGGTAGAGCAGCTCACAGAACTCAGGAAAACACTTACTTACATTTACCAGTTATAAAGAATATTAGAAAGGATACAGATGAAGAGATGCATAAAGCAAGGCACAAGGGCACAAAGCTTCCATATCTTCTCTGGGCATGCCACCTTCCAGGAACCCTCCATGTGGTTAGCTATCCAGAAGCTCTTCAAACCCTTTTCTTTTGGGTTTTTATGGAGGTTTCATTATGTAGACATGGTCAATTAATCCATTGACCATTGGTGATCAACCCAGCCATCAACTCTTCTAAGACCTTCTCTAAAGGTTGAAGGGTGGGGCTGATAGTCCCAACTCTCTAAATGTGTCTTGGTCTTTCAGGTGATCAGTCCCCTTCCTACGGCTACCTAGGCTGCCAGCCATCAGTCAACTTATTAGCATACAAAAAGACATCAGTTTGGAGAGTCTAAGGATTTTAGGAGTTGTATGTCAGATACAGGATCGAAGACTAAATATATATTTTACAGTGTCATACCATCTGAATCCATTTAACTGTATGCTTATATTTTATGTCCTTTTCTGAACATGTGTTATATTCAGCAATAGAAAAGGCTTACAAAATTGAAACCAATTCAACATTCCATCAACAGGAGGACTGACCGATGAATTTTGGTAAATTCATACAATTATATATTGTTAAGCTGTTGAGTTGGAAGAACCAGAGCTACATGTATCAATAAGGATTAGTTTCAAAAATATATTGCAGTGAGTAATTACAAGTTGTGGAAAGATATATACAATATAACATTACAGAAAGTCAAAAAATGCAAAACAATATTATATATTATAATGGAGAAATAAAGTGTAAAAACATACATGAAACAATAAGTACCAGATTCAGAATAGTGGCCACTTCAGAGAAGAGAGAAAGGAAGAAAGAAAAGAGAGCACCATATAGGTAGCTTCACCTGTTTCTGTGACATTTAGTATTTAAAAAGGATGAATCAACTTTCAACCAGGGATCAATATCCAGAATATACAAGGAACTCAAACAACTCAACAGTAAAAAAACAAAAAACAGGGCCAGGCGCAGTGGCTCACAGCTGTAATCCCAGCACTTTCGGAGGCCGAGGCAATTGAATCACCTGAGATTGGGAGTTCAAGACCAGCCTGACCAACATGGAGAAACCCCATCTCTACTAAAAATACAAAATTAACTAGGCGTGATGGCACATGTCTGTAATCTCAGCTACTCGAGAGGCTGAGGCAGGAGAATTGCTTGAACGCAGGAGGTAGAGGTTGTGGTGAGCTGAGATCGCACCATTGCACTCCAGCCTGGGCAACAAGAGTGAAACCTTGTCTAAAATTTTAAAAAAGCAAATAATCCCACTAAATAAATAATCCCACTAAGTAAATAACCCCACTAAACAGGGGGCAAAGGACCTAAATAGACATTTCTCAAAAGAAGACATACAAATGGCCAACAGGCATATGAAAAAAATGCTCAATATCACTAATCATCAGAGAAATGCAAATCAAAACCACAATGAGATATCATCTTACCCCAGTTAGAATGGCTATTATCAAAAGAACAAAAAATAACAGAGCCTGGCAAGGATATGGAGGAAAGGGAGCTCTTGCGCCCTGTTTGTAGGAATTAAATTATAAAGCCACTATAGGAAACAGTATGGATATTTCTCAAAAAACTAAAAAGTACCTGTCCTACAATTCAACAATGCCACTACTTGGTATTTATCCAAATGAAAAGAAATCAGTGTATCAGAATGATACCTGCACTTCCATGTTTATTGCAGCACTATTCACAATAGCAAAAATATGGAGTCAACCTAAGTGTCCATCAATGGACAAATGGATAAGGAAATGTGGTATATATACATAATGAACTACTATTCAACCATTAAAAAAAAAGCAACAGGGATGGAACTGGAGTTTGTTACATTAAGTGAAATAAACCAGGCACAGAAAGACAAATATCATATGTTCTCACTCATATGTAGATGCTAAAAGAAATTGATTTCATGGAGGTAGAGCATGGAAGGATAGCTACCAGAGGCTGGGAAGGGTGTGTCGGGGGAGGATGAAGAGAGTTTGGTTCATGGATACAAACATACAGTTAGATAGAAGAAATGAGTTCTAATGTTCAGTAGCAGAGTAGGGTGACCATAGCTAACAACATTATATTGTACATTTCAAAATGCTGTGAGGACTTGAAATGTTCCCAATGCATAGAAATGGTAGACACTCAAGATGATGAATAGCCTAAATACTCTAACTTGATCACTACACATTCTGTGCATGCAACAAAATATCACATGTACCCCATAAATATGTATAAATATTATGTATGAATTTAAGAAAGAATGAAAGAAGCTAGGATTCCAAAAAAAAGGATGAATCAAATAAAGCAAAATGATGTGATCTGACAAAGATGGGTGGTAGGTGCATACTCTGTTCCATTCTCTCCGTTTTTCTGGATGCTTGAAATAGTCCATTTCAGAAATAAGTTCCTTGGAGAGGTCACAGAATACTTTAAAGAGTTGTATATGTTTCTTTCTAAATAATTTTGTATTGAAAAAAATACTTTTAGACTGATTTAGTTGCTGCAGTTCTTGGAACCTGTTTCCTGTGAATAAGAACCAAATACTGGGGCATCAATGTTTAAGAGATAACCTATCTTTTTCTTATCCATTAAATTATTTATCCTCAGTGCTTCTGTAAACTCATTACACACACACAAATGCTTTTTTTTTTTAGTTCCAATTTTATTTCTTGAGGACACTTCATTATGCGTTTTTAAATACTATTTTTTATTTCTGACCCGTGGATCTCTTGGAAGCTCTTTTGACATAGATCTACTCTAATTGAATTTCTAAAATCATTTACCTCCTTCTGTTTTGTTTTCTTTAGGAACGAGATAAATTCTACTTGTCTCGTAGTGTTGTTCTAGAACTTCTGCAGGCCCTAAAACTCAAATCTCCTTTACCAGATACAAACCTTCTTCTGCTCGTCCAGGTAAGCTTATGCCTGATTTGTAAAACTTTTCATGAGATCCATGTATGTTTGGGAAAATTAAGTGAGGTGTAGAGTGTATGCATAAAACTAAACATCTTTGCCCAGAGATGAGAAATAATATATCTTATATGGACCACGACCTAACTAATAGTATGCACCTGACACTTCCACTGGCTAAAAAAGTCCAAGAAGGAGTATTGATTTTGTTCCTACTGTGAAATTAGTTCTATGGGGGTTAAAAAGAAGAATAAAACAATAATTTTTGTCCTCAAGAAATGCATGATCCAGTAGGTTAGAGGGGCAGGTCAGTCACCAGAGCTGAGACAGGCCTGAGACCAGAATTCGGGGAACAGGCTGAGGTCTGACTGCAGAGTCAAATGAGTATAGGTGGTCCTTAAATCTCTGTGAAGCAGAAGTGAAGGAGAGGGTAGGCCAGGCCAGAGACAGTCAAATGGCAGGATGCACTGAGTGGTACCCACGGTGGGGGATAAGTAAGCTTCAGCCCTCAGGGGACAACTGAGGCCGAGGACCACTATAAGACAGACTTTGGAGAACTGTCAACAATTATTCTTTTGGTTTTAGGGCTTCTGAGGGACTAAAGCCTTCTACTCTACTGTCCTTAACTCAGCATCTTAGGCAGGCATGCAGGTTTTGATGACCTGAAACAGGCTATGATAGTACCATGAGAGAAAGAGGTAAACGAAATCCTAGGGAGAAATTGAAAGCAGCATGGATCCCATCCCTTATGATGTGAAATCAGAGAAGACTTCATGAAGGAAGTAGCATTTGAGTTGGGTCACAAAGGACTGGAGGGTACAGACAAATGTCTTTGCCTGGGATTAGGGTTCAGCCTAGAGAGGTTGACTGGCTTCAAGCATAAAGGAGGCTTAGGCAGGATGGCGGAGTACATTAAGGGATAATGGCATGAGGATAGGGTTGAGAAAAAGTAGACTGGCTCTGCCAGAGGAATCAGCAGGTGTTCAGGTAACCTGGCACTCTGCCTCTCACCCAAGGGTTGAGGCTAGATTTAGAGACTTGGCCATGAGCTACAGCTGGGATCAGGGTGTCATTCAATGGCCTTTGGGTACAGTGCCCAGCCATTGCATCACAGCTGTGTCAGCACTCGCTGATGAGCATTAAGACCAGTCCCAGAGTCTGGGCCTGCAAGCTGAGGGTTAAATGATTGAAGGAATATGGGAGCTTGGTATCAAGGAACTAGACAGATTTCCCTGAATTGTGGGTACTCATTTGGAGACATGAGAGATAAGGGAACACTAACGGAGGACCTATTATGTGTTAAGCATTTAATCTTTACAGCCTCATGAAGCATTGGTTCTGTACTGCAGGAGGTGGTTCGGTGGCTTGCCCAAGACCACAGTGCTGGCCTAAGTGACAGGTAGTATCAAGCACCTGATTTCAGTGTGTTAGGACTCACAGCCCAGCTCCCTTCGGTATAACACACAGCCTTGACAGGCCCTTTCCATCCCTTACGGGGATTACTGTAACAGCTCTTAGTTTTTTGCACCTGCTTCATCTCTTTCCACACCAAGCCAATCTTCTGGCCTGTGGCTGCCTAGAGGAATTTTGCTGAAACTCTACTTTTCTGATGCAGATCACTCTTGCATCAGAAACCTAGAGTGACCTTGTAAGGTCTGAACTATCCAGGTCTTCCGTCATCTGGCCACATCTGACTCTTCAGCAGTATTTCCCACTACAAATATTTACTGACCACCTATCTTGGGCTGGGTTCTGGGAATATAGAGATGTGACATGCATATCCTGATAATGTGCTAACTACTCTCATGAAAATCTACACGGTGTATAAAACACTATGGAAGAGGGAGTGGCTAACTGAACCTAGGACACGGAGGAAGGCTTATGAAGCATTATGAGGCCTGACATGGGCCAGGTGCTCTGCAGGGTGCTGAGGAAACAGAAGAATCAGCCATGACATCTTCCTTCCAGGAGTTTACAATTTAGCAATTGAAGTTGACATGTAAATTAAAAAAACAATTCCCACATAGTACAACAGGTGCAGTAGTAGAGATGTGTACTGAGTAAGGAAGTGTTGTTTGTAGAAGACAGTTCACATGGACCTTGAAGGATGCACAGAAGTTCAGGAGTTGACCTGGTAGAGAAGATGAGGAACAACCCTTGTCATTTACTGTTGAATAACCACTGCCTGGTCTCCATACTCCCCCTCCAGAGACTACAAATCATTAGGATCAGAACTGAATTTTTCTCAAAGGCTTGAGATTTATTTAAAAAGTTGGTGTACTTTCAATGAATGGTCTTGAGTTGTCTTTGAAGAGCTTTCTAGGACACATTGAACCCTCAGTGAGTCAGTGATTGCTGGAAAATGACAGCAATGGATGCGGGGCATGATGTCATCAGAATGAAATGGCTCTTATTATACCAAGGTGCTGGACAGCCCAGGAAGAAGACAAGCAAAGTCACAGCCAGAAAATATCTGTGCTCCTAAGGAGAGACGAACTTTGCATTTCTCTCTGTGGATTGCATTGGCCAGGACCTTCTGCTCATATAGCAGCAGCAACATTGCCTTTGAGAACAAGCAGTGTTCACACAGATTTTTTATTTATTGAATTTTAATTAAGTTACTTATTTTTGAGATAAGGTGTTGCGCTGTTACCAGGTTGGAATGCAGTGGCACGGTCTTAGCTCACTGCAACCTCTGCCTCCCTGGCTCAAGTGATCCTCCCACCTCAGCCTCCCAAGTAGCTGGGACTACAGTTGTGGGCCACCACGACTGACCAATTTTTTAGATATTTTTAGTAGAGATGGGGGTTGACCATGTTGCTCAGGCTGGTCTTGAACTGCTGGACTCAAGCTATCCACTCATCTTGGTCTCTCAAGGTGCTGGGATTACAGGTGTGAACCACTGCTCTCGGCCCAAAGAGATCTTTTTGAAGATTCATGGGATCTACACTGACTTGGAGGAGAGGGCAGGTGAACAGGGCTTAGGGAAATATCCCGGGAGGGATTAAGGTTAGCAGCCTGACTGTGTCTGGAGGTCACTTGCTTCTAAGAGTGTTGCAGTTGGGGATGTGCCACCTGAAATCCACTTCAGGGCATTGAAGGTGCTTTTCTGCAGATGGTGAACAGCATTCCCTTAATTGCCCTTTGTCTTGAGCAGAGCAGATCTGTGTGGCTGATCTTCTTGGGGTCTAGCACTCCATACTGTAACTGCTGGAGATTGGTTTGCAATGAAATACATTAGTCAACTGTAATAAGCACTTGTCACAAGATGCCAAAAGAACACTGACAGTTTAAATTACCCAGTGCTTAAGGAAACCACAAAAACAGTGATTATTGCATCACAGTTAGGTGAATGAATAACAAAAACAAATTAAGAAGAAAGACAGCAAAAAGATACTTCCGAATGTGTTTTATGGGTTTTCATCTGCCATTTCATCTTTTTAAAACAAATGTGTGCCTTGTCATTGAAATCATTAAGTTAAAAAATGTCAAGTTGTAAAATTATTTAGATTGAAGGGGTATTTTGGAGACATTTTCAGATCACGCCCAGGAAAAACAACTTTATGGAAATGTTTCAGTCTTCTCCAACAAAAAATGTTGAGCATAGTTTGTTCCTGGGTTTCAGCACCAAGGGAAAAATAAATTTAAGCCATTTCAAAGTAACAAATCCTTGTTCCATAAACTCTTAAGCAATTTTTATTTCTAATCAGAGAAATAACAGTGAGGCATGCCCATAAAAAAGGATGAGTTTGTGTCCTTTGTAGGGACATGGATGCAACTGGAAACCATCATTCTCAGCAAACTGTCGCAAGAACAGAAAACCAAACACCGCATGTTCTCACTCATAGGTGGGAACTGAACAATGAGATCACTTGGACTCGGGAAGGGGAACATCACACACCGGGGCCTATCACGGGGACGGGGGAAGGGGGAGGGATTGCATTGGGAGTTATACCTGATGTAAATGACAAGTTGATGGGTGCTGACGAGTTGATGGGTGCTGACGAGTTGATGGGTGCAGCACGCCAACATGGCACAAGTATACATATGTAACATACCTGCACGTTATCCACATGTACCCTAGAACTTAAAGTATAATAAAAAATTAAAAAAAAAAAAAAGTGAGGCATGCCTTAAAACAGAGTAGTTCCCTTTTCTGCCCTGTGGTCCTGCCTAAGTCATGGAGAGAAGTCTTCTATGGGGCTGCACATGGTATATTAGTCTGTTCTCATGCTTCTAATAAAGACATATCTGAGACTGGGTAATTTATAAAAGAAAGAGATTTAATTGACTCACAGTTCCACATGGCTGAAGAGGCCTCACAATCAACGGCGAAGGTGAATGAGGAGCAAAGTCATGTCTTACATGGCAGCAGGCAAAAGGAGCTTGTGCAGGGGCATCTCCCATTTATAAAACCATCAGATCTTGTGAGACTTATTCACTACCATGAGAACAGTATGGGGGAGACCACCCTCACCATTCATTTATCTCCACCTGGCCCCTTGACACATGGGGGGATTATTACAATTCAAGGTGAGATTTGGGTGGGGACACAGCCAAACCATATCAGATGGGATGAGGAGAAACGTTGTTTCTCTTATGCGTAGTTCCTTTTTTTTTTTTGAAATGGAGTCTTTCATTCAAAAAATGGGCTCTTTCATTCAAAAAATGGGCTTTGTCACCCAGGTTGGAGTGCAATGGTGCAGTCTTGGCTCACTGCAACCTCCACCTCCTGGATTCAAGCGATTCTCCTGCCTCAGCCTCCTGAGTAGCTGGGATTACAGGCATGCACCACCATGCCCAGCTAATTTTTGTATTTTTAGTAGAGATGGGGTTTCACCATATTCGTCAGGCTGGTCTCGATCTTCTGACCTCGTGATCCACCCACTTTGGCCTCCCAAAGTGCTGGGATTACAGGTGTGAGCCACTGCACCTGGCCTAGTGCCTCTTTCTGTAGGGTTTCTCAATTGCTTTTTTCTTGCCCTTGACTGCCTGGGTCCTCCAGGTGTTCTCTGTAGAATGGTGGAAATGACAGCCTGCTCTCTGGAAGCTTCTTTTAGGCCAGAGATCTAGGCTGGAGTCAGAAGAACCTTTCCCCTTTACCTATGGGCATCATCAGCTCCTGGCACTTGGACAACCAAGCTTGTATCAGGGACAGATGATCTGCCAGGAGCAGACAGTGACTTTCTTTATGGATATCAGTGACCATCATCTGAAGGCCACCCAGTGAGGGTGGGTATAGTTAACTGAAAATGCAATTTGCAAACATAAAAAAAATCAGTAACCAGAAGGAAAAACTCCCTAGGTGATCCATCACAAATGACACCAGTCCCCATGCTGAAAACAGAGTCTGTTGCTCCAATGTTGCGTTTCCCATTCATTCTTTCACCCCATAGGGAACTGCTGGTATTTCCTCTACTACTTTTCTGATGAATAACAGTAGGTAGATGAGCTCACTAAGATGGAACCATTTCTATTCTTCTCGTAGATAGACCATACCTTTGTGTTACCAAATACTCTGGCAGTAAGAAAGACCCCTTAAAGAACAAATAGAATGCTCGTCCAAGAAATGTGGAATCATCCAAGTTTTAAACCTGTCAAGACAGCAACTGCTACCAATCTGCTTTTTAATTCCTAGAAGTTCTCCCTGGAGGCCTGGCGTCCTGGGGAATTCCCCAGCCTGCTCTATGGTGGTTGTCTAGCCATGACCACTGATGTTTACATATCAAGTTTTTTTACATATGAAGTTTACATATGTAAAGTTTATTTGTGAATTTACATATGAAGTTGGGTGGCCTTAAATGTTCAAGTGGATTTTTTCTTTTTAAAGAAAGAGAGGCGTGGAGATAGGAAAGAATTTGCTGAATAGAAAAATGTCATTTCAGAGTCCAAATTGTTGATCCCCAGGGCATAGTTCTCCTTTTGCATTTTGGACAGATACACTAGCACATTATTTTAATTCAGATCTATTGACATTTTTGCTTTTTGTTTCCAATATTTTCTCTTTTGCTGGTTTGCTGTGGATATTTTTTGTGTAATAGGTTATAATTGTTCTCAAGATAGAGTTTTCATAATAAGTGATAACTCATTAATAGCCACCATAAAGACTGTTTAAGTTCAAATCAAAAGGAATTTCCTTAGCTCCTATTATGTGTCAAGAGTAGATATTCAGCCGGGCACAGAGGCTCACACCTGTAATCTCATCACTTTGGGAGGCCAAGGCGGGTGGATCACGAAGTCAAGAGATGGAGACCATGCTGGCTAACATGGTGAAACCCCGTCTCTACTAAAAGTACAAAAATTAGCTGGGTGTGGTGACATCTGCCCGTAGTTCCAGCTACTTGTGAGGCTGAGGCAGGAGAATTGCTTGAATCCAGGATACGGAGGTTACAGTGAGCCGAGATCGCGCAACTGCACTCCAGCCTGGCGACAGAGCGAGATCCCATCTTAAAAAAAAAAAAAAAAAAAAAAAGAGAGAGAGAGAGAGAGTAGATATTCTGCTAATTTGCGCGTACCACTCCCACTCTGTGGGATATACCTGCATATTGAAGTTATGAGAAATCGTATTGTGAAGAAAGGTTTTCTTTTAAAGATAGGTTCATTGTGGGCTGGAGGACAGAGAACTGGTGGAGGAACAGCTGTTGTTTTTAATTCACAGAGTTACCATTGAATGGGGTTATTAATATTAGTTGAGTTAGTAACAGTCTGATCACTCTATGAGATGAGAGGTGAAGACACTGTTTTGGGTATCATTTTGATAATGAATTTAGTAATGACACATAATAGATACCGTGTTTCTGTTGTATTCATGGGGGAATGCATATTTCAGTGCCCAATTTCCCTCAAAGTACAGAACTCTTCCTTCAACAGCAGTCGTCATTTCCTTCTCTGATTTTTGTAATAGCATTGTATTTTGAGCAGCTCTATAAAATCATAATAGATTTCTTTTTTCAGTTTATGGTTGGCAGCCATATAAAACAAAGACAGAAAGGTTTAGTAAGGTTTTAGTTGTGCATCTGATGTAAAAATATGCTGGATTACAATGCATGGATAAAAAATAATAGATGATTTCTGAGGCTTATGCACTTTTATTTCCTTTGATATGCCAGATTCTCTGTGCACCTCCTTTACTTTTAGGGTGATTTTTGATTAATTCTGACTAGTAAGAGTTCTCATAAATCGGACAGTTGGATCCAACCTCAGATCTTGATGCTGTGTGATTGCTAACCATGCTGAAATGTGCTTCCATCATGCTCTGCGTTGCACTTTACTGAGTATCATGGGTGGGAAAGTCATCCACTGAAGGGAGATACAGACATTTAAAATTTTGCTTCTTCACAAACCTTATCTTCACCTCGAGGGCCCATCCAGGCCATGCAAACATACTCGAGTGGGGTCCAGGACTTTAAACCATCCTTAAAGAGAAAGCTCTAAGTGCACCCCTTACCTTACACAGTAGATATGGCTCTGTTTCCCCTGTGGCCTTTCTTAGCTATGCAGTATCATTTCTGTTGTAAAGAACTTAATTAAAATTAATACTGATGTCCTCACAGAGGTTTTGGAACGCAATTATAAGTTGTTTGTCTTAGACTGAAGACTTAGATAGCTATTTATTTATTTATTTGAAGCAGAGTCTTGCTCTGCTGCCCAGGCTGGAGTGCAGTGGTGTCATCTCGGCTCACTGCAACCTCTGCCTCCCAGGTTCAAGTGATTCTTCTGCCTCAGCCTCCTAAGTAGCTGGGTTACAGGCATGTGCCACCACACCCGGCTAATTTCTGCCTCAGCCTCCCAAAGTGCTGAGTTTACAAGCATGAGCCACCACACCTGGCCTAGATAGCTTTTTAAAGTGAATTTTGTGGGAAAACATGCAATCTCTACCAGGAGGCTGCATTGGGAGTGTTCCTTCTGTTCACTGTGTATGTCTATCAAATATCAAATATTTCAGGTTGTTTTTTTTTTTTTTTTTTTTTTACTTATAGATTTTGACTGGAGTTAAAGGCTTCTCATTTTCCAAAACCTGGTTTATTTACTTTTCCTTACATTAGAAATAAGCTTAAGTTACATGAGCAGACATAGCAAACCTGAATAAGATAATAGAAAATGCTAGGTGTTCCCAGGATGTTACCAGTTGCCACTTTCTATGCCAGATTCAGAGTTAATGGCTAAATAGATTCTTCAGTTTTCTGTAACTGTATTTGAGGCAAATGGAAATGACAGAATGTTAATGTGGAGATCTGTGTCCACTCCTGTCACACAGCTCTCGGGGACAGCTCTGCTTATGCCCTCTTGCCCCTACTCAGCTACATACACTTACATGCTTTCCATGGAGGACACCCCTCCCACACTTGAAGACCAGCTCTTGGCCCTGAGGCTGAAGTCTAAGGGTTCCTTGGCCTCAGGAGGCCTTTGGCTTAGAGGTGTACCCAGTTAGCCAAAACCTGCTACCTGTTAATAATGCTTAGATTTAAAGCCCTGACTAGCCCGATAATATGCTAGTTTCTGTTCCTTTGTTTCGGTTTCGTGGTTCCTCATCAGGCCTCCTAGAGATTTACTCTGCGACCCTAGTTCCTATTACTTCTCTCCACTGTGACAGGGACCGAGCCTGCTGACCCATTCAGCTTCCCCTTGCCTTCCAGTATGAGAACAGAATGAATGAGAAGGTGGAGCAATTGGTGCTGAAACTTCTGAACTCTGCACAGCAGCAGTTTCAGATCCCAAAGTTGTTAAGGCTACTGGCCAGAGGCCAGGAAATATAAATTAAACAGGAGCTAATTGCTTATAGCAAACTCTACTTCATGGTTAACTTTTTTTCCTAAGACTATTAATAAATAGTGGAGTGCCTGCATTAAGTGAGAAACACCTGTCAAAATCTGTAATGAAGCAAATTAAATTGTAATCTGGCAAATGCATTCTTGTAATGCTCTCAAGTCATAACTGACTAATGGATTTGCTTCGTAAACTCTCACTGAGCCCCTCTGAGGTGTGCGGCACCAAGCTAGTGCTGGGGATGAGGTGCATCAAGCCTGTCCTCATGAAGAGCTCATAGCAGGTTGAGAAATAGACTCACAAGTCACTGCAGTCTGATGTGGTGACTGGTACAATGGAAGTGTGTGAAAAGTCCTCTGGGCACCCAGGGAAGGAGTGGGGGTCTTTATCAGCGCAGAGGATACATGTGGATGAATAGGGGCAGGAAGATGAGATGCCGAAGGTCCTCTGTGGGGAAGAAACAGATAGAATACTCACTCTGAGGTTGATTGTTTTTCTGGTTTCTTTCTAAATATATGATACGATAATAGAAATCATGAAACTGTATGAAATGTGCTTACAGTAACTGTCAAGAAGTACTAAACAATAAATAGAATGACTTCTCAATAAATCTGACAATGCTGACATCTTTTATTTTTTCCTTGATTGAATGCACCATTTCAGTGCCACTTAACAGTCTGGGTAAAGTAAGACTCTGTGTATTAATTTTAGTACTGTGATTCTGAGTTTCTGGTAGGAATGAACCATCATGATTAGCAAATCTGATCTATCCAAGGCAGATTGTCATGAAAATAACACGAATTAATTTAAACCAAGTTAATAAAATGATAAATGACTTATTACTGTCCAGATACCCTTAAAAATAATTGTCCTTTCACTTTTTTATTAGTTTATTTGTGCAGATGCTGGAACCAAACTAGCTGAGTCAACAATCCTGAGCAAGCAGATGATAGCCTCTGTACCTGGAGTAAGTCCTGTCCAAATTCATTGTCTACATACTTATATTTCATAGAATAGCAGTTAAGAATGTAGGCTTTAGACTTATGTCAGGGTTTGAGGCCTGCCATTTACTAGCTATGTGACTTTTGGAAAGCATTTTAACCTATAATTCTTTGATTCGTATCATCTGCCAAATGGGATATAACAGAGTTTAACATATAGGTTGAGGATTGAATGAGATAATGCATGCAAAGCATATTAGCAAGGAGTCAGACATAGTAAATGCTGTGAAAATGTTATCTGTTAAAAATAATATTAACAAACATTGCCTATTTTTGGATATTTTAGTTATTTCTATATTTTTCTATTGTAATTAATATGCAAAGAACATCTTTGTGCCTAAATCTTTGTCCATACTTCAGACCATTTCTTTATAATAGATTTCTGGGAGTAGAATGACTAAACTATGTTTTTTTTTAAGGGTTCTGTGGTGTAATACAAGGTCCTATGCGACAAAAATCCCAATTCTCAATGACTTACAAAAGTTTAGTGTTTGCTCGTGTGAAGTTTAGTAGGGAAAGGGGGATTTCTACCTGCATGCTCAGGGATCAGGTTTCTTCCATTATGTGCAGTCCACTGCAATCAGCTTGATTGTGGTTGGGGAAAGGGAAGAGAATATGGCCCATGGGGTTTTCACAGGCCAAGTCTAAAAGTGTGTGGTTTTTTTCCTACTCACATTCCATTGGCTAGAACTCAGGCACATAACCACACCCAACTGCAAGGGATGATGGGAAATGTGGTCTAGTTGTGGGCCAAGGAAGAAGACAGGCCTGGGGAGTGGCTAGCCAGTCTCTGCTGCATGCTCGCTGTTTCCTTCATTGTTTAATTCTTTAAAACTCATTATTTGCTACCTATGCCATAGCTAAAAAAAAAAAAGTCCCTAATAATAAAAGTGTTATCGAAATCAGTAATTAAAAGATGAACATTCCAACAATAGAAAAGCAACATATAGGCCCCTTTCTGATGACCAATAAGCCATTAAAAATAAACCTTTTACTCTGACTAGCAATCAATGAATTGTAAGTTAATATGAAGTATAAAAATATTTAAAAATATAAAAATTAAAATTGGCTAGCCAATCAGCAGATTTTCTCTTTAAAAAAAAAAAAAAAACACTTCATCAGGGCATGAAAGACATATAGGAAGCTGCACATCTTTAATGTATGTGACTTGATGAGTTGGGAAATTATTATACATTCATGAAACCACCACTGTGATCTATGCCGTAAACATATCCATCACCTCCAACAGTTTCTTCCTGCCCTATTTGTTTGTTTGCTTTTGTTTGTTTGTCATTAGCAATAAGAGCACTTTACATCAGATCTACCCTCTTAGGAAATTTCTAAGTGTGTAATACAGTATTTCTAACTCTAGGGACTCCACTGCCCAGTAAATCTCTAGGACTTACTCACCTTGCATAATTGAAGCCTTGGACCTTTTGACTAATACCTTCCCCATTTTTCCCTCCCCAGCAGATCCTCCTCAATGATTAGATTTATTGAGGGTAAAATGAAACAAGCATTCTTCTAAGTTACTATTGGTAGTAAAACCAACCTTGCTGGAGGGCAGTTTGACAATCTTCTTTTAGGAATATGTCTGAGAAAATAAATATGCACATGTTTTATATCAAGTGTGTTTATTAAAGCATCACTTAAAATAGCAGAAATATGGAAACAAAGCAAATGTCTAACATCATCAGAGTATTGTTTAAATAAAATAAGGTGCATCCATAAGATAGACGATTATGTGCCTACCAAATCGAAGTTTCAAATAATATTTAATTGGAAAATGCTTATGATGTATTTAATTAAAAAGCAAGTTAGAAAAATGTTATCTCAATCTTATAAACATTATATGTATGTGTGTATGTTATATATGTTAGAAAACTTTAAAAAACTTGGAAGGAAATATTAACAGTAGTTTTCCCAGAGGTGGAGGACAGGAATTAGGATTATGGTGATTTCAATTTTAATTTTAATGATTTATGTTTTCCAAATTTCCTATATTAAACATGTGTTGCTTTTATAATCTAAGAAATATAACTTTAAAATCAAATATTAGTTTTGAGGAAGAATTAGCTATGATTTGCTTCAATTCATGAGTTTGAGTTTTGAATATTTTCAACTTTTTAATCATTAGTTTTCCTATGAAATAAATATAGATCTTCTGAAACAAATGGAGCTTGACTTATTTTGTTTTGTTTCTTAAATAACACACCTAAGGTTATTCTTAAGCTTTGCAAAGTAGAGAAAAGGGAGGAGGGCTTGGAAATTATATGTTTTGTTTCATAAGTATATATGGCTCACTAAGAGTCTCCTGACCATGCAGTGAATTTTAAGGCTTTTATTAGATGCAGTTGGCTGTCTCTAGAACAAAAGTGACTTAGTGTTAGTAAATTCTTTGCTCTCATTTTTTGAGATTCAAACTTAAAAGACAAATACTGAATAATGCTCCTAGTAATTATTTTCGGTGACATTTGCCTAGTTGAAATGGTATAAAATATTGCCTATGAAAGAAACAAATCCCTTTCAAGAAATTCAAGAACAGAGTCTCCAGTCCTATTTGCATGACATGTGAAAGGTCAGAGAAAATGGAATAAATCAGGGGGAAATCCTTTCTTGCACGAAAGGATTAATATTCCAAAAGCAGGAACACAATAACCTTTTATAGTTCCTTCACTTGATTTAAATTAAAAGAAGAAAACTTTGGAACGTATGAAATGCTTGGAAAACACTCTGACAGACTGCCAATGACCTTATTTTGCTGTCTGTTATCCTGTCAGAAGAACTGACAAGCGTAACATTCTAGAAGAGAGAGAAGGTGATATAGTTCAGTACCGCGCAGATTTACATGAATATGGGAAAATAAGAGCCACTGGGTGAGCTAGTTAAGTCTATAATGTTCCAGATTTTCCTAAAGAAAGCTGAGGAAGGCCTTTAGCATAGTATTCATCTGGCTTCAAAGCCTGCCTCGTTTGATCCACATGATACCCGGCCTGATGTGTGGCTTCTCTCATACGGCTTTGATATAGCAGCCTGCTTGTTCATTTTCCTTTGCTTTGCTTATAATCCTAAATTCACTGCATTCTCAGGGAGAGCAGGCCGATGCCATTTAACGACCTAAAACACAAACTTGCTTTCTTTTCCTTCCAAACTTTTCAAACACACTTTGAGCATGTGGGGAAGATGACCATTTTGTTTCTTTCCTTTATTTATCCCCTAGCAAGAACTTGACAGTAATACATGCATCTATTTAATAGTGTACCTACTGTGTGTAAAAAGTTAATTTGCAAGTGACTTGACTAGTATGAGAATTTTTGACTCTTTCAGCAAACACGATGCTTGTTTGTATACTTTTTTGACAGAAAATAGATTCAAGATTCTGGTGGTAGAACTTGGTGGCATGTATTTTATGTGTAGCTAAGACTTCCCTAGAATGAGAATGTGTTGCTATGTTTTGGAATGAATGATGTCCTAAAGACTCTGATACTAATGGCATGACATAGGCTGAATCTTTGCATACAAAGCAGTTTAAAAACAAGCACACACATAGAAAATCAGTCCAATAACCCAGTGGATAAAAGCATTTAGCCCCATCTCTCATAGGCCTCTCCTGTTTCTTTGTTCTCCGCCACAAACCTTCTATCAATTTTTGTCCAAATGCTGAGCAGTCAGAGACTATGCTGAGAGTAATGGAGTGAGTCAGAAATCCAGAAAGTGAAACAACTCCTTAGTAAACAACGTGAAACCAGAGTAAGGCAATCATTGCAGTCAGGGCAAAAATAAAGCTGTGACCCAGCTGTGTCCTTGTGTTTCAGTGTGGGACTGCAGCGATGGAGTGTGTAAGGCAGTACATCAATGAAGTGCTGGATTTCATGGCAGACATGCACACGCTGACCAAACTGAAGGTGAGATGACCACCACCTGCTCATCCTTCAGGTTCACAAAACAGAGATGCTTTGAGAGAATTAAGTAGACCATAGGGAACTTATTGCTACCTGGGGAGGCAGCTGTGGCACTGTTGAATAGCCCCTGCCTTGGGGGATCAAAGAGCCAGGGTCCAGCTTTGCAAAGAGGAAAAGAGGAAGGGAAAGGACATTCACATGGCATCAGCCACATGCATAGCTTTACTTTTGCCATATACTCACTTCTCACAATACCTCTGTTAAGATTCTATCCCCATTTTACAAATTGAGAAACTGAGGCTTGGGATGGTGTAGTACTTGCTCAAGTAACACTACTAAGTGGTAAAGTCAAGGTTGAACCCAAGATTCTTGTGACCCTCAATTCATTCTCTTTTTACCACATAGCATTGTTTAATTACCTTGAGCATCAGTTTCCTCTTTTGAAGAACAAATCCAATAATCCCTACCTTGCCTGACTGTTACGAGGGTTTAATCAAAAATAATGTACGTGAAGAGACTTTCATAAACTGTAGCATATTATGCAAACATATACCATGTATTATTTTTTGCTGCATCGAAGCTATTTTCTTAAAGAAAATCCTTGATGAAAGGGGATAGAACAAAATTTAATTTGCATATGGACACAATCCCAGTGAAGTTGTTGAGATGATTGAGTTTTTGCAGGGTGGAATGAATTGCTGATGCAGGTCCACTTTCCTGCTATGATTCAACTAGGAAGCTAAAAGATGAATAGTTTGAGGGATCTGAGCAAGGCCCTAGACAGAGTGCAGAAGAGAATCCACACATGGTCCAAGGAGCAGCCAAATTGCAATCTGGCGTTAGATGATTCCTTTTTGATAATTGGGAGCTAGTAATCCCAGAAGTTCATCAGCAAAAATACAGTCCCTTAATCACTGACCTGTTCCCTGGCTCTGCTCACATGATCAAAGTGGTTTTTGGTATAGTGATAGATTTGCAAATCCCAGGCAGAAAGTAGAATCAAAATGTAAACTGAGCGTATCTCACGATATGTAAACCCAGTCATTTCTTAATGAGCTCCCCTATCGTTCGCTCCTGTGCTGGTTACTGCTTGCTGAATCTGATTGCCCACACTTAAATGACTTTGATGTACAAAGAAGAGGAAACAACTGTTACCTAAACGTGTTTAGGTTGTTTTGCAGATGCTTTCAAAAAATAATAAGTAGGAACCAGGGTCATCAAAAGGTTGGGAATACAGTCATAATCTAACCCTCTGATTTTACCTATTGGGAAACAGATCAGAAGGATCAAGTGGCAAGTGGATTATCTAAGGCCATGGGACTAGCTAGGACAGACCTGGGTCTAGAACCTAAGTCTCAACACTTAGTTCAGTGCTCTTCCCACTGAGCTCACACTGAGCAAAGAAATTTTTCTGAATTAATTCAACAAATACGTATGAGCACCTATAATATCATGGCACTGTTCTAGGCACTGGGGATGCTGTGATGAGCAAAAGCGGACACAACAGCTGCTCTCATTTAATTTATAGCCTGGTAGAGGAGGCCAAATTTAATGAACATTTCACACAAACTACAGTAAAAATGTATCTCTCACAACTGCTATGAAAAAGAGGTAGAAAGCAGCACGGACCTGAGCAGGGAGCTCAGGGAACGCTTCCCGGAGGAAGTGACACTTGAGCTAAAATCTGAACAATTGGGTGAAGAGAGGTGGGAATGGCATTCCAGACAAAGGGAATAGCAGCGCCAGGGAACACTGAGAGCCAGCACAGCTGGAGCTGCAGGCTGAAGGGGTAAGCTCAGTAGCTGGATCTTTCTGGCTTTGTAGGCCACGCTAGGGAACTTTCCCTTCTTTTATCCTAAGAACAATGGGAAGGCTCTGAAGAAGTTTAAGCAGGTTATGTGCTCAGAGTGGCCATAAGAGGGGTGGAAATGACAACCTGATCTTTTCAAAGAATGGCCTGGAATGAATCCAGGTGTCTGCCAGAGTTACAAAATACCGCTTGGTTTTGTAGAGCCACATGAAGACATGTTCCCAGCCTCTGCATGAAGATACCTTTGGGGGACATCTCAAAGTGGGGCTGGCCCAGATTGCAGCCATGGACATCTCACGGGGCAACCACAGAGATAACAAAGCTGTGATCCGCTACCTGCCTTGGCTTTATCATCCCCCCTCTGCAATGCAGCAAGGGTAAGACCCTTACTATTCCGGGAATGAGGATAAAGAAGGCAGGAAACACCCCTGAGTTTCCTTGGGCTCAGCTAGAGTTAATGATACACTGAAGATTTATGACAGTGGAATAGACTTGGTTAGGAAGATGGAAATTGGATCCCATCTCCATACATACTTGCTGACCCAGAATGCTCTGTGACATGCTGCCAAAAACCAAACCTGTTCTCCCACAAAACCCTCAATTGTCCTAATGAAGAATGAAAATTTTGAGCTTAGAATTACCACTTTAACGCTTGATTTCAACTAGTTAAGTAAATTAATAAGTATGTATCAATATATTTGCCTTCAAGCAGCTTAGATTGTAGCTGGAACAAAAGCTATAGCAGGGATGAAATTGGTGCAAGGTTAGGTTGTACAAGCCCCTGACCCTGCCTTTCAGGGAGGCTAAAGAAGAGAGAGGCATGTAGGGGTTTGTTGACTTGGGAACTCAGGGTAGGTTTGAGCCCGCCCTTTTGCGTGGTCAGCCTTCTGTCCAGAGGAAAAGTGTAGAGTGGGAATAAAAAGGGTGGGAGGAGAAGATCACGGGGGAGCAGGAAAATGGGCAGCTGTGTTATATCTCCTCATCTCCTTCCTCCCCTCTACGGGGGATGCCAGAGAAGAAATTTCTTTTCTTTTTTTTTTTTTGAGACGGAATCTTGCTCTGTTGCCCAGGCTGGAGTGTAGTGGCACGATCTCAGCTAACTGCAACCCCCGCTTGCGGGTTTAAGCAATCCTCCTGCCTCAGCCCCCTAGTAGCTGTAATTACAGGCACGCACCACCATGCCTGGTTAATTTTTGTGTTTTTAGTAGAGACGGGGTTTTGCCATGTTGGCCAGGCTGGTCTCAAACTCCTGACCTACAGTGATCCACCCGCCTCGGCCTCTCAAAGTGCTGGGATTATAGGCATGAGCCACCGCGTCCGGCCCACCACAGAATAAATTTCTGAAGCAGGAGTGGAACGAGTTTAGAAAGGGAAGCTAGTCAGAGAGGCAGCCAGCCTTGTGGAAGAATGCTGTGTAATCCTGTGTCACCAAAGGCTGTTCTTTTCTCAAGAAGCTGAGATCCAGGATTAGAATCGAAAACAAGAAAAACAGATACGTCATTTTGTTGACACTCAGTTGCCTTGGCATTTTGTTTTATGTGATTGCCTGCAAGACCACACTTTCTATCCCTTCCTTCAATAAGCATTTGTTATGCACCCAATGAAACAGAAAACATAAAATCATCTTTAACACTCCTTCTTCTCTAACAGACCTAAAGAATTCATCGAGTGTGTCTCCCACATCCGACTGTTGTCCTGGCTTCTGCTGGGTTCCCTCACTCACAATGCAGTGTGCCCAAATGCCTCCTCTCCCTGCCTGCCCATTCCTCTGGATGCAGGCTCCCACATTGCAGACCATCTTATTGTTATCCTGATTGGATTTCCAGAGCAATCAAAGGTAAGTGATTTCTGCAAGATTAAGACCGTATGCATCACAATTGCTAATGGAAACCTTATCAGCCAATTATGTTTCTTCTGAGAAGAAAATGCATCTTATCACTTGCCCTCCTGTGGATGTTAGAAACACAACTTTGTGCTAATGTCTTATTTAAAGTTGTTTAGATTCCCAGACTGTCTCTCCCCCTGCCCCCAAATTGTTTTTAGACTTACTTTTATGAAGATAAATCATGGAGGCAAGCAAGAGTTGGCTTCCCAGGCATTTCTGTCTCAAAATAATGAAGAGAAATAAAAGGCTAGAAATACAATCAAAATTCTGTGATCAGCTTTTAAAACCAGAGACAAAATGGAGGAAAATTTATTCTCCATCTAATTCTTCATGTACTGTCTTTTCAACTGAAATCTCTAGAGATACAGGAAAATACAAAATGAAAACAAGAAGGCCAGTTGGAAACTCACCAAAGCACACATTGGCATGACTATGCAGGGGAACTTTGTAAATTGCAGAGACAGATGATGTGCTAAAGGGAAGAAAGTAAACCCAAGGCAGGCACCAGTCATGAACCTGTCCAGGCAAACCAGACACATTGGTACTAACCAGCTCCGAGGAGCCAGGGGACCTTCACAGAGCTTCGGCAAGTTCTGGGAGGTCACAGTGGCCCTGGGGACAGCTCGGGTTTGGGACAGGGCAAGCTGATGATGTGATAAAATGGCACACCCATCCCAATGATCCAAATGATGTTCACAAAAGGAATTAGGCAGTCGATTCCTAATATTTCAACTGAGATCCGGGTTTGGTTCCTAATTATGGTACTTGTGATTTTATGAGCTTGACAAGTATCTAACCTCTCTGATACTCAGATTTTCACCTGTGAAATAGACGAGGGGATGGTTGGAGAGCGATGGAGGTGATCTAGGAAAAGCCTTTGGCGCAGTCTCTGGCGTGTTGTAGGTGCTCTCTCGGCACGTGCTTTCCGCTAAGAGGAGGAACTCTGCTGCTGCTGCTATGATTAAGAACTTCTGGGCAGGGTGTTCACGTATATCACCTGCTTTACTCCCATGCTTTGAAGAGGCTACTATTGTTCCCATTTTACAGATGAAGAAACATCCTAACATGGCAGAATGATTGTTCTCCCTAATCTAGTTCTGGGATGGGAATGTTAGTTTCGTTAAAGGGCAAGGGGGTGGGTAGATTTCTTCAGCAAATTAAGGTGCCTTCTCTTCAAAAATGTGCTTTGTTCTCTGAGCACACTCCCACTGGTGGAGAAGAGAGCAGAGCAGATTGTTTTAAGGTGATGAATCACGACTTTGTAACTCTGAGATAATGCCTTTGTGCTTTGACTGTGCTCCCTGGCAAGACCAAAGCCACGCGGGGAGGGCTCCATGGAGGGTCACAGCCTGCTGAGATGCAATGCACCAACGCCGTCTTCTTCCTTTTCAGACCTCCGTGCTGCACATGTGCTCCCTCTTCCACGCCTTCATCTTTGCTCAGCTCTGGACAGTGTATTGCGAGCAAAGTGCCGTCGCTACAAATCTCCAAAATCAGAATGAATTCAGCTTCACGGCGATACTGACAGCACTAGAATTTTGGAGTAGAGTGACACCCAGCATCCTTCAGCTAATGGCCCATAACAAAGTGGTGAGTTCACCGACAAGTTTCCCTTCTGAGATGGAATCTCAAAGTGTCCACACCACTCCTAATCCTCACACTCCCTGTTTTCACAGATCTCAGTTGTAAGGTTATATAAATGGATCAGGGATTTGTTACCTTATAAGCTGGATGTTCTGCTTGCATAAGCATTTTGATTAAAAACAAAATAAACAATAGTTCAAGAGATCTATTGTACACCGTGGTGACTACAGTTAATAACAATGTATTCTATACTTGAAAATTGCTATGAAGAGATTTCAAATGTTCTCAGCACAAAAAATAAGTATGTAAGGCAATGCAAATGTTAAATAGCTTGATTTAGCCATTCCACAATGTATATGTATCTCAAAACTTTTATATTGATATATAAATATAAGAAAGCAAACAAGTACAGTTATTAATATTAAAAACAATTTTTATTTTTTCTGCCTAACATCAAATGTATATTGTATGAAATTTCTACCTTGAAGGGTTGTTTGCTGCTATAATGTCAGAGGGTTAGGAGTGAGATTCATATTATTTGAGGATTTCAAAGCAATTTGGAAAAACCTTAGCCAATTAGGTCATCTATTTGTGGTGGTTTAAGAGTAGACTGACTACAGGTGTTCATTCCACTCCGGGCTCAAAGCCTGAAAGAAGCCTCACCTTTTCGAGTTGCCTTATAAGGACCTATGCTCCCAATCTTCAAATCCAGTACTATTGAATGTAGATGGCTTACCAAGAGAGGGGCTGTTCCAGAGCTCATTGGAAAATGTCTGGGGTATGGCTAGCCTAAGCCCACTTCATTGAACCAGTGTAGAGTATTCATCCTGGAGTCAAGGTTGGAGGATATATGGAAGGAATTTACAAGGGAGTCCTTTGGTTCTGACTGCGTATTGGAGGAGGACTCTCAGCTGGGAAAGCTGCAACCAGTGTCTTGATTATGGGGACACCATCAGTAGAGTTCTTGTTTGTTAGGAGCAGGGGACCTGGAGGGACACCATAATGATGATTCCAGTGTGCCCTGAAACCCAACACTACACTGCCCACAAAAGGCATTCAGGAAATGTTTTTTTAATTGATTGAATAATAGTCTAAGAAGTATTTTCTTTTGGTTCTTAATTAGAAAGGGGATTGTATATTTCCTTTAGTGAAGCACTTTGTTCTTTAGAGATGCAAATGATACAGGCATTCTATGTGTAGAGAGATGTCTTAGTTCAATTTAAAGGAAGTTTATGTGAAAATCGTAGCATTTGAATAGTTCTGACTGTTATGGAAAATAATTACATTTATTGGATCACAGATTCTAGGACTAATGAAGAATTTGGAGATCAAACATTCTATTCTGTTATTTCACAGACAACAAAACTGAGGCCTTAAACTTAAGCTAGAGATTAAAAATGTTCCTTCTATCATTAGTTTTTTTGATACCAAGAAATACCTCTCCTCCAAATCACTCTCCATATTTAAATGTTACAAATGAATTTGTTGTACATGAATTTTATGCAAATGATATTACAAAAGAATTTGAATTAAATTCATTCTGAAAATTTTGTTAAACCATATATAAGCCAGTCTGGTAAAAATCTCCCTGGAATATTTAAAATCCAGCTGTAGGAATTTCTGATGAGGGACTTCGCCTCTACTGTCTTTGAACTGTCGTAAGCATGGCTACCTTGTCCCACGGAGAATAAAGCCTCGGAAGCAGATCTGCAGTAAATTAAACAGTTATTGCTGATGAAGACACTGTGTAGAAAGGATCAAGATTGAGAAAGGATCAAAATATTACTGGGAAACATTGATGTGAAAATTACCCTATTCTAATATAAATCCCCTTACCTTGCAAAAGATATCCAGAAAACCAAGGAAAATAGTCTGTAATTGTCTGACTTTGTATCTGGTGCTTTCTCCAAGACACGTTAGTTTAGTTTCAAATAATATTATTTTAAATCATTACATGGTGTATAAAAGTAATTCAAGCATTTGTTATCTCCTCTCCCTGGGTACCCTCCTCTCAAAACAGACTAGCGTGATACACAACTCTTACATCCAAAGAGCTCCATAGTTAGAAATGAAGGAAACAGAAGCCATGTATTCCCTGGTGTGAGTCAGTGCAGTGCAGATTAGTGAGATTAATGCCTGAATTCCATTGGCAGCCCTGAGTTGAATGAGGGAGGCATGACAATTACCAAGCCTCTGGAGCTTTTTAAAAATCTTTTTCTGGCTTGAAGTTTCAGAGGTGAATGAACACCACTGCCAGTGGTCTCGTATGGTCATTACGCAGAAAGACCTGGTGGGCACAGGACATCATAGGTCTTCTGCGACTGCAGACTAGTTTGCAAGGTTTCCATATCACTGGGAATGGAATTAACTTTCATGTTTGTTGTTTCAGATGGTAGAAATGGTGTGTCTCCATGTGATTAGTTTAATGGAGGCATTGCAGGAATGCAATTCGACCATTTTTGTCAAGGTAGGAAAACCTTATGATTCTTACAGACCATTTCTTACTGCTAAAAACAAATGTGGATTTATGTTGAAGGTACTTTATGAAGAGAATTAGTTTTAACATTCAGAGTTGGGGCTGGAGAATTCAGGCTCCTGTAACAACCCTTTACCAAATGGTTATTGCATGAATTTTGCTCTTGGTCTACCACTGTGACCAACTTCAGCTGGGTTAAATATATCAGACTAGGCCAGGCATGGTGGCTCATGCCCATAGTCCCAGCATTTTGGGAGGCTGAGGCAGGAGGATTGCTTGAGCCTAGAAGTTTGAGACCAGCCTGGGCAATATGGTGAGACCTTGTCTCTACCAAAAAAAAAAAAAAAAAGAAAAAAAAAAATGTAACACAAGTGCTGAAAGTATTACTGGGGAACATTGATGTGAAAATTACCCTATTCTAATATAAATCACCTTACCTTGCAAAAGATATCCGGAAAACCAAGGAAAATAGTCTGTAATTGTTTGGCATGGTATCTGGTGTTTTCTCTAAGACAAATTAATTTAGTTTCCAATAATATTATTTTAAATCATTATATGGTGTATAAAAGTAATTCAAGCATTTGTCATCTACCCTCCCTCGGTACCCTCCTCTCATCAGAAACAGACTAGTGTGATACAAAAACGAAAGAGTAGAGAACTTGGTTTCCTATTCCATTTATCTTTCTGTCTCCCCTCTTTTTCCTTTCCTTCCTATCGTTCCACCTCTTTGTCTCTCTGATCCTTCTTCCTCTCCTTGTATCTCTTCTTGTATTTCTTTATCTTTCACCTCTATATTCCATTATGTTGGCCACCGTCACCACCCACCATCATCACCCACTAGTGGGCATCACCTCTATATTCTATTATGTTGGCCACCGTCACCACCCACCATCATCACCCACTAGTGGGAACCTTATAACTTGCTGTTTCATTCCTTGGTTAACTCCACTCATCAACAAAGAACATTTGTCACATTCACTCACACTATGCTGAAGAAAAGCAGCCCATTTCTGGGGAAAGCTTGACTGTTACCAGAAGAGAACAAGATCATTGGTTCAAATGGGCTAGATATATGATATCTAGCTTGCTAATAGCAAAAGTCAACACTGTTGGAGTGCAGTGGTGCAATAATATACATATGGCAAATGGTACATATTTAAAATGTTCTGTTTGGTAAGTCTTGACTTACATTATGCCATGCACTATGATCAAGACAATGAACATATCCATCACCTCCAAAAGTTTTTCAAGCCAGGTGTGGTGGCTTATGCCTGTAATCCCAACACGTTAGGAGGCTGAGGTGGGCAGATCAGTTGAGGTCAGGAGTTCAAGACCAGCCTGGCCAACATGGTGAAACGCCATCTCTACTAAAAATACCAACATCAGGCAGGCATGGTGGCACACACCTGTAATCCCAGCTACGTGGGAGGCTGAGTCAGGAGAATCGCTTGAATCCGGGAGGTGGAGGTTGCAGTGAGCCTAGATTTTGCCACTACACTCCAGCCTGGGCAACAGTATGAGACTTTGTCTCAAAAAAAAAAAAAAAAAAAAAAAAAAAACCGAAATTTTTTCATACCCCTTTATAATCCTTTGGTTAGGTTACTCGTCTCCTTGTCCCCAGACAACTACTGACCTGCTTTCTGTCACTATAGATCAGTTTGCACTTTCTAGAATTTTCTTTAAGTGGATTCATACAGTATATACCTTTTTTTGCCTTCTTTCACTTGTAATAATTGAGATTAATCCATGTTATTGCATGTATCAGTGGACCATTACTTTTATTTCAGAATAGTAGTCCATTGTACGAATATACCACATTTGCTTATTCATTTGTCAGTTGACATCTAGGGGGTTTCCAGTTTGGGGCTTTCACAAATAAATCTGCTATGAAGATTCGTGAAGATGTCTTTGTGTACATATATGCTTTCATGTATGTTGGGCAAATACCTAGGAATACAATGTCTGGGCCATGTGACAGGTGTATATTTACCTTTAACAAAATTGTTTTCCAAACCATTTTCCAAAGCTGTTGTGCCCTGTTACATCCAGTATATGAACAGTATATGAGCAGTCCCAGTTCCTCCACATCTTTGTCAACACTTGGCATAGTCAATCTTTAATATTAATTATTCTAAGAGTTGTGTACTGGTATTTTGTTGTGGTTTTAAATAGCGTTCTCCTGTTTGCTAATGACATTAGCATCTTTTCATGTACTTATTTGCTGTCCATATGTCTGCTTGGTGAAGTGTCTGTTAAAATTATTTACCCATTTTTTATTGGATTGGGTTTTTTCCTGATTACTGAAATTTGAGATACAAGTTCTTTATCAGTTATGTGATTTGCAAAGATTTTTCTCTGTGGTTTGTCTTTGGAATTCTTAATTTTGATGAAGTACCATTTACCAATTTTTTTATTTTATGAATCATGATTTTGATGTATTTTTAAAAATCTTTGCCTAGCCCAAAAATAATAAAAAGTTTTATTTGTGTTTTATTCTAAGCTTTATCTATGTTTTCACTTGGGCGTTAGTTTAAGTCTGTGATCTATTTTGAGTTAACTCTTGTATATGGTGTGAGATATGGCTTGAGGTACCTTTTATGTATATGGATAGTTAGTTATTCCAGCATCATTGTTAAAAATACTATACTTTCTCCATCACATTGCCTTTGCACTTTTGTCAAAAATCAAATAACTATACAATTCTAATTCTGGCTTCTTGATTCTGTCCCACTGATCTCTATTTTTTTTATTTTTATTTTTATGTTTTTTTCCTGAGACAGAGTCTCACTCTGTCACCCAGGCTGGAGTGTAGTGGTGCAATATCGGCTCACTGCAACCTCCGCCTCCCAGGTCCAAGTGATTCTCCTGCCTCAGCCTCCTGAATAGCTGGGATTACAGACACCCGCCACCATGCCCGGCTAATTTTTGTATTTTTAATAGAGATGGTGTGTCACCATGTTGGCCAGGCTGGTCTCGAACTCCTGACCTCAGGTGATCTGCCGACCCTGGCCCCCCAAAGTGCTGAGATTACAGACATGAGCCACCATGCCCAGTCAGATCTCTGTCTATTTTTATAACACACTGTCTGCATTACTACAGCTTTATAATATTCCTTGAAATCAGGTAGTGTCAGCCTTCTAAATTCATTCATCTTTTTCAAAGTTGTTTGGCTATTCTAGGTCCTTTGCAGTTCAAGATAAATTTTTAAATTGGTTTGTCAATTTCTACAAAAAGATTGTTAGGGGCTGGACACAGTGGCTCATGCCTGTAATCCCAGTGCTTTGGAAGGCCAAGGAGGGAGAATTGCTTGGGACCAGGAGTTCAAGACAAGCCTGGACAGCCTGGCAGCATATTGAGACCCTGTCTCTACCCTGCAAAAAAAATTGTTTTAATTAGCTGGATATGGCAGCACATGCCTGTAGTTCTAGCTACTTGGGAGGCTGAGGTGGAGCACAATGATTTGAGACTTTTCTTTTCTAATATAAATGATTACTGCTATAAATTTTCCTCTAAGCACTGGTTTAGCTACATCCTACAATTTGGCATGTTGTGTTCTCATTTTTATTCAATTCAAAATACTTTCTAACTTCTCTTTTGCTTTCTTTCTGGCATTGATTATTTAGAACCATATTGTTTTACTTCCAAATATTTAAAGATTTCCAGAGAATTTTCTGTTATGGATTTGTAATTCTAATGTATCACAGAATATACTTTATATAATTTGACTCATTTTAAATTATTGAGACTTGCTTTATGGCCCAGAATATTGTGTATCTTAGTAAATGCTCTGTGTGCACTAGAAAAGAATGTGTCTTCTGCTGTTGTCGCTTGGAGTTTCCTAAGTAAGTTAGTTCAAACTTGTTGATTGTATTGCTCAAGTCTTCTATGTCCTTCTTGTTATGTCTGTTAACTTATTCTATCAATTATTGAGAAAGGGATATTGAAATATCTCTCAATGTGGATTTATTTTTGCTTAATGTATTACGAAGCTCTGTGATTAGGCTTATAAATGTTTAGGATTGCTATATTTTCCTAATGAATTGAAATTATAAAATATCTCTCTTCATCTTTGGTAATATTTTTAGTTTAGTTTAGTGTTTTTTTTTTTTTTTGTGAGATGGAGTCTCGCTTTATCACCCAGGCTGGAGTGCAGTGGTGCAATCTTGGCTCGCCACAACCTACGCCTCCCAGGTTCAAGCAATTCTCGTGCTTCAGTCTCCTGAGTAGCTGGGACCACAGGCACCTGTCACCATGCCCAGCTAATTTTTGTATTTTTATTTTTTTATTTTTTAATTTTTTGTGTTGTTGTTGTTGTTTTTGAGATGGAGTCTCGCTCTGCCACCCAGGCTGGAGTGCAGTGGCCGGATCTCAGCTCACTGCAAGCTCCGCCTCCCGGGTTTACACCATTCTCCTGCCTCAGCCTCCCGAGTAGCTGGGACTACAGGCGCCCGCCACCTCGCCCGGCTAGTTTTTTGTATTTTTTAGTAGAGACGGGGTTTCACCGTGTTAGCCAGGGTGGTCTCGATCTCCTGACCTCGTGATCCGCCTGTCTCGGCCTCCCAAAGTGCTGGGATTACAGGCTTGAGCCACCGCGCCCGGCCTAATTTTTGTATTTTTAGTAGAGACAGGGTTTCACCATGTTGGCCAGGCTGGTCTTGAACTCCTGACCTCAAGGGATCTGCCCACCTCGGCCTCCGAAAGTGCTGGGATGACAGACATGAGCCACCGTGCCCAGGCTGAAAAAACTTGGAGGTGATGGATATGTTCATTATCTTGATTGTGGTGCATGGCATAATGTAAGTCAAGACTTATCAAACTGGGCGTTTTAAATATGTACCATTTACCATATGTGCATTATTGCACCACTGCACTTGAACAGTGTTGACTTTTGCTATATCAAATTAATAAATATTACCCATCTTTCTTTGGTAATATTTATTAATAAAATAGTCCAGCTTTCTTTTGACTAATGGTCGGATGGTACATATTTTTTTCATCCTTTTACTTTTATCCTATCTATGTCTTTGTATTTAAACTGCATTTCTTATAAGCAGCATAAAGTTGAATGTTGCTTTAAAAAAAATCCCATCTGACAGTCTCTTCCTTTTGATTGACGTTTTTAGATCATTTTCATTTAATGTGTTTCGTGATATTGTTGGATTTAAATCTATTATCTTACTGCTTGTTTTCTATATTTCACATCTGTTCTTTGTCTCCTGTCCTCTCTTTTGTGCCTTCTTTTGGATTAAGGTTTTTATGATTAAATTTTGGATATAATTTCCTTTTTTTTTGTATAATTAAGATAAACTGAGATGGCAACCAAGATAATTAACTTGAGAACTTTCTTCTTTTCAGACATCAGCATTTAGTGCTCTAAATTTCCTTTCAATACTGTTTTAGCTGCTTTCCCCCAGATTTTGATAGATTCTCATTTCCATTCAGATCAAACTGTTAATTTCCAGTTTGGCTTCTTTTATGACCCATAGTTATTTGGAAGTGTGTTTTTTAATTATCTTATTAGCTATATGTCTTTGTTGTTGTGTTAGTGGTTGATTTAGAGTTTATAGTATATATTTTTAACTAATCACAGTATGCCTTCAAGGAATATTATACCACCTCATGTATTGTATAGGAACTGAACAATAACATACCTCCATTTCCCACCTCCTGACTTCATGCTATTATTGTCATACATTTTACTTCTATATATTTTATAAAGCAAATCATACATTATTATTTTTGCTTTAAACAGTTGATTATCTCTTAAGGAGATTTTAAACAAGTTTTATATTCATTTACATTTGCTATTATTGCCATATTTATATTTGCCATTTTAGTGCTCTTCACTTCATACCATAGATCTAAACATTCATCTTTCATCTTTCCTTCTCTGCCCAAAGGATTTTCTGTAAAGTCTTCTGTGCAGGTCAACTGGTGATTAATTGTTTTAGGTTTTGTATGTCTCAGAAGCTTTATTTTGCTTTCATTTTTGAAATAAAATTTCACTGGGTATTGAATTCTAGATGGACAGTTTCAGAGTTGTTTTTTTTTTCCCAATACTTTAAAGATACTGCTCCTCCGTGGTCTTTCTGCTTGTATTGTTTCCAACAAGAAATCTGTCATTCATTTTTTTTTTTTTTTTGTCTGTATGTGATATGTCTTTTTTTTCTCTGGCTGCTTTGGAGATTTTGTCTTTGCCACTATGTTTAAGCAATTTGATGATGCTATGCCTTGGTAGAGTTTTCTTCGTATTTCTGGTGCTTGGGTTTGGTGAGCTTCTTGGATCTTTGAATTTATAGTTTTCATTAGATTTGGAGAAGTATCAACCATTGTTTCTTCAAATATTTTGTTCAGTGCCCCTACTCAGCATGTTCAATCTTTCTTCTGCCTTCTTGACCATATTGAATATAGTTATCATAACTGTTTTAATGTCCTTGTCTACTAGTTCTGTTATCTGTGTCATTTTTGTTTTATTTTCTGTTGACAGATTTTTCTCCTCATTCATGTGTCGTAATTTTTGTTGTTGCTTCTTAGCATGCCTGGTAATTTTTTATTGTATTATTGACATTGCAAATTTGACTTTCTTGGGTGATGGGTATTTTTGTATTCATATAAAAATTCTTAAGCTCTATTCTGTGACATAGTTACATACCTTACAAATATTTTTGTCCTTCTGAAGCTAACATTTAAGCTTTGTTAGGTGTTGATGAGAGCAGCAATTTTTGTAGGGCACGTAGTTCTTCACCGGTGCTGCTGTGTACCACTATACTCATCAGTACTCTCGTGATGTTCTATGAGTTACAAGATTTTTCCACTCTGACTAATAGGAACACAAAATATTCTTGGCCCTATGTAATCACCAGGGGATTTTTTCCTTCTAATATTTTTGGGTTGTTTTTTCCTCCAGTGTTGGATAATTTTTATAACTTGCATGTACTGGCCAACACTCAGCTGAAGACTCAGGGGATCCCCTTGCAGATCTTTGGAGTTGTCTCTCTCTCTGTAGATCTCTCCTGTCCAGTACTCTACCTTGCAAACTGTAGTCACTCTGACCTCCCAGGGCTCTTGGCTACATCTCCTCATTCAGGAAGACTACCAGGCTCCACCTGCATTCCTGCTCCTAGTGCTACTGCCTGAAAACTCTCTCTAGGCAGTGAGCTGGAATACCTGCAGGGCTCACCTGGTTTGTTTCCTTTCCCTCAGTGATCTCTGTCCCGCATTTCTTGATGCTTAATACCTGAAAAACATTGTTTTTTATAGTTCATCTGGGTTTTTAGTTGTTCCAGGCAGGAGGGTAAATCTGGTCTTTGTTACTCCATCTTGGCTGAAAGAGAAAGTTTCATCACCAATTTTAATTTTGAGGGCTGGAATAAGCAGGATTGAAATGAGTACAGTCCAACCAGGCAGGAAGTCTTCCGTTTGTTCTGTAGCATGAACCAAGATAAGAGGAAGGGTATCACTTTTATTTTTGTGAAAACCTATTTTTTAAATGTCCTTCAGTTTTCAGGATATTGTTTCTGAAGCGGGGGGGGAACCCAACCAACTTTACTCCATTATAACATTGCAGAGCCCAAAATAAATTACATCTAATTCTTACTGACAGATTTGTAGTAGCCACTAGCAAAAGAGAATGAAATTGAAAGTTATTCAATAAGTCAAATTAACATTCCTGAAATAGGATGATGGCTGAGTTATACAATGTCATCAATAACGATGAGCTTTAACTGGATGCCTTTAGTCACGTGATTTGCAAATCACAAACCTGAAGGTCCCTTGCAGGTGTATTTTAGAATCACATGGTCATAGATTACATCAATGGGGAAATAATAAAATCCCTTTTAGACCAACATCACTGTTCCTCTTGCTTGCTTCGCACAGACCCTTAGCCCCAGTGGCAGCACTGGGAAAGGTAGCCACCCAGGGACAGGGTACTCAGTATTCCCTGACCCTCCTCTTCCCAAGTCCCTCACGATTCTTAACAGGAGGTTAGTTTGGGTATTTCCCAAATATCAAGAGGCGTATGGGCCCACTTCCATATTAAATAGTCAAAGATCAACAAAGTCTATAACATCAGGACCCTCCAGGGCTTGCTTTTTGCTGTGCAGAAATTATAGGGGGAGACAGTTAGACTAGATAAATATTTTTTTCCATTCAGAATGCCTAGAGGAGCCAGTCCTAGTAAGGGTGAGAGGGCACAGCTTTATCTGGTACCCACCTTTGTAATCCCACAGTTTTGTTACGAGGGTTGGGGGACAGGGAGAGGCATGGAGACGGTGGCATTTTCTGATATTTTCAGCTTTAGTCTCATGACATTTTCTGATACACACCATACTCCATTTCTAAACACAGTATTCATGTTAGAGACCACGTATTAGCTAGCTGCAACAGAAACACTATGTTTAGGAATGTTTAGGAGTAAGTGACAATGGAAGTCAAATTAGCGAATTGTATACACCAACAGAATGTTAAAAGTCAACAGCCAGATTTAGCCTTGGGATCAAAAACAGGGAGAGAAATTCAGCTTATCACTTCACCAAGTTCATTTTAAAGAAAATGTGATGAATTCAATGAAACCAGCAGCTTATGGCTATGACTAACTTTGAACTCTGAGGTCATTTACATACCGTACCCCATCCCAAAAAGCTCTCCTTCTTCTTTCGTTTTTTTTTCATTACATCACTGTCCCCCAGTTTGCGCAGGTTAGAAACCTCTACCTCTTCTTTGACCTTTTCGTCACTTGAAAGAGCAAAGAGCAGACTCATCCTCAGATCCTCAAGATTTGTCTCTGCAGGCGGAATCCTTCCCCATCCCCAGAAACTGTCCCTGGTCTTCTCTGGACCATTGAGGCAACCTCCACAATGACGCTTGCCTCCATTCCCTGCCTCCTTCTTCACTGTAATCTGCAGGTTGCTGCCACAGTGATCTTTCTGGAGCACAGTCCTGCTCATGGTGAATAGAGCATTCCCTCTTCAGAAGCTGTAATGCATTTGGAATAAAATTCAGATTCCCTAATTTAGCATTTAGGGCCATCTGGTGGGCTAAGGGTGTGAAGGGCTGGCCTGTGCTTTTCTAAACTTGTTTTTCATGGCCCTTTTCTAAGAGCCTCACATGTCAGCATCACGTGCCTGTCTCCCATCCCCAACTCTCTGCACACTCCCACCAGTGAGCTTTGCCCATGCCTTCTCTCTGCTTCCTGGAATGCCCTTGTACTGGCTTCCCAGGACTACCAAGGTATTACAGTCTGGGTGGTTCAACCAACAGAAATGTATTCCCTGGAAGTTCTGGAGACCAGAAGACTGAGATCAAGGTGTCGGCAAGTTTGGTTCCTTTTAAGGGATTGGAGAGACAATTTGTTCCAGATCTCTCTCCTAGCTTCTGGTGGTTTGCTGGGTCTTTGGGGTTCCTTGGCTTGTAGGTCCCCATCTTCATCTTCACATAGCATGCTTTCTGTGTGTTTCTGTGTATGTGTCTGAACTCCCCTTTTTATAAGGACACCAGTCATATTGGATTAGGGGCTCACCCTACTCCAGTATGACCTCATCTTAACTAATTTACATATTCAACAATCCCATTTCCAAATAAGGTCACATTCTGATGCAGTGCAGATTAGGACCTCAGTATAGATTTTAGTGGGACACAATTCAGTCCATGACAACACTACTCCTTTATTTGAGTGGAGAGTTGGAAGGTGTATGGCTCGAAATGATATGATACATATCGGTGTATTAAAGATCTAAGAAGTACTGAAATAAAGAAACTAACATTTCCAAACCTATTGGATTGGAGTCCCCCTCCACCATTTGAAAGTTCTCCAAATTAGAGTTCCATGGAACACGCTTTGAGAAGTGCCATATTCTGTCTCCGACTTCTGGATGTACAAGGCCATGAATATTTACTTAGATTCTAAAGGACTGAAACATGGCGGAGGGACCAAAGCAGAGAGAAGGAGCAGCTTCCAGAAGTCCTCAGGCCAGGGCACCCTGCGACCTCCTCCCAGGAAGGACCACATCAGAGGGGTTGAGGGTCCGTCAGAGAAGCAGCAGAGGGCCAGGGCTCCCCACCAGGGACTTGCTGCTTGGCTGTGTGTGCTCCCACACCCTGCAGACACCCGGCTCCGTCTCGCTGTATTCCGCCTTCCAGATCGCAGCCAGGCATCTCGGAGTGGCCTTTCTCGCTCACTGAAGCGTTCCAACCACTGACCAGAGATATTTTCCTAATGACTACAGGCAAATAGAGTCGCCATTCCACTCAGACACTCAGTTCTAAAGATCCTGTGGAGGAAATTCTATTTCAAGAAAGTGAGGATTTAATTAAATAAATACACATTTAATTTCCTGTGCTTAGTAGCTTTCGGGAGACAATCAGTCATTTACTCTAAAGTGTGTATCTCAGGCACTCATGGGGCGCTTATTAACCTCCAAATGCCACTGGCTCAGCAGGGTTTGGCCTCAGAAAGGCATTGTGCTGATAACGGGTAGCTCTGCCGCAGGGCCCACATCCATGCGCGAAGTGAAAGGGATTCAGTGTGGCCTGTTTTCCCTTGCAATAAGCGAAGCTTTGTGGGAGAATAGAGAACACTAATAATGAAGCTTTTGTCTTTCTCCATACAGCTGATACCTATGTGGTTGCCAATGATTCAGTCAAATATCAAGGTAAGTCACCCCCTGGGCTGATTGGAAGCTTGGTTTCCTGCAGAGAACATATAACATTCCTAGGGATTGTTGATGCTCCATTTACTATGGAGAAGGATGAATTCAACCTGTTCCTGGCCTTAGAGGGCTGATAATGCAGGAGACCTGTGGGCCAGGTAAGGGCTCTGCAGGCAGGGGGTGGCGGCAGGAGCCATTGTCCTACTACTTGAGGTTGGTAAGCATACAGATGGAGGGGAGCATCCCAGGGTCTGAGCGAGCCTCAATCCACTGATGAGAGTACAGGCCAAGGCTGGGTGCAGTGGCTTCCGTCTGTAGTCCCAGCACTTTGAGAGGCCAGGGTGGGAGGATTGCTTGAGGCCAGGAGTTGGAGACCAGCCTGGGGAACATAGTGAGACCCCATCTCTACCGAAGAATAAAAATTTAACTGGGTGTGGTGGCATGCATCTGTGGTTCTAGCTACTTAGGAGGCTGAGGTGGGAGGATCACTTGGAAGCCCAGGAGTTCGAGGCTGCAGTGAACTATGATCCTGCCACTGCACTCCAGCTTAGGCAACAGAGTGAGACCCTGTCTTTATTTTAAAAAAAGAAATCAAAGAAATGTAAATTGGAAGTAAAAAAATAAACTGTCACTGTTTGCAGATAACAAGATTGTGTATATATAGACAGAGCAAGACCCTGTCTCTCAAAAAAAAAACAAAAAGAATAGAATACTGACCCCTTGGAGGATACCCAGACACATTCAATGATATGTCCTGGTTGCTAAAATTGATTTTCTATCATGGAAAGAATTCTGTTATGAAAGGATAACATTGAATAAAAGGATTGAGCTACAAGGAACCTACTGCCTCATTTCATATATGAAGAAATTTAGGACCAAAAGTAAGAGTGACTTGGTCAGGACCCCACAGCCTGGAAGAGGAGATTCCGACCGAATCTATTTCCCAGCCCCAGGCTTCTCCTTGAGTGGCGCTTTGTCATTGTAGGGGCAAACATACTCTATGACTAGCAAACAGAGTTACTGGGCTTGACTTAAGATGGCAAAGCCTGCCGCCTGCTCCATCCAAACTGGGTCCTGTCTGTCGCACTAAGTGTTTTGGGGACAGGAGGAAAAGCTGGAAAGTTTTTTGTGGCTTTCTTCTCTGAGTTGAGGAGACATGCTAATGGAAGGAAAGCGGTATGAACTCAGGGTGCCCAGACACCATAAGAGAAAAACGTGGCTGTCAACAAGGACCACAGCCTTTGAGTCCTGATTATGGCCTTGGGGCTATTTGTGGCGGCCATCGGGGGCATGGGCACTGCTGAAAACTGCCTCTTGATACTAGTTTTTTTCTGTGAAAAGAGTTTCTTGCACTCTCAGCTTGAAGCATTTTAAATTGCCTCTCTTACCCCTTTCCCGGCTTTGTGGCAATCTGTGGTGATTTTACATTGCCCAGATGGCCAGGAGGAGGCCGACAGAACTCCCTAAGAAGCTCAGAGAAAGAAGAAAAGCTATTATCCTAGCTTCTTCCTGTGCCAAGTTCTGTTCTGAGCACTCTTTTAACCCATTTGTCCTACACAAACCCCCTGAGTAAGTGTAACTCTCCCCCCTTTTCCCATGAGAAAACCCAAACACAGACCAATAAACCTTGTTCCCAAAGTCGCCTATAGAGGAGCCAGGCTTTGAACACAGGGAGCCTGGCAGCAGAACCCGGGCACTTCTCCACCACACCCAGGTCCCTGTCGTAAACAGTTCCCTGGGGCCAAGTTTATGTGTTAGCCCAGCACTGGTGTGGCAGCTTTATGTTTTCATTGCAGTGAGTCCGTCAAGATGGGCATGTCATTATTCTGATGGGTTGGGCCAGGATGACTCTAGAAAACACGCTGCGATCCCCTGCTCTGGGCACTGCCAGAGTTGAGAGTTTGCCTTCTTCAGGCCAGATAACCCTTGAGCCAAGCCTAAGTTCTGCCTGCAAGAAGCCGCCTGGGTTGACGCTCCCTGGGTTGCCCAGGAACACTAGAAAGAAATAAACTAAAACCTCTTGCCCTTTCTTGACAGCACTTATCTGCAGGACTCCAGCTTCGCCTCCAGGCTATTCAGAACCACGTGAACCACCACAGCCTAAGGACGCTGCCGGGCTCGGGCCAGAGCAGTGCTGGCCTGGCAGCCCTCCGCAAGTGGCTGCAGTGCACTCAGTTCAAAATGGCCCAGGTGGAGATCCAGTCCTCGGAAGCAGCCTCTCAATTTTATCCTCTATGAGTGGACTCCTCGGCGCTCAGTGTCAACACTCTGGTTTAGCAATAATGGGTTTAAAAACAAACAATTTGATCCAAGCAGGTTGGGGAACATATTGGTACTGTACATTCTCTTTCTAGTTTAGTAAAAGATGTGCAAAGGCCAGAGAGGGCCGAAAATGAAGCTTTCTTGCTACACATATTTCTGATGACTCCTTGGGCTATCTGATTAAGTGTTTCCTTACATTATTTTTTAAAAACCAAATCATTTTTCTTTAACTAACTTCTATTTTTTTTAAGAAAAAAAAATAGACTGGTGGGTACTCACAGAAAAGTTGTATAAGTCCCCCTGTTGCTATTTTTGATGATAGAGAATAAATAGGGTTTTTGAAACCTTTGTAGTGTTTTTTCTTAAAATCCACTCTTGGCAATGCAATAAAAAAAACCGTCACCATAAGCCAGTGACACCTGACTGAAGCTTTTTGTCATTATCCTGGGAAAAGTGGCAGCTTGCAAGGAACATTACAAAGTGCACTTAGAAATTAGGTGGTTAAACTGTGCCAATTGTTTTCGTTGTTTTATAATATCATTTTCCAAAACTGTCCAGTAAGTTTTATTATTTTTAAAACTAGTTTTTCAACTCATTAGTTCTAGGCTGTACTCTCTTGTAAGCTTTATGATAACCACTTTAGTTTTGTGAATAATAAATTTTATTCTTTTGTTAATACTTGTATACAATTTAATTGAAAACTGTAGCTTGCACACCGGACCAGATGAGTCCCGCACTGGCACAGCGCCCTGCACCTGGAGTGAAGTTTCATAAAACGGAATTTTAATAGTTTCAGAGCACCAAGATTTCTCCACACCTATACCTAGCATTGGACTGTGCATTCCAAATGAAATTTCTCCTCTTTATCCCTGTAATGCACTGACTAACAGAAGACTTACTACACATTTAAGCTGTATATTGACATGCTATTAAATGCATTTTTTATTATCTTTGTGAGCCTGGGGTTTTTTAAAACCAGTTTATAGAGCTAGAGTTTAGTTCCTGACAACCATTGCTTCTAAAGCTCTACAGCTTCTAACTTCTCTTGAAACTGAAATTATGAAGAAAAAGGCTTTCTTTCAGGCCGTTTGATGAGAGGAATACACAATTTGTTTGAAGTCCGCCTCTAGGAAGGACTCTGAGGGCAAGACCTTTTTTTTTTTTTTTTTTTAATGTTCGTTATTAAGAGGCTTCCTTTGTCTTCTGGGAGCTCTGAGGTCTTAATGCTTCTCAAAGGAAAACAAGCCCTCAGATGTTTAACTGTTCATATGAGTTCTAGAAAGAGCGATCTTCAAATCTTCATCCTTATACAAATTGCAGGGGACCATTCAGGCTCCGTGTGGAGAGTACAGAAGTGACCATTCTTTGTATCTGCCTAACAGACTCTTCTGAAAGGCCCCTCCCTGGTCAGAACCCTTCTCCGTCACAGTCATGCTTGGCTGAGCTTCCGTGAACATTTTGTCTTATAGTCAAGTTGTGCGTTTCTTTATCTCGCTTGTAAACAGTGACAGCTTTGAGCATATGTGCTATCTCTGTCTCCCCATGGTTTGGCACACAGTACATGTTTAATTAATGTCTATCCAGTGAATGGATTCAGTTAAGTAAGAGGCCTTTCTTGAGCTCCCCACCGGCACCATGAGCTTTGCATGTGACATTCTCTTTTTTTGCGTTGGTTTCTGGAGGAGGAGGAGCTGCTGGCTGCTTCCCCTGTGAGGGTTTCTATGACATCCTCATCTGGGCTCAGCTGCAGGCCTGGCTCTTGGCTAGTCCTGAGCCCACCCTGCCCCAGGCAGCCAGGATCTTGGTGGTCCCATCCCACCAGTAGACAAAGTCCAAAGTTACCCACATCTTCTTCTCCCACTCCCTCTTCTTTGCCCGGTTCTTTGAATGGACTTCTGCCTGAACTTTTCTTTGTATTTGCATCTTCCCCAAGCTGCAGACGAACCCTTAACCTGGCACTCTTGACTGGGGCCCCCATTTGATGCTTCCGACGGTCTGGACCTGTTTCCTTCACCTAGAGTCTTGGTCACTCCCAGGCAAATCTCTCTCCTTGCTCTTGAGAACCAGGACCCTTTTCCCTGCCAAACTGACCCAAATGCTGTCCCTACTGGCGCCCTGCCACTTCACTGGCTGATGGAAACTGGTGAGCTTCCCCAGCCTATGCTGCACCCACCATTGTCAGTGTCCTCATCTTCTTCTGCAACCTCATGTCCACCCTCCAATGAGTCGGGCTCAAGCACTTTGAAGGAAAAAAGGGAGAGAGGGGACAAAAGCTTCCAACAAGTTGGGCTCAGGCACTTAGAAGAAAAAAGGAAGAGAGGGGACTTATGGAAGTTTAGCAAGATTGGCACTAATAAGTAGGCGGAGAACCCATCCACCTAAAGCAGGAGTCAGTACCCTCAGCTCACAGGTCCGATAGAGCCCACGGCCTGTTTCTGCAAAGTTTTTGTAGAAACAGTCACACTCGCCATTTGCATATTGTGTAGGGCTGAGTTTGTGCTACGATGGTAGGCAGAGTTGCGACAGAGACTGTATGGCTCAGAACGCCTAAAATATTGACCATCTGGCCCTTTACAGAAAAGTGTGCTGACCTCTGACCTATGTAAAGGCTCCTGAAAGGCACTGAGCTGGAGCCAGGCCTTCTGTGGATATATTTTCCTTACCACCTCAGGGGCACTGGGATTTCCATATTAGTGTTTCCTTATCTGTAAAATGGGGGCCATGACACACATTCTACCTCAGAGGATTGTTGAGATGATGAATGAATGCAAGAAAAGGGCTTAGGGCAACACCTAGCACATGGTAAGCACTTGTTAAAAGTTACTGATTATTTCTTTTATTCTTATGTTTAAGCCTGGAGAAGTAGAGCTACTTGCCCAAGGTCATGCAGCTAGTAAGGGGCAGAGCCAGGACTTGACCCAGGCTATCCGACCCCCAAAGACTGTGCTGCCAGCAGCTGCCCATATGAACTTCTGCCACAGCACACGTCATCCCCAGGTGACGGCCACAAATGCAGAACGGAGGGCAGGGAGATCTCAGCAACATTTACCTGATCCAGATTTGACCAGCACTAATTATTGGCATGGAGAACGGCCACAGTACAGACTGGTTTCCTTTCCACATAGCACCTTACTGGTTTCAATGTGTGAGCAGAACACACTGAGATTCCCAAGGGTGGAATCGGCCCAAATCTCCAAATATGTAGATTCTGTTCCTAATGATTTTTCACAATGGGCGTGCCTCTTATGAGTTGGGTGACCTTGGACAAGTTACTAAACCTCCCTGGACCTCTGTTTTTCCTTCTCTGTAAAATGGAGCTGTCTACCCATCTTCCTGGGGTGATGGAAAGCTCAAATGGGTGGAGAACTGTGATGGTACTTGGGAAACTGCGCTGGAATCTGTGGACCCCTGGGAAGACTGGCTGCCTCCTGAAGAGCACACAGAGGGACAGCTCACAGCTGCAGGCTCATTTGCTATTTTTCTTCAGGCAGTGCCTCAGGATTAAGACCTACCATACCCAGGAGAGCCCGCACATGGCAGTAGCCAAGAGCATCCAGTCTCCACTGTGTGCCATCTCTTAGCAAGCATGTCATTCAGCCTGATACCGGGATGTTTCCAGGAAATCTCTTCCCGAAGAGTCTCATCAGAGGCCAAGTGGTTGCAGCTGATTCGTTTCTGTTTCCAAGCGACAACAGGCCAAATAAGACTGGATTGGATCAGAGAAGATGGGTGCTCCCATCTCTTTCATGAGCTGGGCCTCTGGCATTAATTGGACAATGCAGATCATTTATTAGACTTCTTTAATAGAACTGATTGGCAAATATGTATATTGGGAAAATTGGTGTTTTGACAGTAATGGTAGGTTCTTGAGAAGAATGAAGGGAGTGGTTGGAACCCAATGGAATAGTACCGAACCGTGTTTTTATGGAGTTTGAATGCTTTGGGAGATGGCTGATGTGTTATTAGTAAAAGGCTGGCCAGACCTTCACTGACAGGAACGAGTGATGAGCCTCAGGTAAAGGGGATCTAAGAGAAACAATAATAGCCACCATTTATTGAGCATCTACTAGATACAAAGCACTCTACATACATGATTTTTATTCCTTAGCCCCTTCCCCTGGATGAGATAAGCCTTATTATTATCCCCACTTTGCAGGTTAGGCAACTGAGGCCCAACGGTTAAGTGCCTTATCCAAGATCATGCAGCTGGTGGGAGTAGCGTTAGGACTGAAGGCCGTCTGCCTCCAACACAGGGCCTCACTCAATACGTGTTCATTTCTTTTCCCTGTTTTTGGGGTCTAGGCTCCTTTGGCTAAAATGTGCCAGAAGCATGGGATAGAGAAATCTGAGGGTTTTTTTTCTTTCAGGTGGCTCAATGCTATTGGCATCTCTGTTTATCACTCCATCTGACACAGGTGTTTTCCCCTTGCTTTGGGAATTCATGTACATGGAAAAAAATTTTGGATTACGAATTAAATCACATTTAGTTTCCCACTTAATATAGTAGTTTTAGGAGAAAGAATAATTATGAGTAGAAGGTTGTGATGATAGGGCTGGGCACAGTGGCTCATGCCTGTAATCCCAGCACTTTGGGAGGCCGAGACGGGCAGGTCACCTGAGGTCAGGAGTTCGAGACCAGCCTGGCCAATATGGTGAAACCCCGTCTCTGCTAAAAATACAAAAATTAACCAGGCTTGGTGGTGCATGCCTATAGTCCCAGCTACTCGGGAGGCTGAGGCACAAGAATCGCTTGAACCCAGGAGGCAGAGGTTGCAGTGAGCCAACTGAGATCTTGCCACTGCACTCCAGCCTGGACAACAGAGCAAGACTCTGTCTCAAAAAATAAATAAATAAAGATCGTGATGATAAACTATGTTAGATTTGGCCTATTGAGAGTTTACCCAGCCCTAAGGAAACTTGCCCCTAATTACTTGTAATCATAGTGACCAATAGGAGAGCCTGTCATATATAGCAATTTTGATATAGTAACCTCAGTTAATCTTCACAACAATGGTGTGAGGCAGACACTTCTATTATTAACCCCATATTAGAAATGGGAAAAGGGAGGCATGGAGAGATTAAATAATTGCAGGAATCATTCAGTAAGAGATAGAGCAAAATTTGAGTCTGAGTATTTCTACCTGCAAAGCCCAGGTTTGAGCTATTACATATTACCAATAGTTAAATGATAAGGAGTCCCTTGTTACTCCTCTGACCTCCAAGGTAACCTAGAGTCATTTAGTTCACAAGTTACTAACTGGCAGCCTGCTGGTTGGCCCTGGCCCAGAGCATATTTTCTTTGCTGAGCTTGAGTTTCTAATTTCTTCTTTTGGTCTGAATACCTCCAGTGTAACATGCAGGCTCCATCTTTGCTCAGTTCCCGCCACTGATCTCAGCCTCCAAAGCAAGAAGAACAACCCACAAGCCCGTGGGCAAAAATCCTGCCACCTCTGGGCTGATTTACCAGGCCTGGTGTTCTCACTGATTCACCTGCCTGGCCCTGCAGGGCAGTGCTTTTGCTCTCCACTTTAGATTGGCTCTCCCGTATTATGGGCCAAGAGGGGTGGGATGTACCCAGCACCACTCAGCCGTGCTCTCTGCCCCCATGCAGCCCTTCCTTTCCCTGGCATCACTCCTCTGCCCCCACCTGCCCCTCCATATGCCAACCATCAGCCCTGACCCTGTTTCAGGCCAGGGCTCTTCTCTCCAGCCCACAACCGTCCTGGATTCCTCTCACTGAGAGATGCTGAGGTCAGGTGGGTGGGGCAAGGTGAGCCCCTGGCACCAGCTCTTCCCTGCAGGGTGTGCAGGACCTTTGTGGAAGCCACAGATTTGGCTGTTTTAGGAACAAAGAGCTGGCTTTTTAAGTATGCAGCCCAGACAGGCTCCCCGCAGGTGGGTGGAGAAGGGAGCTTCCCAGGGCTGCCTGGCAGACGCCCTGATTTCCGCTCCTTGAAGTGGCCACTTGGAGAAGAAAGGAACCAGCAAGCAATCAAGCATGAAGGACAGAAACACTCTCCAGGTGAGGACAATCACTCTGCCCAGCGGGGGTGCAGGGCGTGGGGGGCTCTGCGGACAGCGGGGTGTGCCCAGGGCCTCCAGCTTGCAGCGCAGAGGCTGGACTCCCATGCTGGGCTCGGGTGGGGGAGGCAGGTAGAGGGGAACCCAGACAGGGCTTTGCAGCCAGGTTGGTTCTCAGGGTTGGAGTCTGGACTTTCTTGCTAACTTGCTCTCTGACCACAGGCAAGTCATTGAATCTCACTAAGCCTCAGTTTCATCAACTGCAGAATGGAGATGGTAATTCCTCTCTCCTGTACGGAGTGAAGGGAATGATGTGTCACGTACCCGGCACAGAATGGGAATCCCAAACAAGAATGGGAGCTAACCTTGATGAGGCACGCCCTACTTGATGCGTGCCTGGCTCTGTGTTAAATGCCTTGCAGTCACACAGCCACTTATTCTTCACATTGTAATGCCATGTGGCAGCTGGTGTTTTGCTGAAATGAAATCACAGCTTGCAATGGGCATTTGGCTCCCATCCTTCTGAGCGTGGTGCTCCCACGCTGCTGGCTTCGTGTGGTGACTCACGGCTCCCCACGTCTCTGTGTTTGAATGAGCAACCGGGAAATCCTCCTCCATATGGCACGTTCTGCCAGCATTTGGATTTCACACCAGCGTTTCGGTGTGAGCGCATGATGGGGTTTGGAATGGGGATACTATTTTGAAAATAATAAATGGATATATTCTTTATTCTTCTCCAGGAAACCATGTGCCCCTGTCTAGTTGCATGGCTTTCATGGGGCAGGAGGAGGTTGGGGTGTAGGGGAAATTCTGGCAGACAGGATAAGGAGTCAGACAGATCATCTCTTCAGGACCGCAGAGGATTGTCGGCAAAAGGAAAAGGGAGACAAATTCAGGGGGCGCTGGGAGGCCAGGTGGCCATGTCTTTACCTGTCTTCTTGCGGGTGAGGGTGTTACAGAGATGCCTAGTTGAAAAAGCCCCAGGGAGCCCCGGAAGCTGGTGGCACGTAAACCTCGAAGAGCAGCATCCACAGCCCTCCCTGAACCAGGTGAGTGTGCAGAGTTCAGGTGTCCCCATGGGCGTTCAGGAACACGTGCAGAGGCCGCAGTCAGGAGGAGAAGGCTGCTTTAAGCCTGGACATGTGCAACTGGAGTGGTGGGGGCAGCGGTCACCCTTCGCCTAGAAAGGTCCAGGCACAGCCCCACAGTCACCTGTCCAGGAAGCAGCCCAGGCCAGCCCCTCTGCAGCAGAGACCTGTGAGAAGCCAGAAGATGCCATGTGGCCTGAGCCCAGCTCCCCTGAACCAGGCTACAGACATCTGCTCAGGGGTAACCTGAGGGTGCTTCTTACAGGGAGCAGGCCCAGGAAGACGCCTCAATGACTAAGGGTCTATCTACAAGACACAGAGTCACCCAAAAGACTCTGGTCAAACCAGAAGAGGCTGCAATGCCATCAATTTGCAAATTCAGGGTTTTTATTCCTCTCCCCCCTCACACCCAATGAGGTAGGAACTCTGGACAGTTATATGAAATAAAATGCTATGTTTTCCTTTATGCCTGTGTGTACTGTGTAAAATGTATAACCCACTGTTAATTAACAAATATTTCCCATGCCCAGCACATTTGGCTGTTTGGAGGGCTGGATATTTGATGGTGAATAAGGCCCCCTGCTCCCACCATCTTACATTGTAATGGGAGGAGAAAGGCAGGTACACAGATGGGCAATTGTTCTTAGGGGGTGAGAAGTGCTGTATTGAAAATAAACTCAGGTGATAGAACAGAGAATGATGAGACGTGCTCAAAGACAGGCACAGGCAGTAATCAGAAAAAGAGCCACTGGAGTTTATCTCCCCCAACTTCACAGATGAGAAATCCGAGGCTCAGAGGGAAAGAGCCTTGCAGAAGTCACCTATGAAGTGATTTTGTTAGACCCGCGGGTCCCTCACTGCAGCTCCTCTGTGCTTCCCACGGCCGGCGAGATGCTCGGCTATAAATCCAGCGGGAATGGACCATTTTAAATTCAAAAGGACCTGTCTGGGTTGGAAGAGCCTAGAACTAACTTGTAGCCACACAGAGCTAGGTCTGAATTGCAACTCTGTGCCTTAACTGCTTTTTTTCCTTTTCTCCCCCCTTGGTAAGCCATTTAACCTCAGTTTACGCATCCGTACAGTGGGGGTAACCTTCCTGCCTCCTAGGCTTGCAGGGACTATTAAAGAAACAAAGTACATGAAGCCCTGGGAAGCTGGCCCTGAGTGTCCCTTTATCTCCACACTGGTGTCATTGTCGCTGTGCACAGTGTGGGGCCATTGGCACCACCAACCTACCCCTGGAGGCAGAGGCCTTGTCTTGCTTCCCTCTGTATCCCCAGGACACACCCCCGTCCCCAGTCAACACTAGGATATGAGTGAACAGCCTCTGTCTAGGGACTGCCAGGCTCAGGCCGCAGAGGATAACCGACTGGAAACATCCACCAGAGAGGGCAGAGAGCGGGAGCTCTGCGTGCAGGGCTGTCTGTGCCGCCCGGGAGAGGAGGCACTCCTCCGGCTCTGTGCACGAGTGGGTTTATGTTCCATGTGTGTTCGGCGAGGAGGCTGCCTCTGAAGGGGGCCTGGATAGCAGATGAGTGGTGGCCAGGCAGAACCTGGAGGGAGAGGTGAGCTGGGCAAGGACAGCGACGCCCAGCCAAGGGGTGGGCGTGGGAACACAAAGCTGGCAGTGAGTGTGGTTTGCTGGATGGTGGGGCGTGGGGTGGGGTGAGCAGTGAGCAGTGGGGCTGGGGAAGCCCCGGGGCCCAGGGCAGCTAGACTAAAGATGGGTCCACAGCAGCCAGCAGGGTGGGCTTGAGTGCTCAGCTGGGCAGGCAGTGGTTTCGTGGAATGAGGAGAAGCCTGAGGCAGGTGGAGAGAGGGAGTGAAGTAGGGGATGGTATGGGGAGAGGCTGGGTAAGTGGAGGTGGGTTGGAGAGCAGATGGGAGGGCCCAGGTGGGACCCACCAGGTTGAAGGAGCTGGGGACCTCTGAGGTTTCCAGCTGGGGCTTCGGGTCGGAGAAGCTGAACCCCGTGTTCAGTGTGGCACCTGGCTTGTAGCAGAGCCTCTTAAGGATCTGGGGACTGACTGACTGGATGAACGTATGATGGAGAACAGAAGGAGCCCCAGAGGAGAGCATGGAGAGGAGAGGAGGACAGGCTGGGAGTGCGCCTCCACCTGCCCCCACAAGCAGGCGCTCACAGAGCTGGATCTCCCAGACAAAGGCAGCCACAGGCGCCTGGAGCGCAGGCTGTGGACACCACTTGTGCCAGACATGGAGACAGGGCATCCTCCATGTGTCACATGACTGGTCAGCTACTTCCTAAGTGGAAGGATGGTAGAGGAACAGGAAACGAGTGACTCAATGGGGGCTGTCAGGAGCGTGGTGATATGGGTGAGCCTGCCCAAAGGTGAGGCCACAGCGCGGCCATGTTACTGAGCCAGGTTCCACCCGAAGCCAGCACAGCAGCTCACTCAGGCTCGCGGGACTGTCTTCTGTGATGTCACATCATAGTATCATGTGCAGGGAAGGCCTCCTGCCATCACTCGCTCCCATGCATCCAAGACAGTAATTCTGCCACCTGCCAGGCGCTGGGCAGGGATGTCCTGTGGGTCCTGCTGCATCTCCCACCTCACAGGCAGTAGCAGGACCCCAGAGCAGGACATGGAGCTGTAAGCCGGCCAGAGCATAGTTTGTCATGTTGGTCATAGGAGCTGTCACCAGTGACCAAAGTCCCCAGAGATGTGAGGTGGAGACACTGGGCTGGCCCCTAGGAGGGCTCTGACACTGCAGCTGTGTGCTGATGGCTCCTGGCGCCTGTGTGCTCAGCCGATCACCACCTCCCTCTCCCAGGCTGGCCCTGGGTCCCCGTTCTCAGGCCCCTGTACAAGCAGGTAGAGCACAGCACATATGCCTGCCACTCCCTGCTGGCCTCCGGGCTTGCTGCTGAGGATGCCTGGGCTGGGTGTGCACAGGAGTGGGTGTGAGGCCTGAGATGTCCCACTGAACGCTCACCAGCTTTCAGGCAGGCCCCAGGAGGGGGCAGTGGACAGAGGAGCCCTCGCTATCACACAGGCTGTTTCATTAAGGACAACAGTGACAGTCATTGTAACAATGGCTGTCTTCTACTGCCTGTCTACTGTATGCAGGCCAACGGCAGCTCACAAAATCCCAGGCGCAAGGGGTGCTTATAACAGGAGCGCCTTTAAGAACTTCCATGTTCCCTCCACGTCTCTGATGCCCGGGACACAGGCCCTTCCCTCCGTTCCGGCACTGAGCCCCTGTCCCCTGGCCTGTGAGCCCAGTTGGGGGATAAACCTGCCTGACAGCTCTGGCCCACAGGGCTCTTAGCTGTCTCTCACTGAGCTAACTCTGAAGCCCCAGGGAACCCAGGTGGGGGTGGGTGGGGCCCAGCAGCGCCTCAACAGTGCAGAGAGTGTGGGTTGTGGCCCCTGGCTTGTGCCCAGTGGCCGGGCCTTGGAGGCACCAGGTTGGGTTCAACCCCCAGCCCCATCCCTGTTTCCTGGTATGTGCTTGACCTTGACCATTGTGATCCATCTCTGACCTGTCTCCTCACTCCAAAGATGAGGATGAGGATGCTGCAGGGGCTACTTTTTCTCTTTTCCTACATCCCTCCTGGCCCATCAGGTGGGAAGCTCTTCCCCATGGCTGCTTCCTGTGAAGCTTGCCTGAGGGTGAGCCTGGAGCGGGGAAACAAAGTAGCGGGGTGGTGGCGGGAGCTCAAGCCTGGGGGGCCCTGTGCCCTTTGCTGGCCTCTGCATAGGGGTGCTGGGCAAGCCTCCCCTCTCCATGCAACCGGCCAGGTAAGGGGGCTCTGCAGAGCAGCCCGTGGGTGTTGAGGTCTACACACGGGGTAGACATCCAGGAGGCCGACCCTGGCTACCGTCACCCTCCTGGTGTGGCCGGCTGATTCCTGCTCCCTGTGATTCCCGTGAGCACTTGTCAACTTAGGGTGACCTTCTGGTCCCATTTTCTCCAGATATCCCCGGTTTCAGCCCTGAAAGTCCCAGGTTCAGGAAAATCTCTCACTCCCAGGGAAACTGGGAAGGTTGGTTGCCCTATTCTCAATTAAGTCAAAAGTCAAGGTGGTGGGTGGCAAGATGAGGGACAGAACTGGCCTTTGAAATCCCCATAAATACCGACCTTGGGCTGTTGGGATAAAACATACAGAAATATCCCACAGAAGGTCCCCAGCCCAGCCCTGGAGTATAGCAGGACCCCAGAGAAGGATCCCCCCATTCCTCAGGCCCGCATTCTCCTTTCCCCCACCCCACAAACGACAACTGACAGATATCTCTATATTTTTATTGAAAATAAAAAAGTCACGGTGCTTTCTGCCTCGTAAGTGGCATATGGACACCCCCAGTGCTGCCGGTCTTGCTTCCGGTACAAAAGTCTTAGCAGGAAACCAACCTTAATGGCTTGTTGGTGGATAAGACGGCATCGACTTGTACATTTGCCCATTGAGAGAACTCCCAGGAGCAACTGTCCTCTCCCCAGTACACGCGGCACATTGCTAAGAAGGCAGATTTCAGGATATTCACATTCATGCATAACGTATCTCACACTACCTGGGCAGTTTAACTCATACTTTGTACAGATGCAGAGTACAGTAGCTGTATTTTTATATATATATATATATATATGTCGAGATCTCTTTAAATATATATAGCTATATATAATATATATGTTTATATTTTTACACCTATTAGTCTTTCTTCCAAAACTTCCTTTAGAAGCTTCTTAGGAACACCTGAAACCTCTGGGAGATCCTATGATCTGAGTTCCAAAGTTGGGGTCAACCGCGAGATGGCTGGAAAAGATCTATTTGACAAAATGCGAAGGGAAGTGCATTTCATTCTTGACATCAGGGCTTGGACTAGCCTGAGAATCGGTGTGTGTCTGGAGACTGCCGGCTCATTTTAGATAAAAGTTCTAAGCTCAAATACTAGGCTGGCATGGTTTTAAGTACGCTTATGTCTCGTAAGCTCAAAATCTAGTGGGTCTCCCTTGCTGTGCCATGAGACTTATTTTTTGAATGGCCGGTCTTGGGCTTGGGGTGGGGTGTGGGTATTAAGTGAGTATTTTTTAAAAACTAGGCTCTTCCCTTGGTTTTTGCTAACTGGAGTGAGAAGGGATTTTACAAGCCCAACTGAGAGGGAATTTATGTGCAGACCAGAGCCCTGGATGTGTCAGTGGCTCAGGGAAGAGGATACAGGCCCCAAAGCGTGGTGATGGCTCAGCTGATTCCTCGCCAGGAAGCCTTGCCTGGGGCTGGAAGGTTAGGCTAACTGCAAAATCCAGGCTTCCTGGGTTTAAGCCAAGGTAGGGAATGATGGGACCAGGTGAGTGTGTGTAAAGCTGGGCTGTGCCCAGCCCCTTCAGGCTGCCCAGCACTCCATGATCCCTTAGCCAGGAACCTCTTCTCTTGCAGAAGGTGCCCTCTGATCACTCTGAGCTTCTGGACAGCCCAAGGCACGGGCACTTTCTCATGGTTGCAGCACAGGGTGGTGTGTGCTTAGGGCTAGGGTCCTGCCCAGGTGTCTGCTTAGGGCACAGCTTGGGGGTTCAGCAGGCACCAGGAGGCTGAAGGCAGTGGGGGACAGTGCCCTGGGGGGGGGGTCTGCTGGGTTTCCCCCTTTGACCTGCTGCTGGCCCACATCCTCTGGCCTGTTTGTCACCTGGCTCCGCACCTCAAGAGCACTGTGAAGTACCAGCCAGGCCAGGGGCAGGGGGGGGCACTATGCTGATGCCCAGGTGTCCAGGGGAAGCAAAATTCAAATCCAAACCCCAAACAAGTCCTCAAATAGAAGGAAATGAGGAAAGAAGAAAAACCCTTTATGGGAGGGTATGCCCTGGGCCTGTCCTCAGCCTGCACCTGCTGACCTGGGCAGGACAATGACACACAGACAGCTCCGTGGGCACTAGGACTCTGGGACAATGGGCACTTTAAGGTTTGGCCCAAATGGGGACCGGTTTTCAGGTGTGTCTGACTTCCCTGGACTTCAAAGTCTCATCTGTAGCTTAAACATCTACCAGAGGAGTACACTGGAGGTTTAGGAGGCAAATTAGGTCTTACAGGGCTCGACAATGGAACCAGTCAATGCATTGGGTTCCTTCTGAGCACATATGTAGGGGCGGTGGGGAGTTTCCCACTCATTTTCCAGGAGATGCAAAATCATCCCGTCTCCATGGGCTTCCTGATGTGGCCCACAGGGAAGGCAGCCACTTGGGAGATAGGCCAACCAGGCAGGGGTTACCAGCCTGGAGGACTCCTCTCCTCCTGTCCCATTTCATCCCTTGATCCTCCAACCACACTGGAGGGCTCAGTGCTTCTATAGCATGAGATCTCTTTAGACATTGATAGGAAGACACTGGAAGAACAATACCGCCTTCTTGGTGACTGGGGCTCGGGGAGGGTAAAGTGGGGAGAGGATGGAGGACTCTGGAAGAGGGCCTGAGTACAACAGTCAGGCCTCAGGGGACCGTGGGGGACATCCAGCGCCTGGCCAGCATCAGCCTGGCACAGCATGCCCACAGCAGATTTGGCACAAGTAGTGGCCTCTGCCGACTAAGGCAGGGCCTGGCTCACATAGATGCATCGGTTCCTATGGGGTCAAGTGTGGGGATGAGTCTGAGGACAGGTGCAGTGGCCTCTGCCCTTGCCCGGTGGCCCTGGGCCGCGGGTTCAGTGAGTCGTTTTCCCCCTGGAAGGCCAGACACTGCCCGCGAGTGTAAACGCACTCCTATGTCTGCTCAGGAGGGGAATTTGCAGGCTGGGCTCACAGCCCTCCGTGGTAGGCAGTCAGGAGCCTAGGGTGTGGGGTGTCGGTGGGGATAGGAGGGAGAAGGCAGGCCCTGAAGATTGACAACAATTGCAGATGGGGCGATAAACAGATGTGTGGGAAGCACCTTTGAAAGGGGACGTCTGTCTCCTGGCTGTGCCGATGGCTTCTGTTGAGAACGTGAACAGAGGAGCAGGCAGGCTTCCTGGGAGGAGGAGAGGTTTTCCGGCAGGGAGTGGGCCCTGGACCATCTTTCTTTTGGCTAAAGGGGGATGCCTCCCTGCCACAGCAGACAGACAGATCCCCCTGGCTTCGCCAGTGCGCATGCTTTAGACAGCAGCTGGGGGCAGTCGACAGACCAGACACCAGACAGGGAGGAGGATGTGGAGGGCCTGGGGTGGGGACACTGCCCAGGTGCTGCATGCAGCATGTGCCGGGCTCAGCCTGGTGTCCGAGCTGCCTTGGCCCGCAGGCTGACCAGGGGCAAGCCTGGGAAGAGAATGGTTTCTCCTTCGGGAGGCTCGGGGCCTGTGAGGCAATGAAGTCCTGGACAAGCTCAGAGTTAGCTCATGTCCACCTGCTTTCCCATGTCCACCAGTGCCACCAAGGTGTCCCTCTGGCCAGCGGGTCCAGGGCCTGCAGACTCACACCACTGTGTTGTTCACATCCACTCCTTTGTTGCTCTGCGAAGTACTCATGGGATACTCAGCAACGCTGGTGCCATTTTCGTCTTTTCTCAGTGGTTTCCTGGAAGTGCGGGGAGGGGACAGGGAAGGCAAGGGACGGGGAGGCAGGGACACCATTAGTTATCAGTGATGGTGGGGCGTAACCTCCAGTTAGCATCCCTGCTCCGTGAGAGTGTCAGAAGGAAGCCCACAGCTCTGTTCTTGGTTAGCATCCTTGGGCTTTTAGTCCTTGAGGGGTTAATCAGCAGCTGGACGTGCTCTCAACTCAGGTGTCATGAAAACCGGGGCACAGTTGAGAGGGAAAGAGGGGAGCTATTAACGATGAAACAGGGACAACAGGTATGAGTCAGGGCTGTTTTGGACAAACAAGAAAGTATGTTCAGTCTAGCCCGGTCAAGCTTTGACTGATCTCTTTGATCAGGGCACAGACAGTTAACAAAAGTGCTAGGGGGTGAGTTCTGCAATCTTCCTCAGTGTGGGCAAAGGCAAATGCAAAATGTGATGAAGCTAGATGGCGGCGAAGATCGGTGGCAACGGCGGCGGCGGCGATCATATAACGGCGGCGGCGGTGGCGATTGAATGGCATCGGCGGCACTTGGCGGCGGCGGTGGTGGTTATGGCGACGCCGGCGGCGAATCGCATGGCGGCGGTGACGCCGGCGGCAACGGTATGGCGAAAGCGGCGGACGCCTGGCGGCAACGGCGGCGGCAGCATGGATGCAACGATGATTATATAACCTATGACTGGCGCATAAATGGGGCGGCGGCGGTGCATGACGTCGGCGGCAACGGCGGCGGTGGTGGCGGTGAAGACGCATTGGCGGCAATGGGGTTAAGCAGTGGCGGATTTACTGGTAACGTTGTTATGGCGACGCTGGCGGCAACGGCGGCGCATGGCGACGCCGATAACGGTATAGTGGCGGATGCCGGTGGCGGACGCTGGATAACGGTATCGGGTTTGGTGCAGGCGATCGCCTGGCGGCGAACGGGCGAAAGAGTGGCGGATTATAACGGCGGCGGCGGATCGCCGGTAACGGCGGCGGAAGTATGACGGCTGGCGGCAACGGTGGCGGTGGCGACGCTGGCAATGCAGGTGCAGGAAGCGGTGACGCCGGCGGCAACGGTTAAGTGGCAGTGCATGACGCTGGCGGCAATGGCGGCGGCGGTGGCAGTGGCGGACGCCATGGCAACGGCGGCGGCGGCGGTGGCGGATGCCGGAGTAACGCAGGCGGTGGTGACGCCTGGCAGAATGGCGGTGGCGGCGGACTGCCGGCGGCAATGGCGGACGCCGGAGGCAAAGGGCGGTGGCAGGAAGGCGGATGCTGGCAATGGTGGTGGCGGCGGATGCCGAAAGCAATGGTGGTGGTGGTAGTGGTGATGCTGGTGGTAATGGTGGTGGTGGCGGATGGCAATGGCGGCGGTGGCGGACGATGCATTCTGGCGGTGGTGGATAACGAATGGCGATTTGCGGCGTTTAACTGATGACGCCAATTAACGGCGGCGGACAGTGATTTATTAGTAACGGCAGGACACACTGACAGTGATGATGGTGATACTGGTGATGGAGGTGATGATGGTGGAGAAGGTCATCATGGTGGTGGTGATTGTGATCATGGTTATGATGGTGGTGGAGGTGGTATTGGTGGTGGTGATGGCAGTGGTGGTGGTGATGGTGATAGTGGTCATGATGATGGGGTGAAGATGATGGTAATGATGATAGTGATGGTTTGGGTAATGGTGGTGGTGATGGTTGGGTTGACAGTAGTGGTGATGGAGGTGATGATGGTAGTGAAGGTCATATTGGTAGTGATAGTGATAGTGGTTATGATGATGGAGGTGGTATTGGTGGTGGTGATGGAGATGGCAATGGTGGTGGTGATGGTGATAGTGGTAATGATGATGGGGGCGGCAATGACAGTGATGGTAATGGCAATGGTGGTAGTGATGATGGTGGTGAATGTCTACACTAAATTAGTACACACCAGTGGTTCTTGAACACTTTAAATTGAGCCATTTGAAGCTCATTCCAGAGGGCCCTTAATCCCCAAAGCGTTTTTTTCCTATGCATTTCCTATGCATATAAGGGATCAGGAAGGCTAGGAGTGAGGCTCCGAGAAGGCTCTTGCTCATTTGCTGGGGTTTTGAAATTATGGTGTACTTTTGGGCCTGGCTCAACTCTCACTTCCTCCCTCCCTCAAGCTGTTCAGCAGGGCTCTGGCCCCCAGCCTGAGTATCTGTATCCTCCTGGTCTAAGCCACATGCTCTCTGTAGCCCAATTCCATGCCACAATTCTGCTATCTCATCCCCACGGGGCAGTAGCCCAGCCCCCTCCAGGGTTCCCAGGGGTGCCAAGGTTGAGCCTGGATCTGCCCTTGCTGGGAGTTGTCCAGAATGGACATTTACGGTCATTGTCATAGGCCCAGGAGTTGATTGCTTCTGCCTTTTCAAAAGTCCCCAGAGCCTCCCCAGAGCCATAGTCAGAAGAGCTGGTGCCTGGTGATCAGCTCCATGTCTCCAGGACAAAGCCATAACTGAGTGAGTTCAGGGAAGGCAGGGTCTGTGAGGGGATCATTAGCAGTTCATGTGAAGAATGATCAGGCCTACTCAGAGACTACACACCGAGATCAGTCTGGTAGTGAACTGTTCCCTTTTCTCTTGCAGCAGAAGTAGCTCAAAACATCTGCTAAGCGAGTCAAGTGCACTCACTCCAGGTGGTCAAGCCCAGCCACCGCAGCTTCTTCTAGGAATGCAAGAGGCAAACCCACAATTCCTCCCACAGTGCATCATGCTTTGTGCAAAGCACTGTCAGTCACAGAGATTTCCTTGTCCCTTCTCTCAGTGGTCACCTGAAGAAGCTAGGCCTGGAGTAAGAGATTCATTTCATGGGGAAACTGAGGCTTAGGGAGGGCTTAACTTGCCCAAGGATGCTCATCTGGTTTGTGATGGGGCCTGGGCCACCACCCACTAACACTGTGTCTTGGCCAGACATTTATCTTCCTATTATTATTATTATTATTATTATTATTATTTTGGAGATGGGGTCTTGCTCTGTTGCCTAGGCTACAGTGCAGTGGCATCATCACAGCTCACTGCAACCTTGAACTCCTGAGCTCAAGCGATCCTCCAGCTTTAGCCTCCTGAGTAGCTGGGACTACAGGCGTGTGCCACCAAGCCTGGCTAATTTTTAATTTTTTTGTAGACACAGGGTCTTGCTATGTTGCCCAGGCTGTTCTTGAACTCCTGGCCTCAAGCGATCCTCCTGTCTCGGCCTCCCAAAGTGCCAGCATCTTCCCATTTAATCAGCATTCCCAGCAGGTATTCCCCTATGAGCTCTGGGATCTCATCAACTTGGGAAAGCCTTCTTCCACTCTCCTCTTAGAGATTCTGCAGAGTCCTCCAAGAAGCCTGTCTCCTTTTCCTTTAACTCAGCATATCCCACATATGAATCTGAGAACCCCATTTATGTAGATGCTAACAGATACTCTCTGTTTACAGGCCTCAGCTGTGCTACCTTGTTTATGTCGGGATCCATGGGAAATGATGGACTCTGTAGCCAAGCTCTGCCCTGGGCCTTTTGCTCCCTCTGTCCCCTTCATCCCCATTCCTGTCCTACCCACCCCTTTCCAGGGAGCCTTAAGCAGCTCTGATGTTGCCAGGTGTGCCTGACTTCTGACTCCATGAAATCCGCATGTCCTGGACAATTAGTGGCGGTGGCATCTTCTTACAGTGAGATCCTGTGCTCCCCCAGTGAGGCCGCTGATGGACTCAAGTGGGATAAATGTATCATGAATACATGAGGGGAAGAAAGGACATCCGCATCAGGATTCCAGAAAATATTAACAGGCAAAAAAGAGTCTGGGCCCAAGCCCACACTGCATGCTCCTTAATAGATATTACACATTGGGCTTAGGGCTAAAATAAAAACAATTGCAACAGGTCCAGATCATGGGAGATGTGGCTTAAGGGCCTTCTAGGGTGGATAATGAAGAAATGAAGACGGCGGCTTGGAGCTCCCTTAGAAATGACTCAACCTGGAGGGCTCAAGGTTTCCACCCTTTTTAGGGGAAGGGGAGGAGGTCAGCAGGATTTCTACTGGCAGGAGGCAAGCAGAGAGTTCTAGAGTCATCCTGTCGTCTGTGAGACCCCTTCGTCCTCGCAGGCGCCGGGGAAGAGGTGGCTTGGAAGAGCTAAGCAGGAAGCGAGTCTGGCAGGAGGATCCTGGGAGGCAGGGTGAGAAGGGGGCCCAGAGCCTTCTCAGCTGCTCAGCCAGTTTCCCAGACGGGAAACAGGCCGGGGGCTTGGCAGGGGCTCTTTCTGGCAAAGAAGGCACCTGTGGCAGGTACGGGCCCCAGACAGGAGCATTCGGGAGCCTGTGTATGGTGGTGGGAGAGCGTGGCAGCCGAGGGCTCTCCTGAGAAGTGGCCATGATCCGTTCCCCTCCTGCCACCAGAAGTGAGTCCGCAACCACTCTGATGTCTGGACTGTTGCTCCCAAAGCCTTTCTGGGATTCACTGGAGCCCCAAGGAAGTTGGGTGTTCCCCTAGAGCAGAAGATGGCTCCAGCTCTGCACCCTTCCACCAAGCACGGCACTTCAGGGTGACACTGCGGAAGTGCTAAGAGGCAGATGCCAAGGCTCGGTAAACCCTTACCCCACCACTTTCTGGCCGTGTGACCTTAGGCGAGCTACATAGCCTCTCTATGCCTCAGTTTCTTGTCTTTGAAATGAGCACAATAGTGGTGTCCATTTCTTAGGTTTGTTGGGAGGATTAAATGCGTTAGTCCATGTCAAGCACTTAGACAAGCGTCTGGCATACCGTAAGTGCTCCATAAATGTTTGTTAGCTCTCAGTACTGCTGGGGAAAAGGTGTCAGCAGGTAGCTGGCCCCACTGACTGGCAACAGCCAAGGTTCTCCAGTCTGCACAGACTTCCTACCTAACGCGTGCCCCGTGGGGCTCCCGAAATGCTAGAGAGAGTTGTTAGGACCCAGCCTGACTCTGCAGCTCTGTGAGTCAGCTGAGGCTGGTCTCACTAAACCAAGAAGAGACATTTCCACCCGGGTCCAGGCAGAGATGGCCACAGAGGGCTCCCTAAATGGCATGGTTCCTGGAAACCAAGAGAGAGGTTAGTGAGACTTCCTTGGCGGCACCCAGGAGTCCTGCCTGTAGGAGGGTGGGCTCTGCCACCTTGAGACTTCTTGTCCCCTGCCCTGGGCTTGGAGGGCAGCAGGTCCCCATATTCCCTGCTCAGAGTGCCATGCGGACAGCTCCAGTCGCACATGCCAGCAGCCACGAGGGGCCCCTGCAGAAACCATGCCTCCACCAGCATCTCTGGCCTGGGCAAGGAGGGCCGGGACCCAGGTACCCCCCTTAGGCCCCGCTGACCATGATGTGACAGCCTCCCCCTCAGCCTGCTGCTCTGTGGGGATGGAAGAGATGGAGGCAAAGAACAGCTCTGGGAGTCTGAGAAGGGAGGCTCTCTTCCTGCCTCATGCGCCCCTGGGAGAAGTAAAAGTTAAAGGTTCCCGACTCACCTCTTATGAAGGCGTTCATCCCCCCAACTGCCCACCCTTGACACCCCCCACGCCCATACATACACATGAACCTGCATAACACACACAGGCACATATACATAGACACAGGTACACATGCACGAATCCACACATACACACGTACACAAACACACACGTACAATATACACAGACACATGTACATATGCACAAACCCATACAAACATGTACCTACACACACACGTATATGCACACACACACAGGCACATACACATAGACACATGTACACATGCACAAATCCACACACACACACAAATAGACACACACACGTACGCAAACATACACCTATATAATATACACATAGACACATGTACATATGCACAAATCCACACACATACAACTAGTATACACATACACAGATACATGTACATATGCACAAACTCATACAAAAATGTACCTACACACATATACATGCACACACAGACAAATATACACATACATGCAGACACACGTACATATGCACAAATCCACATGCACAATATATACACATACACACTCGTCCCTACACACATATGCATGCACACGTGCATATGCGTACACACATACATATGAATACACGTATGCATGCACATGCCTATATACATATATCCCCACATTCATATACACACACACGCAGCGTTCCATGATAAGACTCCTCTGTAGACCTCGGACTTCCCCGAACCTGGGTCAAGAAGCTGAAAAACGCCTTTCTGAGCCTCGAGGGTGCCACCATGAGAAGCAGCAGCCCCACGTCCAGCCTCCATCGCCCAGGAGGTGGGAGACAGGCATGCGGCAGACGAGCGTCCTCACAGCCAGTGGGACCCACTGTCTGGGCCATCCCCTGGGATCACCTGTCTGGCCGCCTCCGCTGAGCTGTGGCGGAACTGGCGTCTGTGCATTTCTCATGCTTGCATCCTCCCCTGGGAGCTGAGAGAGCAGAGAGAGCTCCGCCGGGGGAGGGCCTTCTCACAGGTGTGACCCTCTCTCCCCTTGAGCACCGCTTGCAGCCTGGGATTTGTTCTAGGGCCGAGCCCTTCCCAGCTCGGATGCTGAAGAAAGGATTGCAGGGTAACGCACAGAGCCCTGGACAGGGGACCTCCAAGGTAGCTCAGGCCTCGGTGACTGTCCTTCAAGTCGCCGAGATGCCAGAATCATGCTGGGGGATGGAGATCCTGCGGGGGATTCTGTGGGCAGAAGCGGCCCAGATGGTGTCTGTCTCACTGGGGGTCTGGGCACCTGCCTCCCTCAAACTCCAGTGACAATGCCTCCCTGCCACCCGCCTCTGTGCTGGGGATGAGGGGGCTGGGGAACACCTCTGGGCAGAGGGGCCTTTGGCTGAGGTCTGGTGAGGGTTTTATACAGAACAGGTGGGCACAGGCAGACACATATGGGCATGCCTTTGGACACCAGCCCCAGGTCACGAAACCTCCTTCACCTTGTCTTGCTGTCACTGATCATGGGAATACTCAAAGCCATCTGTTCTTCCTAGAGGCCGGGTTTCCAGGAGAGACCTGCCCTGATCTCCTGGGCGGTCATGCCCCACCAGGGCTCCCCTGAATCCTATGCTTCTCAGCTGTCCTGAGCCAGCCCAGCCCAGCCTGGTCACCATGGGCACTACAGAAATGCCCAGCACTGCTTCAGGGGCTCCTGAAGCAAACAAGGAGGTTGAGGGGGTATCTACCTCAGTGGTGCATCCCCCTCCCCGGACTTCCCAACCTCAGGCACAGGGCACCTCTCTTCACGGGCAAGATTCCTCCACAGGTGGCTCCACCTTCAGGGTCCTGTGGGTTTGGCTCATTTGAGTGCACAAAACGGACTCATATGGCCCAAGGACGCTGGCCTTGACCTGGTACCAGGTTGGCAGTCATCTGACCAGCAGTACACAAATGAACAGATTGCAGCAAATTAGGAGAGGAATTAAGACAGCAAAGAACCAGGGGTTGAGGGAGAGAATAGCGGGAGGCCTGGTAGGCTGACAGGTCAGCGAGGTCCAGGGGGTGAGAAGGACCCTGTCATGAAAGGAGTGGGACAGAGCCAGGATGGAGGCCCGTGCAGCTGGAGAGTCCTGAGCGAGGGCGGCGAGGAGGAGAAAAACACCAGCAGGAGAGGTGGGGCAGGAGCCAGCCCCTGCAGGATGCAGCTGGCAGGTGCAAGGTGTCTGGGTCTTATCCTGACTGCAGTGGTCATCATCTGAGGACTTCTTAAATGGGGGTTCCCATTTACCCTCACCCTGCCCCATGACCTTGACCCAGCATGTCTGGAGAGATGAGTCCAGAGAGGCATGAATTTCTTGATGACAAAAGAAAAAGGCCCCAAGAAGCAGGGATCCGTCTGGGTCTCCCACCAGCTGGCCCTGGGCACACCCTCAATCTGCTGAGCCTTCTGTCCATGACTGTCCACAGTGCACGGAGGCCTGGGCTCCATGCCCCCCACACCAAGGATGTCAGCAGATGAAGCAGGCTCCTCCCTGCTGCCTGCCTCACACAGCAGGATGGGATTTTTATCACCCATCATGGAAGATCGGTCTTTATGGGGGGACAAATAAGTCCTAAGAAGCATCTCAGCCCAGGGCAGGTCAGGACCTCGTGCTCCTGCCCCGTGCTGGCCTGATCTCTTCCTGGATGGAGGATGTGGGTGTGATGGTGAGGACACTGCAGCTTCTGGGACTCCAAAGAGCCAAGCCCAAGACAGCGTAGAAGGTGGCAGTCAGGCCCAAGGGAAGCCACACTGGCTAAGGAGTCAGAAGATTGAATCTTGATTCTGGACTAAGCACAGGTGCCAGCTCCTTGAATCCAGCCCAGGTTCCAAAGGATGCCGGATGGTCTCTGAGCAGCCAAGGCCATGCATCAATGCTCAGCACTTGCCCTAAAGAGGCCCTTCCTTGGAGTATACTAACTTTGACCTGACTCACAGTACAACCAGGCGTGGTGATTCTGGGTTGGGTTTGGGGCAGTGGGGAGAAGGGAGTGTTGCTACACGTATGCATATGAACAGCAGGAGAGGTGAAAGATGGGAACGGCATTGAGACTCCACCTGGTCAAAAGGCTTTGGCCCATGAGATAGACCCCGTCTCAGGGCCCCAGGAATGCACCAAGATGCATTCAAGGTGAATTTCTTGCTCCTGGAAGTTTGTGGTGAGTTGAGGGTGGATGAAGTGCTTCCACTCCTGTCCTGATTCCTGGTCCTCACTGCTGGCCTCTGGGCCTGGCCCACCTTTTCTTCCCCTTCCCCCTCCTTTGGCCCTGACTCTGCAGATCAGCTGAAGGCCAGATCAGGCAACAAGGGAGAGAGGGCTGGGTTGGCACCTGGCACAGTAGGTGTGTCCTGCAGGGAGGAAGAAGAGGAGGAAGATGGCAGGGCTGCTCCACAGCGTTCACAGCCTGGGAGTGTGTCATGCACAGGTGGGAGGGAGGCTGTGCTACTCCGAAGCTTGGAGAGGGGACCACTGAGTCAGGGTACTTACACTTGAGCTGGAGTATGGAGAAGGGAGAGAATGGCAGGAGGCATACTGAAGAAATGGGGCTGGGAGGGCGGGGGCAGGAATGGCAGGGGGCTGGGGAAACTGAAACTGGTGAAGGGGTAAGGCCCAACACTTAAAATTGGGTGCATGCTATTTACACCAAAAGCAGACTATTTCACTCATCCAGATAGAGAAAAAAAAAATGAGTTTACTGCAATTCTAAATAGAGTTTGTCAGTTTAAAAGGTGAACTCTGGCAAGTCTGTGGGAACAAGCCTCCATTCACACCACAGAAACCACCACTGAACAGTTACTATGTGCCAGGCATTGTGCCAGGCACCATCGGGAGAGAGATGAGTAAGACGAGATGACCAATCCCCATCTACCGTGTGTGCGCACAACCACTCATACGCAAGTGTGTGGGCACACGAAAACTGACATACACCTACCTACAGCAGAAAGCAGAATTGTAAATTCAGGGAGAGCTATGACTCTAGCAGTTGGACAGGGAAGAGAGAGCTCTATACTCGTCCAGGATGACATCTCAGAGGAGGTGGCATTTGAGTTGGGACTCCAGGGAGGAACAGTAAGGACTCAACCGGAAGAAGTGAGGGGAAGGACACTGACCAGAGAGTGCTCCGGGAGTGCTCAATGAGCCAGGAGGAGGGCAGGAAACCTCTGGAACCTGAACTACTTCTCTCCCCACCAAGGCCTCAGTTCCCACATCAGTAAAACAAGGGATTGGCCCTTGACCATGAAGGTGCATTCTGGCTCAGACTCCATAGGAAACTCATTTCCACCCCTCCCTGGCATTCCAGGTGCCCCAGGTAACCAGATCTTCTTTATATGCCACACATTCAGTAAGAACTAACCTTTCTCTGGGCTATCCCAATGCTCCAAAAAGAGTGTAAATTCTGAAAAGAAAACTAATTTCACTGATTAACTTTCTATTGAGTCTATGATCCAGGAAAGATCTTGGGAAAAATATCCATGGAAGAATCAAGCTAAGGAGATGAGGGACTGGAGTTGGAGAGGGAGAGAGCTGAGGGTAGCAGGTTCCCAGGGAGGAGCCGTGTTGGGATCATCCAGCTTGGAAGGGTGCTGGAGAGAACTATTGTAGGGTGACAACTGTGCAACAGGCTCAGAGACCCACAGTCCACCCGGAGAGGAGCACGGAGCCCCCAGGACAAAAATGCACTGTGTTGAGAGGAGGCATTGTTAACCCCAGGAAAGGAAACAGCATAGTACACTATGTGGCTCAGCTATGCACAATATGTTCTTTGTTACACTAAGGTAAGCACTGAATAGGCACAGAATCCCATACTGAACCCCATTCTAGGTGGAGAATGAGAAGAGGGGAAGTATGTTGTATGTCTGTACTGCAAGGGTGCTGGCCTTGGTATCTTCCATAGCAGAAAGTAATAGACAGTGCTTAAAATGGAAAGAAAATTTAAATAGCAGTATACACATCACTTAGCATATGGAGAGAAATATCAGAAGAAACAGCTAACTGTTGAAAGCGGTTGCCTTTCAAGAATGAGACTTGGGGGAAGAGACAGGGGGCTGCTGTCTTTCTTAACAGCCTTGGGAGCACATTTGACATTTTAAACCATAGTATCTATATGTATTCCTTTGATAAAAATTAAAACTAAATTAAAAGGAGGGAATAAATGTGCAATGCCCTAGCCATACTTTCTAGTGATTAAGCTGTCTCAAAAGGCATGCACAACATGCCTAACTCTTTGGAGAGGATGCAACCTTCGCTCCTTTCTCCTTCTCTTCCCCATTACCCTGTATTTTTCTCTCATTGTAGTCTTTAAGATCACCTCATTTATTAATTTGCTGGTGTGTGTGCTTAATCTGCCTCCTCCAGCAGGAGGAGAACAGGGACTGTCTTGTTTCTTCTGCATCCCTTGTGCTTAGTTCCTAGCACACAGTAGGTGCTCAATAAATGGATCAACACTAAACAGTCCTGTGCCAGTCAATGGGTTTTCTAAGGCACCATCAAAAAGACTTGAGCATTCAAAAGTGCTTATTCTACTGAAAGTGGCTCAACCACAAACAGCTGATGAGGGCCAGAGCCCAGCAAGAAGCGATGCTTAGGCACATTCACGCACACTCAAGCCCACGTCCAGGAGGCAGCACGCTTATTTAAGGTTAGCAGTTAACGTCTGCAGGGTCAGCCAAATCGTACTGCAGCCTTGTATTGGTCTTTCTGCCAATTATACCTGTGAGAGGGAAATGTCTGTCCAATGGCTTCATGGCAATTGAGAACAGACCCACGCCATGGATGGCCAATGGAGGCAAGGTGCTTTTCCTGTGCCGGTGTGGGCGTGTCTCTGTGGAGGGAGTGAGCATCATCTCCCCTCAACACAGGAGCTCTTCTCTGAGTGAAGGGTGTGGCTGTCAGAGAAGCTGTAAATACCACCCCAGAAAAATAGCCTCATCCCTGCAAGTGCACAGGCCTGTGAGGCTCCCCCAGCTGGAATCTGAGGTCTACTCGGGCAGCGGGTACCTTGCCCCTTGGAGCTTTATCTTGATTACTTTCTGTGGTTATCCCTTGTTTTAAGTTTGTCTGCTGCCCTGGATGGACACTCGTGTTGTCTCTGCTCTTCTGCCTCTCCTCTGATTGTGATCCACAGTTCTTTGGGGGCAGTCTGGTCTGATTAATGCCCACTTCTTCCCCCAAAAAGGTATGTGCAGTGTGGGCAGGGACTGTGCCGGTGGTGCCCACTCCTGTAGCTCAGTGCCTGGCACCTGGTCCTGGCACCTGGCCCAGCTCTGGCGGGCACAGTGATTAGCATTTATACATCCAAGTGGCTGAATGCCCGAGTAGCGATGGTCCCCCTGCAATCCAGGACAGGCAGACAAAAGGCTGCTCGGAGACTGTCATTTCAGAGAGGGAAAACGGAGGCCACAGAGGGAAGTGATACCTGCTGAGCCCGGCTGAGCCCAGCTGGGCTGGGGGTGGGAACGGGAACAGGCCTGGGACTTGACTCCCAGTTCTAGGCTCTTTTAACAAATCAGGCTGTCCTGCTGTCAGAAACGTGCCCGTCAGGCCTAGGGGTGGGAGGGTGCCCAGGTGCCAGGCACGGGGGTACACAGCACCCAAGGGCTCTGGGGCCTGCTCTCCATGCGGCTGTAGATAAAGAGGCTTGTTCACAACAAGCCCAGGGCAATGAAGCCACCAAAGTGCATGTTGCATGGGCTCCCCATGGCTGGGAACCCCCTCTGGAGTCCGGGGTCATCAACAGCAGAGTTGGGGGCCACTGCTCATGCTCATGCAAATTCAAGTAAACAGTCCCCTGGCCTGGCTAATGCACCTCTTTAAGAAACCCCTCCCCAACCCCCACTGGCTACCAGGTCTGGGCAAGGTGTCCCTCCTCTGAACTCCCCCAGCCTGGAGGTTCCCTGAGCACAATCTACCCAGTGCACAGGTGGGACTTGGTGAAGATTTGCTGAGTCACAGGAGGAAGCGTTAATTCACCTAATCTGTGTCTAGCAAGTGCTAGTGAGACTTCCTCCTGCCAAGGTCCAGCCCCCTTTCAGCCAGGCCTTGGACACAGATGTGAGAGCCCTGCGGGGTGCGCCTTCTACAACTGCAACTCAGCCCTCGGTGTCTGCCCGTCCCTGCCAAGGCCCGTGTCCCAGCAGCTGACACCCCCAGGTGCCAAGGCATCTCCAGAGTCACCTTCTCCCTGACCTACCCGATTCTAGAAACATCCTCTCGGCAACCTGGCTCTGAAAGGCTGTGTTGGGGCCATTTACAAAGATCTCTTGGAAATCCCTAGGACTCGAGGGTATGAGAGTTAAAAAAAAAAAAAAAAAAAAAAAAGAGTAGGGTTTATCACTAAATTTTCCTTTTAATGGTTTTGCAGTGACATGAGATACTTTTGTTTCCTGAGAGAAAAGGCATGTTTCAGATGAATTATTGACCAAAAACAATTGGCCGTGAGCAAGAAATCCTCCACTTGGCTGGAGAGAAATGCGGACAGGCAGCTGGCCTGAGTGAGGATGCTCTCTCTCACAGCCCAGCTGAGGTCAGCGCCTGGGGGGCAGTGGGGAGCACTTTGCTCTGTAGGCAGGGTTGCAGCTTCTGCTGCCTTCTTCTCTCTCCACCAAGGGGTTAGGCCTCCTCCCTAGCCTCCTTCTAGGTGGGTTCTGGTAGCATTGGGCTCTATTTCTGCCTTCACCTGCAGTGAGCACAGTCCCCTCTTGTCATTAAATATCTGCTGCACCAGGGATGCTCTCCCTGGATTATGAAGACCTCGAGGTCAAAGGGCTGGGTCCTGTTCCTCGGTGTCCCCAGGTCTTGGTCCAGAGATGATGCAAAGCCTGGTGCGGGGCAGCAAAGGGACCGTGCAGCAGAGCGTCCGCTTACACCCCACCTGCCTGCTTCACCGGCTTTCTGCCCTGTGCTCCCGGGAGGCTGACCTTACTGACTGTGTGTCCTGATTCCCCTGCTTCTTGGGTTGGGCCAGTGGGAGGCACCCACGGTAAACCTAAGCGTGGAGAGCCGCTGGGAGCCTTTCTTCCCCCTTCCTCCCTGTTTTGGGGCTGCTTCTCTGACAGTTCCAACCTCAGCTCTGCTAGGCGGCCCTTCTCCTAAGTGCGAGTCTCTCACGAGGTTCCCATAGCACTAGTTTCCCGCTCGTCTGTCTTCCTAGAGGTGCTAACCGCTTCCACTCTGCAAGTCCCTGAGTGCCTCACCGGCCCCATCTGCTCTCTGGGCCTGCCCAAAGCGCTGGAATAATCCTCGCCAACCGGGGGAGGAAGCCCCGCCCATGCCCCAGAGGAGCCCCACCCACAACACTGGAAGAAGCCCCACCCACACCCCTGGAAGAAGCCCCGCCCACGCCCTGGTGGAGCCCCACCCATGTCCCTGGAAGAAGCCTATTATCTGAAGTCCATCCACTGAGCCATCTGGGATGAGTTCTGTTTTTTCCAGGGTGCTAACAGACCCAGGAGCTAAGAGCTCAGAGAGAGTGGAAAGGGACAGACAGGAGGCCCCTCTAGCTGCTCTGAGATGACGCCCCTCACACCCTTCCTGGGAGCCCCGCAGCCCAGCTGAAACAAAGCCCAGCAGGCTACGCTGGTCGCCACTGCAATAGTGAGCTGTTCATGTGACTTTGTTCTCTTTCCCTCCTCCCGTAGAAGCAGGTAGCACATTTCTTCAGGGGAGATTTGGGGCAGGGAGGGAGGCAGAAGTGGCTTAGGTGTCTTTTGTAAGGACACGAGTTTATATTAAACAGATTATTCATGTTGAGCCTCCGCCAGGGGAAGTGGAGCGTGTCTGCAAGGAGACTGGCAGCCGTGGCCTGGTGGTGCACACTCTTCCCCCATAAAAGTAGCTACCGAAGCTAACCTTCAGTACTTCCTAGTGTCTAGAGTCACAAGCAAAGTCACCACTCAGCCTAGTGACAAAGGCCTCCCCAGTCAGGCTCATGGCTTCCTCCAGCCTCATCTGCCTCGCAGGGGCTTCCTGGTGCCCGGCTGCTTCCCCTCACAGAGGCCTTGACCTAGAATGCCTCCCCTGCTCTGCTACTTAAAACCCTCCTCCCATTCCAGCAGGCCCTCAGCTCAAATGCTGTATAGTCCAGATCAGAATGCACCGTGACTCCTCCAGGCAGCCACAGCAGGCTGCCAGCAAACCTCCCACAGCCTCATGCAGCAGCCTGTGGGCACAGCCTGGGTCTTACCTGTTTGCAGGCCCACCAAGCCTGGCACAAAGGAGGTGCCTACAAAACACGTGGGAATTGGATTAGCTATGTCCCCTGGGAGACTCCAACCATCCACCTTGGTTTTCTTTCTTCCTTTTTTTTTTTTGAGATGGAGTCTTGCTCTGTCGCCCAGTAGCCTGGAGTGCAGTGGTGCAATCTCAGCTCACTGCAACCTCCGCCTCCCGGGTTCAAGCGATTCTCCTGCCTCAGCCTCCTGAGTAGCTGGGATTATAGGCATGCGCCACCATGACCTGCTAATTTTTGTATTTTTAGTAGAGACGGGGTTTTACCATGTTGGTCAGGCTGGTCTCAAACTCCTGACCTCAGGTGATCCACCCACCTTGGCCTCCCAAAATGCTGGGATTACAGGCGTGAGCCACTGTGCTTGGCTCCACCTTGGTTTTCAAGACTAGGCCCCTACCCAGAGTGACAGGGTCTTGAAGCACGGGGCCTTTCTGTCTGTATGTCCTTCTGGCCTCAGAGCAGCACAGACAGACCTCACCAAACCCCGAGTGTCCCCTCTCCCGCATCCCTGAGGAAGGGCAGGCAGGAACTCCGAGGTCTCTTCTTAGCCCAACACTGGAGTCTAACTCATCAATAACCCTGAAACACGGTGCTGTAGTCAGGGCTGGGCTTCGGAGTCTCTTTGTTCTGGGTTCAATTCTGACTCCATTACTTGCCAGCCGTGCACCCTGGGAAGCTCTTTAATTCCTTAGAACCTCACCCTCCTCTGCAAAATGGAGCTGATTGGGAAAATGTAGGTGGAGATGAACTAAGAGAACGTTGGTGAGGAGAGGAACCCAGTGCCCGGCTGAGGTATTGCTGATTACAGTTATGCCTGTGTTATTTATCAGTGTTTTTGGAGACTGCCCCACAGCATGTGCATTTGGGGCAGAGGGGGCTCTGAGTTTGGGTTCTCGGCTGGGTGGCAGATGCCCAGGGCATGGCCTGTCCTGCATGGAGCCGCCATGCCCGGGCCCTGCCCCCAGGTATCCTCCCTCCTGTGCCCCGTTACCAGGATGCTCCTGGTCTATTGGCTTTCCACGCCCCCACCCTGTGTGCCTGATCGGGCACTTGTTTTAAGACTTTTACCTTGATATTTTACTTTCTGCTTTTGAATTACTAAAGTGACATCACATAGAACAACCAATTTAAAGAGTAAACTTAAATATTTTAGGTGTTAGGAATGTTCTTAATGTGGGCCCTCTAATTTTGGGAGTCAGGAAATGTTTTAAAAACTTCCTTAGAAATAATTCTATTGTTAACAACTCCTATTACTCTTTGGTGCTTTGCAACATTTTCGTATTTTTCACCTTGCACTGGGCCTGACATATAATTGGTGCTAATCAATTGCTTGTGGAATCAAACTCCCTAAAGTGACAGAGACATTATTTCTGAGATCAACTTTAAAAATTTCGGCAATGAAAAAGATCAAAGGAAAAATAAAATAGACGCAGCAAATACAGCAAAATCTTGATGAACTGTTGAATCGGGGTGAGGGTAGATGGAAGGTCACTGCATGTTCTTTCTGCTTCTTACATGCTTAACAACTTTTATAATTTAAAATAATGATACAGGATGTGTGTAGGAGCCCCAAGCCCAGCTGGGGTTCCCTTCGGCTTGGAGCTGGGTGCAGTGGGTGAGCACTCACCTTTTTATGGCTTTGTAGCAAATGATGACAAGCACAGTCAGAAACACCAGGGAGGCACAGCATACGGCAATGATGATCACCAGCCCCGACCACCAGCTTTCCTCAGTGGGGCAAGAGGTAGAGTTGGGAGCTGAAAGAGACAGGAGCAGCCTGAGTGTCCCCTGGATGAGCTGGTCATGGCCAGTGACAGAGGTGGGACCATCATGGGTGACACCAACAGAGACGTGGGGAGGTCACTGGCGGGACCATCATGGGTGACACCAACAGAGACGTGGGGAGGTCACTGGCGGGACCATCATGGGTGACACCAACAAAGGCATGGGGAGTCCACTGGCATCCATCACCTGGATGAAGGCTCCCTGACCTTTCCTGCCATCCCTGCCCCCACCCTGCGGCAGGTGACATCATGGCTGGCCCCCAGCCAGGCTGGACTCCATGCGCCTCCATCCCTGTCCCGGCGTGCTCAGAGCAGGGGCTAAGCGCCGCGCCCCTGGCCATCCATCCTCCCTCTGCATGAGCTAACTGACAGCAGGGTCAGGTCTAATTTCCCATGAAAAATAACAGAGCATCTCATTCTCTCAGCTGAGGCACTAAATCTGGTTCCTCTGCAGGCGCGGGTGGGGAGCAGGGCTCACAGGGGATGCTGAGGGAGGAAGGAAAGAAAGGGAGGACTGCCAATGTCCATTTCTTAAGCTAATTTCTTGCAAGACACAGACTTTCTCCCTTCTTGGATTCAGTCCATGGGCTGGGTATTTGCCGCTATGTCAGTTTGCACGGGGCGGGGGGGCAAAATTTGGAAAAGTGTCATTGACAAGGCACCGGACACTGGTGCTACAGGGCCCTCGTTTAGTTACTCAATCCATGGAGTCCTTGGGGGTGAACCTGTCCTCCCTCCCTTGGCACAGGCCATGTTGGGGTGGACCTGAAGGACTTGTGTCAGTGAGGCCAGTTCACTTTCCTCTGAGAAAAGCAAAGACATCACACAGCCTCATCCCGGGACTTCTGGGAAGACTCAGACACAACTGGAAAGGAGTGCCCAGAATTGCAAAAGGAATGGGAGGGAGGAAGGAAGGAAATGAGAGGGAAAAGAGGGAAAAAAAGAGAAAAGGGGATAATGAGGGAGGAACGGAGGGATGGATGGATGGACAGACAGAGAGACAGTATTAACTTTGGACAGGTCTCCAAGATGTGAAGATATGCAAAAGAATCAGAAATACACCCCAGACTTGGTGTCCACTCTATAATAGATACTTTGAGGGGTGCAACAGTAAGTGAGGAACCAGGGGATGACTTCCCAAAAGGTAATATGGATGGCTTCATTATTATGATTTTTATCAAAGTGTAATTTACATCTAGTGAAATGCACCCCCCATCTTAAAAGTACCATCCTCTGAACTTTGACAAAGGCATGCACCAGTGGAAGCCACACCTCCTGCATGACACAGAATATTTTCAACAGCCCAGAAAGTGTCCCTATGCCTCTTTCTAATCAATCCCACCCTGGGGGCAACCGCTATTCTGATTTCTAAAATCATCAATTACATTTGCTTGGTTTTGACATTCACATACATGGGGTCACGCAGTATGTATTTTTTTGTTCCTTTATTTAGCATAGTGTTTTTGAGATTCATCCATGTTACTGTGTATTTCAGCAGCTCCTTCCTTCATTGCTGAATAGTATTTATATGAACATATCACAATATTTTTTTTTTTGAGATGAAGTTCCGCTCTTGTTGCCCAGGCTGGAGTGCAATGGCTCACCGCAACCTCTGCCTCCCAGGTGCAAGTGATTCTCCTGCCTCAGCCTCCCGAGTAGCTGGGATTACAGGCATGCGTCACCACACCCGACTAATTTTGTATTTTTAGTAGGGACGGGGTTTCTCCATGTTGGTCAGGCTGGTCTCGAACTCCCAGCCTCAGGTGATCTGCCCACCTCGGTCTCCCAAAGTGCTGGGTTTATAGGTGTGAGCCACCGTGCCCGGCCACAATTTGTTTATCCATTCACCTGATGCCCAACACCTAGGTTGTTTCCAGTTCTGACTATTGTGACTAGAACTGCTATAAACATTTGTGTACAAGTCTTTGTACAGACGCATTTTCCTATTTCTCTTGGATAAATATCTAGGAGTGGAACTGCTGGGTTGTGTGGTATGTGTATGATAAACTTTAGAAGGACATGCCAATCTGTTTTTCCTGAATGCTTGTACCTTTGTACCTTCTGTGCAGCGTGAAGAAAGGTGGAAAGAAGAAAGAAGATGGGAAGAAGGGGCGGTTACTGATTTGTTGCAGCTGGATTAGGAGATCCAGGGAGCCACCATGTGTTTCCCAGTGAACCAAAACCCCAGTAACAAATGCAAGGTCCCCAGGAGCGAGCCCCAGATGTCACAGAGACCAAGTAGAATCAGAAATGCTTCCTGATGGTGGTTCACGCCTGTAATCCCAGCACTTTGGGAGGCCGAGGAAGGTGGATCTCCTGAGCCTCGGAGTTTGAGACCAGCCTGGACCACAACATGGTGAAACCCTCGCCTCATTAAAAACACAAAAATACCTGGGCATGGTGGCAGGCTTCTGCAATCCCAGCTACTCGGGAGGTTGAGGTAGGAGAATCGCTGAACCCGGGAGGTGGAGGCTGTGCAGTGAGGCTGCGACAGCTCTGCTAAGGCCCAGCCTGGGGAACAGAGATTCCATTCAAAAACAATAAATAAAATAAAATAAAATAAAATAAAAAGAAAGAATGCTTTTGTCAGTTACGCATTGCCAGACTTAGACTCCCACAATAATGGGAGACTTCAACACTCCACTGTCAACATTAGACAGATCAACGAGACAGAAAGTTAACAAGGATGTCCAGGAATTGAACTCATTCCTGCAGCAAGCAGACCTACTAGACATCTATAGAACTCTCCACCCCAAATCAAATAACAGAATATAAGATTCTTCAGCACCACATCGTACTTACTCCAAAATTGACCTCATAATTAAAGCAAAGCACCTCAGCAAATGTACAAGAACAGAAATTATAACAAACTGTCTCTCAGACCACAAAAAATCAAACTAGAACTCAGGACTAAGAAACCTAATCAAACCGCTCAACTACATGGAAACTGAACAACCTGCTCCCTGAATGACTACCAAGTACATAACGAAATGAAGGCAGAAATAAAGATGTTCTTTGGAAACCAATGAGAACAAAGATACAACATACCAGAATCTCTGGGACACATTTAAAGTAGTGCAGAGGGAAATTTATAGCACTAAATGCCCACAAGAGAAAGCAGGAAAGATCAAAAAATTGACACTTAACATCGCAATTAAAAGAACTAGGAGAAGCAAGAGCAAACACATTCCAAAGCTAGCAGAAGGCAAGAAATAACTAAGATCAGAGCAGAACTGAAGGAGATAGAGACAATAAAAACCCTCCAAAAAACTCAATGAATCCAGGAGCTGGTTTTGAAAAGATCAACAAAATTGACAGACCCTCACTAGCAAGACTAATAAAGAAGAAAGAGAGAAGAATCAACCCACTAATTAAAAATGATAAAGGATATCACCACCACCCCACAGAAATACAACATCAGAGAATACTATAAACAATTTCTACGCAAATAAACCCGGAAAACCTAGAAGAAATGGATAATTTCCTGACACTACACTTTCCAAGACTAAACCAGAAGAAGTTGAATCCCTGAATAGACCAATAGTAGGCTCTGCAGAAATTGAGGCAATAATTAATAGCCTAACAACCAAAGTCCAGGACCAGATGGATTCATTAGCTGAATTCTACCAGAGGTATATATTGCACCATTCTTCTGAAACTATTCCAATCAATAGAAAAAAGAGGGAATCCTCCCTAACTCATTTTATGGAGCTAACATCATCCTGATACCAAAGCCTGGCAGAGACACACAACAAAAAAGAGAATTTTAGACCAATATCCCCATGCATCATCGATGCAAAAATCCTCAATAAAATACTGGCAAACCGATTCAACAACACATCAAAAGCTTATCCACTATGATCAAGTGGGCTTCTTATCCCTGGGTTGTAAGGCTGGTCTAACATTCGCAAATCAATAAACATAATCCAGCATATATAAACAGAACCAAAGACAAGAACCACATGATTATCTCACGATGCAGAAAAGTGCTTTGACAAAATTCAACAGCCCTTCATGCTAAAAACGCCAATAAATTCCGTATTGATGGAACGTACCTCAAAATAATAAGAGAGCTATTTATGACAAACCCACACAATATCATACTGAAATACAAAACTGGAAAAATTCCTTGAAAAACTACAAGACAGGGATGCCCTCTCTTCCTCACCACTCCTATTCAACATAGTGTTGGAAGTTCTGGCTAGGCAATTAGGCAAGAGAAAGAAATCAGGGTATTCAGTTAGGAAAAAAGAAGAAGCCAACTTGTCCCTGTTTGCAGATGACATGATTGTATATTTAGAAACCCCATTGTCTCAAGCAGCCTTAAATCTCCTCTTTAAGCTGATAAGCAACTTCAGCAAAGTCTCAGGATACAAAATTAATGTGCAAAATCATGCATTCTTATACACCAATAACAGACAAACACAGAGCTAAATCATGAATGAACTTCCATTCACAATTGCTTCAAAGAGAATAAAATACCTAGGAATCCAACTTACAAGGGGATGTAAAGGACCTTCAAGGAGAGAACTACAAACCACTGCTCAGTGAAATAAAGTATACAAACAAATGGAAGAACATACCATGCTCATGGACAGGAAGAATCATTATCGTGAAAATGGCCATACTGCTCCAAGGTACTATAGATTCAATGCCATCCCCATCAAGCTACCAATGAGTTTCTTCACAGAATTGGAAAAAACTGCTTTAAAGTTCATATGGAACCAAAAAGAGCCCGCATCTCCAAGACAATCCTAAGTCAAAAGAACAAAGCTGAGGCATCACGCCTACCTGACTTCAACCATATACTACATGCCAGTACCAAAACAGCATGGTACTGGTACCAAACAGAGATATAGACCAATGGAACAGAACAGAGTCCTCAGAAATCATACCCACACATCTACAGCCATCTGATCTTTGACAAACCTGAGAAAACAAGAAATGGGAAAGGATTCCTATTTAATAAATGGTGCTGGGAAAAATTGCCAGCCATAAGTAGAAAGCTGAAACTGATCCTTCCTTACTCCTTATACGAAAATTAATTCAAGATGGATTAGAGACTTAAATGTTAGACCTAATACCATAAAAAATCCTAGAGGAAAACCTAGGTAGTACCATTCCAGACATTGGCATGGGCAAAGACTTCAAGGTTCAAAACACCAAAAGCAACGGCAGCAAAAGCTAAAATTGACAAATGGGATCTAATTAAACTAAAGAGCTTCTGCACACAAAAGAAACTACCATCAGAGGAACAGGCAAACCTACAGAATGGGAGAAAATTTTGCAATCTACTCATCTGACAAAGGGCTAATATCCAGAACCTACAAAGAACTCCAACAAATTTACAAGAAAAACAAACAACCCCCATCAAAAGTGGGCAAAGGATATGAACAGACATTCAAAAGAGGACATTCATACAGCCAACAGACATATGAAAAATGCTCATCATCACTGGCCATCAGAGAAATGCAAATCAAACCACAATGAGATACCATCTCACACCAGTTAGAATGGCTATCATTAAAAAGTCAGGAAACAACATTGTGGTGCTGAGAGGATGTGGGAGAAATAGGAATACCTACCCGTTGTGGATTGTAAACTAGTTCAACCATTATGGAAAACAGTATGGCGATTCCTCAAGGATCTAGAACTAGATGTACCATATGACCCAGCCATCCCATTACTGGGGATATACCTAAAGGATTATAAATTATGCTGCTATAAAGACACATGCACACGTATGTTTACAGCACTATTCACAATAGCAAAGATTTGAATCAACCCAAATGTCCATCAAAGTGACAGATTGGATTAAGAAAATGTGGCACATATACACCATGGAATACTATGCAGCCATAAAAAGGATGAGTTTGCGCCCTTGTAGGACATGATGCAGCTGGAAACCATCATTCTTAGCAAACTATCACAAGAACAGAAAAACCAAACACCGCATGTTCTCACTCATAGGTGGAACTGAACAATGAGATCACTTGACTCAGGAAGGGAACTACTCACACACCGGGCCTATCATGGGGAGGGGGAGGGGGAGGATTGCATTGAAGTTATACCTGATGTAAATGACGAGTTGATGGTGCAGCAGACTAACATGGCACAAGCATGCATATATGTAACAAACCTGCATGTTACACATGTACCCACAACTTAAAAGTATAATAATAATAAATAAATTAAAAAAAAAAAAAAGAAAGTAGGAATGAACTCTAAAATACAAAAAAGGAGAGCCACGGGGTTTCTCATTCCCCCCATGATGAACTTGTTCAATGGTTTCTTGGTGAAATATCCAACAAAAAATCCTTCTCTCCAATTCCGCACTTTGGGGTATCCCTGACTTGGCTGTGTCCTCCTGGGGTGATGTCCTTACCTTCCCTACACTCTGGGAAGTCAGAAGTCACTGCTGGAGAGTCAGAAATATAGCCAGATCATCCAAGGCTGTTCTGTCTACACTGCACCCCCAAGCCCCAAAGGTTTACCTCCTCATTTTCACCACAAAGGGAGGCAATTTTGGTTTCCATGGCTCTACTTCAGGTTGTGACTCCTCTGGGAGAGACCCCAGGGCCATGCCTGCCACCAATGGTCCAGGACCACAGACGGTCACACCGACACTCCTGTGGCTGCGGACAGATCTACTAGTGTGTGGTCTCAGCCAGGGGCTGCCGCACCCCCTCCAGTAAGCACTTAGAAATATTGGGGTGGGTGCTGTCGTCTTTGGCTGTCGCAATGTGTGATCCCAGCAGCTATGGATGTTAATGACAATGAACTGGATATTCTCACACAAGGTAGAATTGTCCCTTGAAAAATGCCAACAGGGCCCCTGTTGAGAAATTTCATCAACTTGATAAGCCTCATAGGGAATTTGGCACTGAATTTCACGGTGCCTCTCTTCTTTACATTCTCCGTTAGTTGGGTGGGAATTTTCTTTTGCTATTCCTTTTCAAACATAATTGATACTGAAAGCAGTAAGCCCATGGCTCGCAGCATCCTGCACAGGTTCCCCTCTAATATTCTGCAAGCACACTCATCACCGCACGTGTGTGAGAAAACTACCCAAGGCAAAAACGCTAACAGCTATGAAATGAGGGAGGCATTTTGTGAAACCTAGTCAAGGCATACATCTTGGATTTTGCTCAGAAAACCAGCTGTTGTGTTCAAAGAATGCATCCTTATTTATCCTTGCTTGAGTCAATTAGAGAATGTTGGAGCTGGAGGAAGTCTAGGAGGTGTTATCTCAGAAAAGAGAATACAATGTGGAGTCTCAGGATCAACAAGCAACTTTCCCATGGGCCAGGGTTGGGACCCTGATCTTTGGGCTACAGGCTGGGTCCATCCCTGCCTGAACTTCCCTCCCATGGGGTGTGGCCAGCACCTCTTTCTGGAGGTGCTAAGACAGCTTACATGTGTGCAGATTGATGGTTCATATTCGAGAAGATAGCATCATGAAGGTGCTCATTCAGTCATTTGTTTATCCAGCAAACTGAGCACCCTCAGTGCCTGGCACTGTGCTAGGATCTGGGAGTACAAAGATAAATCAGACGTAAACTGCGCCTTTACCAGGGCTGGCGCCAGCTGCCCCATGGATTGTTAATTACAAAGCTAAGACCTGATCATCTTGCTCAGGAGTCTCCGGGGGAAGAGGCATGCATGAATTGCTCATACAGGAGGTGAAGGTTATTTCAGGGGTGCGGATGATGCCTTATGAGAGACAGGTGGTCAGACAGGGAGGCTGAGACAATCAGAGAGTGCTAAGTTCCAGGACTGAGGCTACCTGGGCTCTCTGCCTCCTCTGTCACCCCCTGTACCTCCCAGCCAAGATTCTGCAAACACAACAGAAAGGCAGGAGCTGTCCTGACATCTCAGGGGTCGCAACACTTTGTCTTCCCTGAGGCTCAGTGAGGCTTTGTCCGCTGTATTCATTAAACACTCCTGACGCCTGTAAAGATGATGAAGCTGGCAACCAGAGAGAGCAACTGCGAGCTGCCCAGGCTCAGTTTTGCTTCCTCAGAGGAGCAGCTGTCTTTTCGTTATGAGATGCATCGTTAAAAGCTTCAGACTTCTGCTTCCAGCCAAGATGGAGTAACAGGGGCCAGATCTGCCCTCCTGTCTGAAACATCCAAACCCATATGGTTTCTGGAAACATCCAAAACCATACCAAAGATGTGAAACAGTGGTTTTTAAAAGAGGCAACCAAAGACAGTGATTCCTATGAGGTGAGTCCTACCACAGGCCCAGCTCACTGCCTTGAGAGAGTTTCCAAAACAGTAGTGCAGGAAGGGAGAATCCGCAGGGCCTGGCCAGCTCCATAAGTGGGAGAGATTCAGCTGAGAATCCAGAGAATGAACAAGACAGATGAGGTCTCTCCCCAAGGGAACTCTGAGAAGAGTAGAAGAAGCCAGTGGTAAGCAAATACACCAATGAATATATAATGGCACATCATGGCAAGTGCTGTGAAATAAATAGAAAAGATAGGTCTCATGGATGTTTGCAGAAGAAGCTGGTGGGGTGGGCAGCTTTGGATGTGCCCACCTGTATGGGGTCGAGGGAGGCTAAGGAGATCAAGGAGACCAGAAAATTCCCTTGGGCAGCGGGGGGGCGGGAGGTGGGCTTGTGGATCCACCCAAGGTTCAATGCAAGAAAGAAGTGTGTGAGGTCAGACAAGCCCGCCAGGTACTCTTGGTGGCAAATGCCTCCCCTATTGTCCTCATAGGGTTTTTGTGACTATCAAAGAAGATGATGGAGGCAGCATTTTGGTGGGTACCAGGAATAGCAAAGACTTCAAGGTCCTACTAGGCACAATGGTGCATAGCTCAGTTATATTCCCCTTTCAGAAGTGGAGAAACTGAGGCCACACAGTCAGGGGCCTTGCAACAGTACTCACGGCTACCTCAATACATACTAATGTATGACCCGGGCAAACAGCTGTCCCCGTCAGAGCCAGCTGTTGGAGAGAAGCTGCACACAGGAGGTGCTGGACTGACAGGAGGGAACAGATCCAGGGATGAATGAATCAAACAGCGAGTAGGTTGGAAACAATCTCAGTTTTGCAAGATATCTTTAAACAGGAGTGCAGTCTGGGTCTAGAAGAGCGGAGTGGGAGCCACGTTCTTGGTTTTACAATTGCTTCTCCATTGTGAGATGGAGGCTTTATCTACGGCTGGGCCTCTTGGCCCTGTGAGTGGGCAGCCCAGGCAGCCCACACGGCTCCCTGGTTCTGGAGCACAGCCTCAGTGCCAGGCATTGCTGGTGACACCATGGGCATGCTGGGGGCCTCTGGGCCTCAGAGGCATCATTAGATGGCTCTCCTAACTTTCCAAGTCTTTGGGGACTCAAGCCCTGGGCTGCCTGAGCGGCTTCCTGACTGTTCCTCAGGAGCTGAAAGGGCCTGGCGCTTAACTGGCCGTGATTGCAGTCAGATGGGAGCTGTCACTGCAGTTGCTCTCTGTGCTTCTGGCTTCCTGAGCAGCCCAGCTCCAGGCCCATCAGGCGGGTCACAACTGCTGACAATGCAGTCTAGTGCCACTTGTCTAGGGCCCCCCTGCGCCGTAGAGATCAGCCTCCGTCTCCCTCAAGGAGCCAATGTCGGTGAAGGTGCTTCCCAAGCCTCCAAGAACAAGTTCAGCGTCTGTTGTGGGAAACCGAAGGCAGAAGCACCTGGGCTGGGAGTTGTTTCTCTGCCTTAAAACGACTGTGGGCCTGGTGACTTGGCCGTGCGGAGCAGAGGTGAAAGGAGTCACAGCCCTGCTCCAGGGACAGTCTCATGGCACCGCTGGTCCTCAGCGTGTGCAGGGGTCCCGTTCGGCACCGCTCCCTCCCACCCACCAAAGGGTCTTGAGGAAACGATCCAGCATGTCACGGAAAAGTGCAAATGCACAGGACTCGCCGCGCCCTGAAAGGGGGCGGGATGCTGAAAAGCACTTAGGAACGTGCGTCCTCTTCGGCCCTGCCTCAGCCAGCTTGCTGAAGCCCCCACTGGTTTTGTCTGGCTCACAAAGACAGTGTGGGGGCTGGAGCTTTGCTAAAGATTTGTGTGATGCAGAATCTGTTTTGTAGACCCTTTGGACAGAGGGGGAAACTGAGGCTCAGAAAAGGGGAGGAGCCCGCCCGAGGCCACACAGGGACCCGACCCAGGTCCTTCGGTCTCAGCCTTATTTATGAACTGCCCCCAAAGCACCACAAAGGATGCGGTTTCTCTGAAGTCTCTTCTGGGTTGACCACCCTTTCCCTGCCTCAGGGTCCCCAGCCCCAAGGCCACCGAGGAAGGAGTGGCATGGGAGCAGGGCCGGCCACTCTTCTGTGGGCCTGACCCCACACAGGGTCCCATTGTCTCAGGGATACAAGGGGCCGCCTCTCAGGCCGCTGCTCTCCATTCCTGGGCACAGGGTGCCCTCGGGGAGGCCTGTGCCAGGGCGTCCACCTCCTATAGCGGCTGGGGGAGGTCTGGAGAGCCAGCCTGGGTGCAGGGCTGCTCACTCACTCCTCACCCTGAAGGCATCAGAGCACGTGGGCTGCATGTGAAAACCACAAACACAAAATCAGACCTCGATGCCTTGGCCAACCTCTGCAACAAGCCCCTATTTCTACAGAGAAATAAGAAATCTCCTTTGGGGTGTGCCTGGATGAACACAGTGCCCTTGTGCACCTATAATTCAGGGGCCCCCACCCCTTCTCTGTCAGTGGGAATTTGGCTCAGGCTTCTGGGTTTAGCATGGAGATGCCCTGTTTCATAAGTCTCCCCAATTCCTCCCTCCAATCATGGGTTCCTACAGCAGGAAGCTCCTGGCTGCCCGTAACCACAGGTGAGAGGCACCCGTGCCCAGCCCATGCTTAACAGAAAGCCAGGGAGGTGCATCTAGCCTCCCTGGGGCACAGAGCTCTTGGGGGTGCCTCAGTGGTCTGCTTTTTCCAAAACTAAGGGGCACACCCTTCTCCACTGTGCAGGAGGGAAGCAGTTTGTGGGCACTGCAGCCTAAATGGGGCTCCTGCCCTGCAACCTGTAGCCCCGGGCAGGGGTGGCAGGGGAGTATCCCAGGGAAGTGATGCTGACTTGGCCTGTTTTGGGGCAGTCTGCCTCTTGCCCACTTCCCCCACGCTGCCTCCTGCATGCCAACCATGCCCCTTCCTGCCCCAGGAAGCTGGGCTTCGGTGGCTGGCAGCATGGAGCACGCCCCCCTCTCACCCACCACAGATGGGAACAGTGGGCCTGTGGATATGCATAACGCCTTGGTCAGCCTGTGGCGGGTGGTGTGGCAGGAAGTCAGACCTCAAAGTGCCACCAGGACGGTCTTAGGGCTCCAGAGCAGCCCAAGCCACAAGGGTGGGCCAGGCTGGACTCTTCACTGAGCTTCATGGGGAGAGTTGTCAGAGCCCCAGGTCCCACCCTCACCACTGTACGAATGGTCCCGAAAACATTCTCTCTGCCCTCAGCCTTTTCTCAGCAACTGCTTTGTGTGTGCCGCACCTTTCAGGCCCCCAGCCCCAGCCTGGTGGGCCCCCTGTGCTGGAGGCATCCAACAGGGAGTGGGGCCTCCTTGCCCCGTGCTCCTCAATACCGCTGGGGCAGTGCCTTCTTCCTGGCTCAGGCCCCCACCTGGGCATTCCCTCTGCCCTCTGAGTGGCCACATCCTGCGGCTGCTCCCTCCGAGCCCCTCTCCACCTTCTCCCTGACTCCAGCCCTGTGCTGGGTCTTGCTGGGTTATCTCGGTTGTCCCATCCCCCCACCAGCCCTTCCTTCCTGGGGTATCATATCAGCTGCCCAGTTCAGCACAGTGGTTCTCCACACTGGCTTTCAATCAGAAGGACCAGGAGTTAAAATCCGGATCCTGACTTTGGGCAAGTCATTGACTCTGTTAGATTTAATCTCAGTTTCTTCCACTATAAGTCGGGGAAAGGCAACAGAACCACCTCCTCAGGGCTGGTGCAAAGACGCCATGAGAGACAGGATCAGAGAGCCAGCGGCAGACACCCCTCCACCACCTGCCCAGGTCCTTCCCCTTCTCCCTGCAGAACTCCGATTCCTCACCTGTATCCCTCGCCCTCCAGAGGGCCTAGGCTTTGGGAGAGGCGGGCTCAGTCTACGAGGTGGGTTTTCGGGGTCGCAGCCAGGCCTGGTTGTTCCAGTACTTACGCCCCAATTGGTTTAGGGGTCATAGGGTTCCAGCAAGGACAGGAGAGGAAAAGTCTGCTGGGGGGGTCCTGGGAATGGTTTCCTGGCTTTTAAGGGAGATGCAGAGGAGGTGGCTTCTCCTGCACACTGCTGCGTCCCTTACTCCAAAGCTGAGCAGCTTATGGGGATTGAGGGTGCTGGGGTGCAGGGTTGCGGGGGGGTCTCAGTGTGATGTAGGGTGGTCGGGTCAGTCTCCAGAGAAGACATTGGAACAAAGACTGGAATTCGGCAGGGGGTTCATCATGCAGGTGTCTGGGGGAAGGAATGGCCAGAGTGCAGGCCCTGAGGTGAGCGCGGGCCTCGAGGAGAGCGCGGGCCCCGAGGAGAGCGCGGGCCCCGAGGTGAGTGCGGGCCCCCAGGTGAGTGTGGGCCCCGAGGTGAGCGCGGGCCCCGAGGTGAGTGCAGCCCCCAGGTGAGTGTGGGCCCCGAGGTGAGCGCGGGCCCCCGAGGTGAGTGCGGCCCCGAGGTGAGTGCGGCCCCGAGGAGAGGGCGGTCCCCGAGGTGAGTGTGGGCCTGGCAGTTTTGGGGAGCAGGAAGGAGGCCAGTGTGGTCGAGAGGGAGTGGCGAGGGGAGACTAGAAGGAGATGGGACCACATGGGGCCTTGGGGATGCCATCAGGAGGCCGTGGGGAGGACTCAAGGGAGGGTGGTGAGTTCTGACCTACAGGTCAGCACAGTCCCTCTGTGTTGAGACTGGGTGTGTGGTGGGGAAGGGCGGGAGGCTGTGGGGAGACTGCGGATAACCTAGCAGGGAGACGGCAGGGCTCAGACTCGGGATTCTCAGCAGAGGTGGTGAGAAAAGGTCAGAGTCTGGAAATGCTTTCAAGGTAGATTTCATGGAAATGTGGATGTGGGCGGCAGACACAGAGAGGAGCAAGGATGACTCTGAGGGTTTCGGGCTGTGCTTGTGGGAGGAGGAAGCTGTCACCAACTGATGGGGAGGGTTCCTGGGTCTGTGCAGCTTTGGGACGGGTGTGGAGGTCAGGTGTGAAGTTGGACATTGTCACACACCATGGGAGACGGTGAGAAAGCAGCCGGGGCGGGACTCTGCATTCAGAATCGAGGGCTGGAGGCAGCCATTTGGGAGTGGTCAGCACCCAGCCCTGGGGCTGCAGGGGGTCGTCAAGTGGGGGAAGGTAGATAGAGGGGAGAAGAGGACCAAGGCCTGGCCCTGGGGCACCTCAACATGAGGAGGTACAGAGAAGGGTGAGAGGGGAGGCCAGCAAGGAAGGCGGCCCAGGCCATCCGGTCCTGCAGCCACGTCAGGAAGGGACGTCCAGGACGAGGGGAGGTCAACTGTGTCCACCGCAGCTGACGGTCAAGTACAGCCAGGCTGGGAGCCGGCCACGGGATGGAGCCACGTGGCAGTTGGCTGCTGGCCGCTGAAAAGTGGTTTGGCGGGAGTGGAGGGAGGAAGCCCGGGGAGGCAAAGAAAGAATGAGAGAGAGGAAATGGAAACTGTGGGATGCACAACTCACAGTTCGAGTTTCACTGCAAAAGGGAGCGGCGTCGTGGAGCCGATTCCGGTGGGAGAAGTCATGGGAAGGATTTTAAGGCAGGAGGTGGTGTATGTGTGGGTGAGAGTGTGGGGGAGTATGTGCGTGGGTGTATGAGTGTGTGACAGAGTACGTGGGAGTGCATATGAGTGTGTGTGAGTGTATGAGTGTGTGAGTGGGATGTGTGGGTGTGTGGGAGAGTGTGTGTATGAGTGAGAGTGTAAGGGGGACTGAATGGGAGTGTGATTGTGTGTGAGAGAGTGTATGAGTGTGTATAAGTGTGAGTGGGGACTGAGTGTGTAGGAGTGTGACTCTGTGTGTGTGAGTGTGTGTGTGTATGTGAGAGTGTGAATGTGTATGTGTGTGAGTGTGTATAAAGTGAGAGCAGGGAGAGAGGGGTGAGGGGCCCACAGGGAGCAAGGACAATGCTTGGCCAGATGAGGAAACTGAGGCACACAGCAAGGTTGTCCAACTTCATTCAGGCGGGTGCTGGAGCTGGGATTGAACCCAGACAGTCTGGCTCAAGGGCCAACCTGTGACGGCTGCATAGACACAAAGCAGGCAAGTCACCGCATACGACAAACAGCCAGGAGAGACCCTTTTTGGGGAGACCGGGAGACTGGAGGGAGCAACGCGGTGTGTGGAAAGGGGCGATGGGGCCACCCTGGGCATCAGGAAAGCCTCTCTGAGGAGGCGACGTTCAAGACAGGGTGTGGGGGTAGCGCTATGACAAGGTGCCAGCAAGGGAAGGAACGGGGGACACAGGCAGCGGCACCGGGAGCCTCTCTGCCCCCCTGAACCCTGAACCCTGGGTGAGGGGATCTGTGGCCTTCCATCTATGGCTCCTAATCTGTAGCCTGTGCTCTGCGGGCCACTTGCTCCCCTGGCTGATTTATTTCTGCACGGTGCTCTGTGCGCGGAGCCCTGTGTGGTGGCAGATTGGCTGCTTATCATCAAGGGCACTGTTCTCAGGCTCGGCCTCTGACGGGGCATTAAAAAAAACCCAATACATTATTAATAATTGTCTCCATCATTCCTGTGCCTAATTAGGAAAGGAAAATTATGAATCGGGCATATGTCTCTTGGTGGGGGCAGCCTCAGCTTTTCCCCGTGTGAGGGAGAGTCTGGGTGGAGGCTGGGGCAGGAGCCGAGAACAGCAGGTCGCTGCCTGGTAGAATTAATTACGCTTCTGGTAGCGACTGGAGAACACGTCCCCCTTGTTTTTGCCCAAATAGCCCTCTTTGTTAGACTCCTTAAGGCAAGGCCTTGTTACTCAACAGCATCTCCTCTCTTTTAGTAGCTGCATTCCACTCCTTTTCTGTCCTGGCCCTTGGTCCCCTCCCCAGATCTGCCAGGCCTTCTGTTCCCACCAGGGCTGAAGACGCCTGGCTGTGCAGAAGGTCCACATACTTGCCAGCTTTAGAACAGCCCAGCACCTTTGAGAAGTGACGAGAGGGGGCCACATTCAGAACTTGCGCCCACCCACCCTCGTTGCCTTGATGACGATTCCTCATTCAGTTGCTAATCCACTCACTGATTCACTCAACACACATCTGTTAAGAGCCTGCCGTATGCCATGCACCGTGCTAGGTACTGGGGACAGGATGGACCCTGTCCTCATGATGCTGATAATCTACTGGAAATTGGACATTCATTAAATCATCACCAAGTAAATGCAGACTGATTCCCAGCTCACCGGGACACTTAACTGCATGTGACTTTTGTAACAACAGGAAGCTGAGAAACAAAAACGAGAATGACTTGACATGGAGAGCCAGTGTGAGTTGACTGAACGTGATAGGCTCATCTTTGCTTGTGAGAGCTCATGACCTTGGGAAGGGAGAATGCTCCCAATGGTATACATTAAACGCCCAGCAGAGCCCTGACACCTATTTGATGCTCAATAGATTGCTTTCTCTCAAGGGGGCACTTAATTGACAGGTGATGAGACTGGGTGCAGTGGCTCACACATGTAATCCCAGCACTTTGGGAGGCCAAGACAGGAGGATCGCTCGAGCCCAGGAGTCTGTGACCAGCCTGGGCAACATAGCAAGACAAAAAGTTAAAAAATTAGCTGGGATAAGTAGGCTGGGTGCAGTGGCTCATGCTTGTAATCCCAGCACTTTGGGAGGCCTACACGGGCGGATCACCTGAGGTCAGGAGTTGGAGACCAGCCTAGCTAATATGATTAAACCCCATCTCTACTAAAAATACAAAAAAGTAGCCAGGGGTGGTGGCACATGCCTGTAGTCCCTGCTACTTGGGAGGCTGAGGCAGGAGAATCAGAATCGCCTGAGCACAGGAGGTAGGAGGCAGAGGTTGCAGTGTGCCGAGATCATGCCACTGCACTCTAGCCTGGGTGACAGAGCGAGACTCCGGCTAAAAAAAAAAAAAAAAAAAAAAAAAAAATTAGCTGGGATAGTGAGACAAAAATAGTGTGACAAAAAATGTTAAAGTTATCTTGGCATGGTGCTGCACACCTGTAGTCCCAGCCACTTGGGACTTGCACTGGGAGGCTGAAGCAAGAGGATGGCTTGAGCCCAGGAGTTTGAGGTTGCAGTGAGCTATGATGATGCCACTGCATTCTAGCCTGGGTGACAGAGCAAGACCCTGTCTCAAAACAAACATGATGGGGCCCTCATGAATGCTCCATCCGGTAGAATGTGCTCTGTCTAATCAGTCATAATCACTTTGCAGAGGGGTTCAGGGTCAACTTAGACCAGTGGTTGACACTGATCTGAAGGCCAAATCTAGCCCACCACCTGTTTTATAAATAAAGTTTTATTGAAACACAGACACACTTATTTGTTTACACTTTGTCCATGGAAGTCTGTATGGCCTGCAGAGTCTAAGATACGCTATCTCACCTTTTACAGAAAGTTTTTTTACCCCTAATTTAGAGGAGTCTTAACCTGAGATTCTTAGACAAGCTTGGAAGAGTGGTCTGAAAGTGCCCTGAAATTACACCACAAATTTGTATTTTGCAAGTAAACAATCCACTCCTTCCGTATTATTTTTAGAAGGCCCTTTACCCTAAAGGTCACACCAAGGCCCAGGTGGGAGTCTCTGGGCATGGGGCACAGGGCTCCATCTTGCCTGGGAGTTTTCACGGTGACAATGTGGTGAGAATGCAAAGCACAGCAGAGAGACAGGCACAAATTTGGATCCTGATGTGGCCACACCATACCCACGAAGTGACTCCCAGACAAAGCACTTACATTTTACAAGCCTCAGTTTCCCATCATCAAAGGGTGACAACAGTCCCTGGAAGGCTGCGGGGAGCTGCTTTCCACCTGCTGGCCGGGACGCGGGAACTCTGCTCTGGAGGCAGAAAAGTGTCACCTGAAGCTACCTTCCTGGCACCTGCAGCCCTTCTTCAGGGTCTGCCATTAGGGCTGCCGGGTGGCTATGCACAAGGTGGGGAGCCCAAGAAGTGATGTCCCATGCCCTGCAGAGCATCCTCCACCAGTGACTGACAGGTGCTAAGTGTGACAGCCTGGCTGGGGACACCTATAGGCTGAAATTGCCTTTGCAGGACTTGGCCTGAGATGGTGCTTTCACTCGGCTTCCCCCTTGCCCCACCCTACCACTTCTGTTGCCTCCTTGGTCTCTCCTGGGGAGCACGTCATTTAAAAATTCTTGTGTTAGGATCTGAGGACAGGTTCCACATCAGGAACCCCAGACATGAGGTTACCAAGATGCTGAAAGCTCCTGGCCTCCTTCTAAAGCATCAAACAAGAGATGAAATTATATCCCAATGAGATGCATGTGAACTTTCCACGTTCTAGATGACTCCTTCCCAGAACCACCCTTTGCTAGTTCTCTGGGCAGAGCCTAAGTCCTGTTTAAAAGGATCCTGTAGGGTTAAGCTAAGAATGATTTGAGTCCAAGTTGAGACCAAAAGGGATGATGACACGGCTGAGAAGAATCACTGCTGCTCAGTTGGTCTTTGTTAAAAAAGGAATAAACCTGAAATGTCTGTGGCTCTGGGACAAAACCATACGTAGTATTGAAGAAAACAATATCCATGTTGACAGTCCAGAGCTGTATTATCTAATACAGTAGCCACCAGCCACATGTGGCTACTTAAATTTAAATTCCTTAAAATTGGATACATCAAGAACTCAGTTCCTCTGTTGCACTGGCCATATATTTTAAGTGCTCAATATCTACATGTGGTTAATGGCTACTGTTTTGCACAGCACAGACCTAGATCATTTCCAGCATCGCAGAAAGTGTATTGGACTGTCCAGAGTATTGGGAAGTGGGATGTTCTGCTTCTCTTTCCAGAAAGGAACGAGGAGCCGTTTTCTTACCCTACTGAAAGCAAATGGAGACAGCCACCCGGATCTGCCAGGGTTATCTAGGTTCAAAGCACATTTTTCTTAGATTCTTTTATTTGATTCTCAGATCCCCTCCTCCTGAAACAGGCAAGGCAGCAATCATTAGAACTATTTATAGATAAGGAAACTGAGGGTTCCGAAGGTCAAAGAAGCAAAATCACAGAGCTGCGAGTAAAGTGACAGAGTCAGGGCTTGGGAGACCGCAGGAGGGAGACCCTCCCTCCCCCAAGAAGCCAACACTCTGCTGAGCTGGAAACATGCCAGGGCATATTCTAACCCCACGCGGGGCCCCTCACTCCCTCTCTCTTTCAGCAGCCACGTGGCTTGGTGAGTGGAACACCTGAATCTAAAAAGTACTCACTATGTCTTCCTGAAAATCACAAAGCAGAGGGCTGCCCCGGCTCCAGCCTCCTCGATGGGCAGTTGTGCCACTGTGGTGAAACGGGGCCAGGCCCCAGGCCCACGAGAACTCCGCCAGTGCAATACCCAAAGACAATTTCTGTGACACTGGCTTGTCCAAGGATGCGGCACACTGAGACTTGGGCAGGTTTGGCAGCCAGCTCCTGCCTGGAAATTCAGTTCTCTGTCTGGACAAGCAGCCAGTCTGAAGATCCGGGGCATGCAACCTGGGTTATGGCACTGTCATCGAAGCCCTTTGGATGTCTGCAAGTTACTTCACCTCTCTGGACATCAAATGCCCATCTGCCCAATGGGAGTGGTGACCTTGGGCTAGGGCAGGGGTCCTCAAGCTTGACATCGTGGACAATTTGGACTGGATAGTTCTTTGTGGTGGGGGCTGTCCTGTGCGCCGTAGAATGCCTCACAGCATCCCTGGCCTCTACCCACTACATGCCAGTAGCACCCCTCCCCCAGCTGTGATGACCAGATGTCCCCTGGGAAACTGAGAGAGCCACAGGGCTGGAAGATGGCCAGGGCTCTTTCCTGGCTTCTGCACTTGGTGGAGACTGATGCACAACACAGGCACAGCCAACAGTGCCTGACTTGGCCTCCCAAGTGCACTGCACCAACCCCGGCCAATTGAAGGAGTTAAACTGGATGGCCTTCCAGCTGGGACATTCTGAGATTACAAGCCAACTGCCTTCAGGATGACCCCTGGCTACTCAGAGGCTGTGCAGTGGAACTGTCTGTAACAGGGTCCAAGAAGAAGCCAAGGCATTATTTCCAAGGCATCCATAATTCTCTCTGCCAAGTCCAGAGACAATGGGCCTTTGCCACCCACGGTCCAGTTCATTCTAAATCTGAGAACAAGGAACCTATTCACTCTTAGGAGGGGCAGATGGAACAGGGATAGGGGGTAGGCCAACATCTCTTCCAGGAAACGGTGGCCTCTGGCCTTCTCTGATTGCTGGCAAGGATGACACAGAAACTTGGGAGTGGGGAACAGGCGCTGCTCCTATGGCCTTATTTTTCTCTGGTGGAAGCAGGGAGCAAAAACCAATGGATGCTGCTCACTGACCCAGCTAGCAGAACCTTGCCATCTTTCCCAGGCAGAAGGCCCGACAATAGAGCTTTCCTGAAGGCCACTGGAGACTCACCCTTGCCTAAGTGGAGAGATAAGGCCACCCCACTTTGTGGAGAGGACTTTGATAATGGAAGGAAGGTGTAGGTGAGCAGGGCAACTTTGACCTATTCCAGGCAGAACAGCTCCCAGTTAAAGCGCGCGTTGCCAAACCCCAGGAAACACGAAATCCCACGATGTGAACCAGGAACAGCCTTTCCCTTCGTAACAAGATGCTATGATGGTGATTTACACAGAGCCACGGGCACCATTGCTTATGTTCATGCAAAAGGCCACCCCTCTGGGCTGGGCCTGCTGGGCTCTCTCTGAGCCTTCGCTAGGGTTTGTTTGTCACTTGCCATCTGCGGCAAATGAGCAAATGCTTAAGATTTCAGAAAATTTTGTGGGGGAAAATATTTATATTAAAGAATGTTCAATTGCTTAATAAAATAGTAACGCTAAGAGTTGCTAAGCACTTGTCATGCACCTTGCCTAGGTGACATCTGATTTAAGTCTCCTGATCCATCAGGAGATGTGGTTGTCACTGTCCCCATTTACTGAAGTGAGAACAAGCTCAGTGAAGAGAGGTCGGTTGTGGAGTTGGGATTCTGGGATAATCTGACCCCAAAGTCCATCTTCTTTCTATCACGTCCCACTGCAAACCAGGCAGAGACCACTGCTACTAGATTTTTAGCAGTAACGCCTTGGTCCAAAACGAGAACAGATTTTAACATTGCCTGGGGGGGCCATGGGGATCTTGACCTCTGTCCTCTGGTCCCTGCCTTCTCCAGCCCTCTATCCACCCCTCCCAAGGGCAGACGGCAAGACTAAACTCAACTGAAGAGACTGTGATAGGTGAGCAAGATCAGAGAGGGCAAAGTTGGCCGCACCCACACCTTGGATCATAGGAGGGAGGGAAAAGGGAACCAAACTTCTCAGCAAGGGAGAAATGTATATCATTTTCAGGATGAGTTCTTCCCCTTTAATTCCTTACAGTCACGAGCTCCCTGAGCACCTTATTTCAAAATCCAATGGACATCGAGCCCCTCAAGAATCCAGTCACTGCCACCCACTCTTTATTTTTCATGACAGCCAGCCACACAGGTCACCATAATTGACTGTTCTATCACCTTCCTTTGACAGGGACATGAATGGGCTCTCAGAGGTGAGGGCTGCCTCATACAGACAGGGTGATGCTTCAGAAACCAGCCGCGTCCACCTGCTTTGGAAAACCAAAGTTACCAGAAGCAAGCGCCACAGCAGCTGAGGCCTTTGGGAAGGCACGGCTGGCTTGGCTCCTCACCAGGAAGTGAGGTGGGGTCTCGAAAGCTCTCTGGGAACTGATATTCCCAATTCTGGACTTTCCTGAACCGTAAAATATAACCAATAACCTGGAAGGTTCTAGAAACATCCAGAAGCTGGTCAGTGGGAAAAAAACCTGAGGCCTAAGGGTTAGCTTAGGTACTCCCTCCCCAGAGGCAACCATTGGAAGAGGTAAGCGATTCCCATGTATCTTTCAAGATGATGTGTGTGTGTGTGTGTGTGTATATGTATCCCGAGTGCGAGCACCCTGCACATACCGGGATGCTATGACTGTGAGACGCAGTGCACATTCCACTTGTTACATGTGGCAACGCTTTCACATCGGTGTGATGGGGGCCAGCTTTCTTTTTTTTAAGAGCTGAATGGATGTACCACAATTTATTGCACCAGTTCAGGAGAGGCTGTTTTTCAGATGTAGGACTCCAACCCTTTATTAGTAATTTCAAACCAAAAAGGCAGTTTGGTGCCCAAATTAACTGAGTAGGAAAAGCAGAGCCAAGCAGGAATGGGGTTCCTTGTGGTCCTGGTACATCTCACTTAGTGTGAATGGCCACACATTTCACTAGAGAAGTATCACTGGGCACTGGACTCCCTGGTGGTGTTACTTCATCTATGGTCTATACATGGTACCACTTTGCTAAAATTTGAAATATTCCGATTTCCAGAACACATGCAGACAAGGCATGTACAGACCTTTTCCAGTACTTCTGGTAGCTGGAGATGTGGAAAACCAGACATGATGGGTTCCTGTGGCCTTGGACCTTGGCCCAAATCCACTGTGGAGACGATTCAGCATCCCTCCCACCCCCAGAGCCAACCCACAAGGGTAATGAGAACCCAGCATTATACCCACGAGTGCCTGGTGAGGTGAGGAAGGGCTTGCCATGCACTCCAGACAGCAGAGTTTCCTCCAGTGCTTCCGTGGCCCTACTCTTCCCCACCTGAAGCTCTTTTCCCATATGCAGCCGCCTCTTCTCTCCTTCTCTCCCTCCCTAGCCCCGTGCTGTCTGAAATCCAGCTTGAGAGCCCTGTGAGATGCCAATTTTTAAACGAGAATAGAGAAATCTGGATTTTTTTTTCAGTCTGGGTCTTGCTATGTTGGCCAGGCTGGTCAACTCCTGGCCTCAAGCGATCCTCCAGCCTCAGCCATTGAGATTCCAGATGTGAGCCACCTTGCCTGGCCTAAAATAAGTATCTTTGATGTTAAATATCATTTCATTTCTTTTTTAAACACTGGGCGTGGCTCATTAGCGCAGTATCTAATGGCTGCCACTGCGGTACTTCTGAGGGGCAGTGACCCAGGCCGTGGCCTCAGACATGGATTGGTTTTAATCTATCTCTCTGGGAATAAAGGAGGGAAATGAAGCCGTTATCCTAAAAAATGGAAAATAAAAAATAAACGCAGCATTCTTAGGTCCTGGGGCTATCCTCTGCCTCTCCCCGACTTGCCCGGGCGTCTTACCTGAGGGTGCGCAGGAGGAAAGGTCCTGCAGCTCCCGGTCCTGGACCCCACCCCTGCCCCAGTCCTATCCATGCTCTTTCCCCACAAATCGATCAGTCCCATGCCTTCAAGTCCCAGCCAGATGCCAACTACTCTCAGATGTACAGCATCGGCCCCAGCACGTCCCCCGGCCCCGAGTTCCATATCCAGCTACGACTCAGCGTCTCCACTGGGGTGGTCCACAGGCCGGCTCTGGGTTCTCTGTCCAAAACCAGACTTCATCTTTCCCCTGCCCCCCTCCTCCCCCAGTCCTCCATTCACCCAGCCGCTCAGTTCAGGAACCCGGGTCTTTCGGACGAGCCTTCCCTGAGCCCTCCCTCTGTTCAATCCAGCAGCAAGTCCCCTCCTTGGTCCCTTCAAACGTGTCCTCCACAGCAGCCTCCGTGCCAGTCTCTCTGCCTGCCCCCCACGGCACCCAGCGGGTTCTTTGTACAGTGTAAGTGAGATCCTATTACATTCCCACTCAGTGTCCTTCAAAGGCTTCTTGCGGTGAAGAAACAACCTTATCATGGCCTTCTGAAATATTTCTCGGTGGGTCACTCAAGGTCGGCCAGTAGGAAGAATCGAAAGTTTCAAAACAGTGACCACAGAACTATCCGAAAGCCTGGTCGGGAACAAAGTGTTCAGAGATGGGGATGGAGAAATTGTGAGACGTGGGTTTAAAACAGGAAGGAAGGAGGGAGGGAGGAGGAAGGGAAGGAGGAAGAAGGAAAGGAAGGAAGGAAGGAAGGAAGGAAGGAAGGAAGGAAGGAAGGAAGGAAGGAAGTGAGTCCTCTTACTTAATGGCTGCCCCTCTGACACGCCCGCACTTGAGAACCATCAGCTACTGCCACCAGCTCGAGCTCACACTCCCACCGATCCGTTCCCTTCAGAGGGATGAGTGGCTCTATGGACACATCAGAGCCAGCTAATCCCACAGGGTTTAAGTGGCTGCAGAAAGCATCTCAGATTAGTTGAATAAAAAGATAAACTGCTTTGCTTATAAGGCCCAGAATGTTCTCAGAGATGAGAAGAAAATCCTTCATGTATTTCTGACTGTGAAGGAGTCCAGGGTTCCAGCCTGGGTTAGGGGCTGGAGGGAGGGGGCTTCGCCCAGCAATTGGTCTGTGGTTAAAGGCTGCTTAGTAACACCTGGCCTCTTCCTTGCGTGGAGTCGTTCAAGCTCTCTGAGTCTGTGCAGTGGGCTGAGCGGTGGGCTTTGTCTTGGTGGGAACATAAGTTTAGTGGAAATGGGGGAAAAAAGGAACGAGGGGGGAGGAAATGGAGGCAAATGTTTTAAAATCTCAAGAGCAGGAAGATAAACCTGGTAGCTCTTAACGCCATTCGATTCTGCTGTGTTTAGGCCAAGAACTTGAAGAGAACCTTGTGTGTGAAGGAGGGAGCCTCTCCTCACTTCTAAGAGGAACACGTGACGGACACTGTTGGTGTCCACCCACAGGTTCCCTTCGCTGGGAGCGGATGATGCTTTGATAGGGGGGCCTAGGAGGCTGCTTTTGGCCTCAAGGCAGAACTTCCTGTGTGAGGCTACTCACTCCAGAGCTCCCGTGGGCTCCCATGGAAAATTCCAGCTGAAACCACGCCCTGGCTCGCTGCTTCACTTTCCCGTCCTGCCTCCCTCGCTTCCTTACAGCTTCCTCCAGGGTGCACCCCTGTCTCAGCTCAACTTACTCAGCTTTGCCGCTAGGGAACCAACCAAAGACAGGATGGCCAATGAAGTCTTGACAAACATTAAGTCTTTAAAGACAGCCTAAATATGAGCAGCTGACCACATAAGATTTCAAAAATGTTCCAGTGAAATATTGACATTCGGCCAGGTGTGGGGCCTCAGGCCTGTAATCCCAGGACTTTGGGAGGCCGAGGCGAGCAGATCATTTGAGGTCAGGAGTTCAAGACCAGCCTGGCCAACATGGCAAAACCCCATCTCTACTAAAAATACAAAAATTAGTGGGGCATGGTGGCGCGCACCTGTAATTCCATCTTCTTTTGAGGCTGAGGCAGGAAAATTGATTGAACCTGGGATGTGGAGGTTGCAGTGAGCCAAGATAGCGCCACTGCACTCCAACTTGGGCAACAGAGCAAGACTCTCAAAAAAAAAGAGAAAGAAATATTGACATTCAAAAGCAAAGACTAGAATAAAAGTCCTGATGAAGGACACAGACAGTCTTGTCTTCCAGCCACTTAGAATGTCAGTAGCCACCAACGTGGAGTCCCTGGATCAATTCAGTGTGCCACCAACTTCCTAAGTGTACCATGAGCAAGGCATTGTGCAATGGACTCTGTGGGTGGGTTCAGGGATGACGAGGGCCCACTGTTTACCCTCCAGGGGCCTGCATGTTGGTGGGGTCATCAAAGACCACCAAAGATAATGAGCAATGCTACCCACCCGCTCGCTGTGGGCTTGGCCTGGGTTTTGAATATTTTGCATCTCTCTGTTGTTGGCAAGTAGTAGGTGTTTAGTAAATGGTTCACAAATGAATCTGGAATAGCCCAAAACTATCATAGAGCAGTGAAACAGAACCATCAAAACAGACAGCTGTCGCCTTCCATGATAGCAGCGGGGGTCGCTGAATTTTCCAAAAATGGAAAGAATCAACTCTCTGCAGGGCACAAGGTTAGGACCTGAAGTCTGGCTGCTCGGAAAGGAGGCTGGAGGGCTAAGCAGTTTCTCAGCGGGTCTCTGTTGGCTTACGGGGAGGGACAGTTCTCTGTTGTCTGAAGCTGTCCCTGCAGTTGCACGACATTTCTCATCCCCGGCCCCTCCCCGGTAAATGCCAGTAGTGCTTACTCCCCAGTCACTGTGGCAACCAAAACCTAGACACCCCCATTTCCAAGTGCATCCTAGGGGGTATTTCTAGCCCTGATTGAGAACCACTGGTGGGATAAAATCAGCTCAAGGTGAGAAAGGGAAGGAGAGCAGAGGAGGGTGGGGGACAGTCCATGCATATGTGCGTGTGTGCGTGCCTGTGCATATGGGTGTGCGCACGTGTGCATGCGTGTGTGCATTTGTGTGTGCGTGCGCATGTACATGTGCGTGTGTGCATATGTGTGTGCATGTGTGCACGTGGGAGGATTCACATCAACTTGCAAAAAAGAGAGCATGAGGAGAGGGCTAGAGAGGGAGGGGAGGGAGCGGAGACAACCCTGTGGGCAGTAATGAGAAGCCTCCCTGAGTGTTCCAGGACGCCTCGCATTTCCAGGACAGACAGAGCTTAGAATCCCCTCAGCCCAGCCGTTCTCCTGGTGGAATGAGAAGGCAAGTGGCAGCTCTGCCCCCAGGAGCCCCACAGACCAGCGAGAGCAACCAGTGGGGAGGAGGCGGCATCCCTGGCAGAGGAGCTTCTAGGAAGGACGTGGTGTTTACCACCCTGCTCTGGGCCTTGGCAGAGGCCCCGGACTGGACATCACAGTCTGGAAGCTTCCCAGACAGGCTGGCCCGAGACACTTGAATCTTTACTGGGCTCCTCCTCCAGAGGCCGAAGGTCAGCACGGATGCCACAGCCAGGTCACAGCCGGTGCTGACAAGCTGCAGGAAGGCCCTTGCTACAGGGCAGCAGTAGCTGTCCCCGAGGGCTGCCTGACCATATTTAGACAGGAGCAGACGGAGAGGTAGCATAAATCAAGCCCCACAGCCTGGGCTGCCAGGGGGAACAAAACAAGGCAACGTCTTGGCACAATCTTTGAAATCAGTGGTTGCCACAGTGAGGAACTGAACACAGACACACACATGAGCGAGAAACTCGGCCTCCTTCCCATCTCCGTGAGACTCATCGTCCTACCTCGACTAACTTCAGCTGCTCAAAAACCTTTAGATCTTCCAGAATCACTGCCAGACTCCTCTGCCCATCCACCCTGAGACAGTTCCCACTCCTGTTACCTCCTCCAAGCGGGGCTGTACTCAGGTTCCCCAAATACCTCCCATACCACCCACCTTTGTGAATGCCATTTCTTCTACCTGGAGCACCTCCTCCACCCACCCTTCCACCCCTCCCTATTCTGCTCTTCAGGGTCTTAACTGTTCTCTGAGGCAGAGTTTAGTGTCACCTCCTCCAGGCAGCCATCCCTGATGGCTCAGGGACCATCTACAGCACTTGATGCCCACTGAACTCCCTGCTGGCTGACAGTTTCCTATCCCCTCTCCCCTGGCTGGTGAGCTCCACCAGAGCAGGGAGCAGCTCTCACTCATCCCTCGGCTGCCCCACCCAGCACCTGGTACACAGGAGGTGCTCAGTACACACTAGCTGGGTCAATCAATGGCCTTGCTGGCAGATGGCCCCAGGGCCACCAAACTCTTAGCAAACACTTGTTGGCATCAATTTCTCATCTTCCTTCACACTACATCTGGCACCTATCACCTCTCTTCCCCTCCATTGCCAGTCCAGGCCATCACTTCCATGACCTTGACAATATCTATAGCTTCCTGACTGGTGTGCTCCCAGCCCTGTTACTACCCCCCACCCCAATCTATTCTCCACTCAAATGCCAATGATTGTCTTAAGAAGCAAATCTGTAAGTGTCATCCCTATGGTCAGAATCTCTTCAACAGTTTTCTATAGCACTTGAAAAAAAAAAAATCCACCTCTGGCTGGGCATAGTGGCTCATGCGTATAATCCCAGCACTTTGGGAGGCCGTCCCAGCACTTTGGGAGGCCGAGGCGGGTGGATCATTTGAAGCCAGGAGTTCGACATCAGTCTGGCCAACATGGTGAAACAAGGCTGACTCAGAAGTACAGTAGGCTGTCTCTGCTGAAAATATGAAAAAAAATTAGCTGGGCATGGTGGTGTGTACCTGTAATCTCAGCTATTCAGGAGGCTGAGGCACGAGAATCGACTGAACCAAGGAGGCAGAAGTTGCAGTGAGCCGAGATTGCACCACTGCACTCCAGCTTGGGCAACAGAGCGAGACTCTGTCTCAAAAACAAAAACAAAAACCCCAGCTCTGTCCTATGTAAGCTGTGGTTTATAAAGCCCTGCACGATTTTGGGACCATCCTCCCAGTCTCATTTATACCACTGTCCCTCGCGGTCCCTGTGCCCAGCTGTGTGACCTTCTCTGGGCTTCTCAAACCCTGATGGTTGCACCACGGGGCCTTTGTATGTGCTGTTCCCTCTGCCTGGAATGCTTTTCCTCGTCTTCATGGGGCTAATTCCTTCTCCTCCTTCCAAAATCAGCCAGCTCAAAGAGAGACCTCCTGGGGCATGCCTTCCCTGTGGAAGGTAGGGCCCTGTCTGTGGTCTGTATTCCTACCCCACGACCATCCCTATACCCCCAGCTCCCCACGCCCTCCCACAGCCTCTGGCCCCCAGTCGGTGTTCAACGGATGTTCACTGAGTGAATGAATGATTGAATGGACCTCACGACCACCTGCAGTGATCTCCCACTGGACATCCAGATTCCATTTCTTGGTTCTTAACTATGAAAATTAGAAGAGTTTTGGGCTGTGCACTCTTTTAGCAGAAACCAAGAGTGGCTCTTGCCTCCCAGCATATTTCACCTCCTTCTGATTTTCTGTTTCATTTGTCAGCACTGATTTCCTTAGGAGAGTCCTCTCACGGTATTGCTTACAGACTCTGACTGTTGTTCTGTATCCACAGAAACAACCTCCCTCGATGGTCAGAGGGGCCTTGCCCTGGGCCAGGGCCTAGGTGGTAGTGTGGAAGCCCAAGAGGCAGCTTGGGGACATGCCAGTCCTGGGACCCTGTGGGATGCAGGTGGGGCTGGCCCAGGCTTCCCAGCCCAATCCAGCACTTCCTGACAGTGACGAAGCACTCTCGCCTTCGCACCAAGAAGCCCTGATGTGACAGTGTTCATCTCCCACCCAGCAGATGCATAAACCGTTCCCCTCCCCCTTTTAATTGCACCAGTAGCCAGTCATTTACAGGCGGCCTCATCAAATCCCTGCTGGGATTGGAGCTGTTGCTCCGTGGGCTGGCTGGGAGATGAAATCAGATGGCCTCATCCTGGCTCCAGCACAGCCCCCATCCTCCAATTCCAGGGCCACTCCAGGGAAAAGCGTCCAGCTATCTTCTCTGTGTCCTGTCCTGGTCCCCCGGGACACCACCCATCAGAACTAGGCTGACTCAGAAGTACAGTAGGCTCCCATCCGGAACCCAACCATTCTCACCTCCCCCTGGTGCCACCTGGTCCCAGTGGCTGTCACCTGTCTCCCAAGTCACTGTGGCAGGCTTGTAATTGGTCTCCCTGCTCCTGCCCTGACCCCCACAGTCTCATCTCAGCACAGCAGCCAGAGTGTCCAATGAGGAACGAGTCAGATCGTTCCCGTCCTCAGCCCTACCCTACACAGGTTCCCCACTTCACACCGAGTCAAGAAACACCCTCCGTGGGTGTGTAGGCCCCACTCCATCTGCTTGTCCCATCCTGTCTCCTGTCTTGCCCCCAACTCCACTCCAGCCACACAGGCCTCTTGCTGCTCCTCCACCCCAGGCCTCAGACCTGGCTGTCCTCTCTGCTGGGACAGTCTCCCCAGGTGCCAGCCTGCACTGGTCCTCACCTCCACCAACCTCCACTCAAATGCCACCCTCTCCTCAGATTGCCACCTGGCCCGACCCCAGCTTGTTCTGCTGCACTTGCTGCCTCCAGCACACTGAATAGCTCGCGGGGCTAGCATATCCGTGGCTTTCTGGTCCCTCTGTCCCCTGCCAGCATATGAACTCAGCATCTATTTTGTTTCATAGTGTATTACAGGCTCCTAAGATACAGAAATGCTCAAGAAATGTTTGACTGAATAAAAGTCTGCCGCCCCAGCACTGCCCCCTGCCTCCCTAGCCTCAGCTCCCAGCATCCTGGGGACTCTACCTCTAAACCCCCCACCAGTGCACATACCTGTGACAGCACTGGGGGTCCCTGGTCATCTCTGGCCATACCCATGCTGCTCCCTGACCTTTGCTCATGCCATTGCCCACCCTGGGAGGCCAGCTCACCCTTCTGAGGCTGAGCTCATCTCTCCCTACCTTCCAGACCTGCAGTGAGCTCTGCCTCCTCCCTGAAGCCTCCCTGGACTATTGAAGCTCATGACACAGATTGTCTTCCATGGTCCCCAGCCGAAGACGCCATTTGTTTCAGAACTGGCTGCTCCCTCCTCCTTCCTTCCAGTCTATTCTGCAGCTTGCAGGCACCAGGCCTTGAGGAAGGTTGAGGGAGGAGCCGGTAAAGGGGCAGTGGGGGTGGGGGTGGGGTGGATACGTGCCCCATCTGCTAATCGCTAATCGGTGAGCAGTTCCAGTCCTCAGCTCCTTCTCTTGGTTCACAAGGTCCCAGCACAGTTGTTGGCTCTTCTCCTTCCCTCTGATCCTCTGCTGGCTCCGTCCCCACTGTCTCTTCTCCCCAGTGATCTCTGATGGCTTTGGAGACATAGCACTAGTGCCTCTACCCCACATCCTTGAGGCCAGCCTGGACCTCTGCCTTCAACTCCAGAGGCACCAGCCAATGCCTCCTCTGCTGTCTCATGGCATCTCCAATGCCTTGTGACAAAACGTGGGACTACTCCATGTGTCACACTCTTCCTCCGAGAGAGGCATCCAATCAGACATTGGCACCTAGCGGTCCTCCTCCCTCATCCCACATCTGGTCGGTCACTGAGTCCTGAAGGTTCTCAAACTCCCACCCTTCTAATTGCAAGCCACTGCCTGACCCAAGCCACTGTTCCCTGCTTGGAGACTAAGTCCAGAATCTGCAGGCTGCCAGGCTCGGCCCATCCTCACCCCTCTGGCTCATCTCTCAGAGGACAGACCAGGCTCTCTGGCCTCCAACCTGCAGGTCCCTCTGTGGAAGCACCGCCCTTCTTCCCTTCTCCCACCCCCGCCTTCAGCTGGAGAATCGTCTCCCATCCCAGCCCAGCCAGCACCTCCTCCAGGACCCCTGCCCTGGTCGGACACCTCTCCTCTCAGCCAACCCCTCCCTGGGGATCGTTTAGCCTGCAATTCCTGCATGTTCTGCCCCCCCCGCCCCCAAAGCTGTCCACAAGCATCTCAAACTCCACATGAGAAAAAACAGAACCCTGATCTTCCCCCGTGAACTTTCCCTATGGGTTCACCATGTCTTCTCCACTGCGTCATCCTCAGTCTGTGACCACAATGTAGCGCTTGGCACACTCAGTGCTCTATAAATATTTGTTGAATGAATAAATGTTTGTGAGTGATTTACTGCTCTTTAAATATATAATTTAGGTCTCCCCATGATAGGAGAACACTTGCTGAAATGCCGATGCACTTTTCTGAGTAGGAGAGAGAGGTGTGGACTCCTAGCTAGAGCCGCAGAGGGAAGAGAGCCATCCAGTGCGAGAGATGTGAGGTCACCCATGGCAGTCACAGCGGAAAAAGGTGATTGCCTTTAGCAGATGCTGCTGGTGCCTTCTGGCCACATATCTCTGCCCAGGGAAGTGACACTCCCGCATTTCCTGGACCAGCTCTTAACTGTGCCTGGTGGGAGGCGGTGCATATATGCCCTGGGGTAACTCTCAGGTATGTAGGCACCGTTTCCCAGAGCTACTTGGGGAATTGAGCTGGGGTTATTGGTTTGACATAGCACCCTTTACTGGCTACTGTCCCTTTCCCATTGAGTCCCCCCCACACGCCCTACTGGTGTTTTCTGGAATCACTTCTCAAATAGCCACTAGTACTTACATCCTTGTCTCAGCATCTGTTCCTGGAGAAACCAAAACCAAGACGTGGCCCCAAATGCTCCCAGGCAAATGGCAGGCTCTTACAAAATGTAAGCCCCCTCCCTACCTCCTTTCTCTTCCAGAGTTGATCTTTCATCGCTGTCATCCAGCCAGCCATGCATTCATTTACGCAAACACTCAGCACGCACTTTCCATGTGTCCAGCCCTGTGCTGCCTCGGAGGACACAGAGGCATAAACAGTCCCTGTCCTCAGGGATTGGATCAGACACTTAATAGGTCAGCCTGGTTGCTTTGTCCTGGACACAAATGGGACATCCTAGATGAATTTCATGACAAGATGAGCTAACTAACCTTGGCAGAGTGGCCACCCTGTACTGGACACTATTGCAAACATTGAACATATTATTTTGACCCTGTCACCAGCCCGAGGAGGAAAAGGAGGTCTACATGAGGGCAAAGCTTCTTTCTGAAGCCACACAGCTATAGTATGGCACCTGGGTTCCAAGTCACTTGAATTTAGGGAAAGAGAGTGCAGGTGTAACTGCTGTATCAGTACCATGGGAATAAGCTTGCAAATGAAAGTATCCTTGCTTCAAATTAATGTCCCTTAGACATTTTTCCTCTCCCTCTTAATGATCAGTCACTTTGGGGGAAACCACTGAAGACCTCCAAACCTAGCATACCCAGTTCTCAGGACCCTCACGCTCCATCCCTGCAGTCCCCCAAAGACCAGCTGAAAGTTCTCTTCCCAAGAAATTACGCTTTCTAAGTAATTTATTTTACTTGATGATTTTCTAATTTGCCTTGATCGATAATATATAAAATGAGGGTAGTGACCTAAAACTGAACCCAACATGAAGCTGCTAAGAAAAGGAGAAGCCAAAAGTCCTTTGCACCCAGGGCCACACATTTTTCTCCACCTTTCCAGGTAGCATCCAAAGAGGGAGGCAGGCCACTTACACAAGGCACAGTGACTCTAGATTTTTTAAAGACCAGTTTTTCAGAAGATGCTCATCTACTCTTGACACTAAGGTAGTAAACCAATGCCTCCTCATGGTTCAAAGAAATGAACATGTCCTCAAAGCACCCTTGCCTGAGACATGGCTCAGGGCATCTATTGTGCTTGGGTAATAGCAGAGGCAAAGAAAACAAGACTCAGATTCCAAAGACCTGGGTCTGGGTCCCAGAGCCTTCCCTTGGTGGGGGCCTTGAGAAAGTCATTTGGCCCTTCTGAGTGTGAGTCACCTCAGGGTCAGATGTGCTGGGAGAGATGGATGATTGGATGACAAGAAGCCAGCCTCTAGCCTCCAGGAGCCAGCATCAGGTGATACCCAAGGAATTACTGGCTCCCTTCAAGGCCAGCATCTCTCCCACCCAAGTGAGTTTGTCACTGCCTGCTGCAGACACATCAGTGATTTCAACCACGGGACACAGCTGGGTGCAGCAATGGCAGGAGCCTCACTCTAGTCATCACTGCATCCTGTGGCCTCACATGCAGTATGACACAGAGAATTCAACGAACCTTTGATAAACAAATTGCAGACACTCCTCAGCCCTGAAGGTGAATGAGTCCACTTATATCCCCACACCCAGCAAAGATCCCTTGCAGACATCCACTTTAATATTTTCCCGTGAAGAGCAAAACCAAAACAATCAAAACCAGTGACTGGGTTTCATGTCCTCAGTGTGCATGGCCAAGTCAAGTTTTGCAACCCAAGAAGAAGAATGAAGAAGGAAAATAAGATACAAACTGATTAACTGATAAGGACCATATCTTCTTTATTTTCATCTCTACCCAGTGCCTGGGACACAGCGGAGAGATTCAATGAAGGAATGAACAGATGAACAAATGACAGGGCATCAGGTCCTGGAGCCCATTGATGGGTAGAGTGGCCTACAAGACTTGAACCAACCTCATGTCGCCATGACTAACGTCTGCAATAATTGACGAGATCGTCTGGGCAGAGAAAGTTGTGCCAAAGAGAGAGGAAGGCCCTGAAGGGGGTGGGCAGAGCAAGAAGGTGATACTGATCAGAAACAGTAAACGTCACAACAGCTACACTTATTAAGAACGACGTATGCCAAGCCCTGGGCTAACTAATTAATATGTCTATCTCACTGAATATTCAAAACAATCCAACTGAGTAAGTGGTGGGCTGAGTCCCATTTTACAGATCAGGAAGTTGAGGATTAGCCATGTTAAGAGGCTTTCCCAAGGTCACAAGGTTCTAACTAGGGGAGTCTCACTGTGGACCCTGCTGCTGGAGAGAGAAAGAACAGGGAAAGAGATGGGAAGTTAGAGAATGCCCTGCACTATCAGGTCCCAGAGCCCAGAACCATGGGGTGGGGTCCTGGTCAGGAGCAAAGGGTTGGCTGACCCTTCAGCAAACTTGTGCCAAGGTAAATGTCAACTCACTGTTCCTGCGTCACAGCCCATGCTGGGAATCACAGAACAATGCCATCCGAGGCCAGAGTTCCAGGGGTGCCGGAGCTAGCACTAGAGCCCAAAGGTGGGGACTTTTAGCCAGGATCACACTCCCCATCCTGCAGAATCTCCTGCCATTATGAGGCCACACCCTCCGAGGACCTGCCTCACACTAGGTGGTGGGCTGACCCTACACACCCCCCTCCATTCTGCCTGGAAACAGCGAGGAAGGAGCCATCATCCCCACTAGCAGATCAGGAAACTGAGGCTTGGACTGCTGTGCTCACCTGCCTCTGAACACTCAGGTTCATGTGAAACGTCCAGAACAGACAAATCCGTGGAGGCAGGCAGAAGGTCAGTGGTTGCAGGGGATGGTAGGTATGGGTTTCTTTTAGGGGTGATGAACATGATCTGGAATGAGATGGTGGTGATGGTTGCAAACATTGTGAATATAGTAAAGACCCTTTACATTGTATGTTTTTCTGTTTGTTTGTTTGTTTTTTTGAGACAGAGTCTTGCTCTGTCTCCCAGGCTAGACTGCAGTGGCGCGATCTTGGCTCACTGCAAACTCCGCCTCTCAGGTTCACGCCATTCTCCTGCCTCAGCCTCTCCGAGTAGCTGGGACTACAGGCGCCCGCCACCGCGCCTGGCTGATTTTTTGTATTTTTAATAGAGACGGGGTTTCACCGTGGTCTGGATCTCCTGACCTTGTGATTGGCCTGCCTTGGCCTCCCAAAGTGCTGGGAGTACAGGCATGAGCCACCGCCCCTGGCCTACATTGTATGTTTTTAAATGGTCAAAATGGTGAATTCTATATTGTATGAATTTTACCTCAACAAAAAAAAAACTTTTTTAAAAAAAGGCACCCAGGAAGCATATGCCGGGCCTGGATGCGGCCTCTTGAAGAGACATGTTTCCCTTTTCCACCTCAGTCTTCAGTCCAGACTCCACATAAGACACGGAATTCCTGGAGGGCAGGATTGAGTTGGGCCTAACCCCTGCAAACATCCTAGTGGCAGTGGTGGCAGCAGGTGGCCACGGAGAAGGTGCGGTGTCCTCCCCACCTCTTTGCCTGCAACTCCCCCAGCCTTTTGGGTCTAAGTTCCATCACACCTCACCTGTTCCTATTTTGATACAGGTCACTTTGTGCCACTGGTTTCAGCCAAAAGTCTCAACCTTGATTCACGCGAGCATCACCTGGGGCAGCTTGAAACTCCCCTGTAGGGCGGGCCTGGGAATCAGGTATCTTTAAAGTCCCCAGGTGTTGTCAACATGCAGCCAGGGCTCAAGTGTCCAACTAGAGGCAGGGGTCCGAGGGCAGGGTTGTGTTGAATTCACCTTTGTAGTCCCAGAACCTGCCATGGCACAACCTTGGTAAATGTTCAATAAATCAATAAGCAAAGGTTTGTCGAGCAAATTAAAATATATTCAAACTTGCAAGCTTTGATTATTTGCTGGACACAAATATTTAAACAGAAGACTGAAACAATTCCTTTTACTGCATTGGGAAAGGAAAATTCAGTACTTAAAAAAGATATGATCACTTTTTTTTTTTTTTTGAGATGGAGTCTCACTCTGTCATCCAGGCTGGAGTGCAGTGGTGCGATCTTGGCTCACTGTGACCTCCACCTCTGGGGTTCAAGCGATTCTCCTGCCTCAGACTCCTGAGTAGCTGAGATTACAGGTGTGCACCACCACAACCGTCTAAAGATCACTTTTTTAAAAGGCCAGCAATTCTAGAGGCTCTTATGGGTCTCAGACTCGTCTGGAGACAGGAGTCATGTTCATATCTGCATTGTGCTTTGTACAGAAGGGAATGCAAGGCAGAGTCAGCCCATTTTATGGATGAGGGAGCTGAGGCCAGTTTGGATAAGAACTTTGCCCAAGCAAGGGTTATATAGTGACAAGAGATCTCACTTACTGTGAGTGGACAACGTTCCAGGGCTGGGCCAGGCCCTTGCATGTGTAATTTGCACAACCCCCTTTGGAGGATGGGAAAACTGAAGCTCAGAGAGGCTGTGTGACCAGCACCCATCTGGAAAGAGCGAGAGCCTGGCCTGGCCTCCAGGCCTTCCTGCTTGCAGACCAGGCAAGCGGATCACAGGGCACAAACCCTGATCCAGCAAAAGACGAGCATCCAACACCCCGAGGCCCGAATCAATGGCAACAGTGAGCTGGGCATGAACACAGCCCTTGAAGCAGTAGACATTCAAAGTGACATGGCCCGTGTTTGATGCCCACAGTCCCTCGTCACAGGCTCACACTGCGTCCAGCCAAGGGCTAGGGCAGCGGCATTCATGAGGTTTCATAAGGAGCCTGTCGCCTGCAGGGAAGGCGGGTCACGGGGACTGGCTTCACCTGCTGTGCCTGTCGCTCAGCTCTGTGGACCACAAGGCCTGGACCTCCTCTTTTGTTAGTCGGAAACTCATCACAACTCTAGTTTGCACCAGCAGCAGGGACTTCATTTTACGGTGATGAAGCCTAGCCTTGGATTCGTGCGAATGTCCCAGAGCCACGGTCCTTCTGCTGGCAGCAGCTAAAACACTCTGGTGGTGGGGGTGGGGGAATTGAGCCACCGCCTTCCCGGCACCACCTGAGTCTGCTTCATCGTCCCATTCATGGGATCACAGACGTCAGGAGGACAAGGAGATGGAGCGCTGAGTGACATCTGGAGGCTTCTTCCACAGTCCTTCCTCAAAACCTAGCAGCATTCTTGCTTCCGCTTCCCCCTACAATCACAGCCATCACTGAGTGAGTCCCTGCTGCAGAATGATCTTAACTCAGACCAGGGTGTGACACCTCCTCCTGCCTCCACCCTGGGTCCAGCCCACCACCACCATCTCTCCCTACACCATCACTCGCCTGGCCCATGGCAACAGCCTCCTCACTGGGCTCCCAGTCCCCACTCTTCCCCTTCCTTCCATTCTCCGGAGTCAGTCTCTGCAAAGTGCACGAGGGCGTGCCACACCCCCTACTCAAAATCTGCTGGCTTCTGGCTGCACTTCAGCTAAAATCCAAACTCCTTCTCTAGCCTCCACAGCCCTGCGCGGTCCGGGCACTGCCTTCCCGTGGACTCACCTCCTGCAGTCTTCCCTTGTAGCAGGCAGCAGCCATGCTGGCCCTTCACACACCCCGAGTGCTTCTCCACACGAGGACCTTGCATATGCTGTTCCCTCTGATGAGAAAGCTCTTCCCCCAGATCTTCCTCCAGCCACTCCCTTTCGGTCAGCTCTCAGCTTAAATGCCATCTCCGGTCCACATAACTCAGGCAGCCACCCAGTTACCCCTATCAAATCGTATGATTTTCTCTATGTTTGTAGCACGTTATCTTCCATTTTTCCCGTAATAGTTTTGGTTTGCTTATTTCCTATACCACCATCCCATGCCCCCTCCAGTGCACACACAGAGCAATCAACCTACCAGCTCTGTGACTGCAGGGCAGGGCCCTTCTGTTCTGTCCACCACTATATTCCCAGCACCTAGTACCTAGTGCCTGGCATATACCAGATATTCAACAATATCTGTAAGACAAGTGAACTAGTAGCTACCAAGGACTCATGATGTGCCAGGCATGTGCTAAAGATCTGGGGCCATCATTGAGGACCCAGCAGACACTGGACAATTGTGTATGTCTAACAAAGGATCAAGCATCGGTCAAGTCATTAGTTACATATTCAAAGGTGGAATAACTGCTACAAAGGAAAATGAAAAATTCAAAGAGTGTGTGCATGTATGTGTGTGTGTGCAGGTGGATGCAGGGCAGTATGGTTTCCAAATGTAAGCAACTCCTCTGACATTCCTCCATCGGGCGGTGTCTAATCCGCCACTGTTTGAATATGAGCCAGCCCCGGTCGCTTGATTCTAAAAAACAGAATGCAGTGGAAGTGATGCTGGGTGACTTCCTCAACTGCATCATCAAAAGAGATACAGCTCCCATCAGCCTCTCAACCTTCAGATTTAGCCACCATGTTGTAAGGAAGCCCAGTTCACAAGGCGGCATCACATGGAGGTGTTAGAGTGAACAGCTCCAGCTGCGGACCCAATCTACAGCCAGCATCGACCACCAGACACGGGAGAGGAAGCCTTCATGGTGGCCCCGGACCTGACTGACAGACTACAGTTGCATGAAAGACCCCAAGCAGGGATCTCCAGGGGGAGCCAGTCGACTCCTGCAGCAGCAAGAGAAAGAAAATACGTAGGTGTTGTAGCTTTTGGAATAGTTCGTTCTGCAGCTGTAAATGACCAGAACAGGGACTGGTGTGACATTTGTGGAAGTCAAGGAAGGTCTTCCTGAAGAAAGAAAGGGAATCTGAGCTGAGATCAGCATGAGTTAAGGTTCTACTTCGAGGGGGAGGCTGGTGGACAGAAGGACTATATATGCAAAGGCTCCAAGACAGGAAGGAGTGAGGCCCAGGGAAGGAAAGGAAAGTAGGGGGTCCCTGAAGCTGCCTCTCAGCAGTGGAGGGAAGATTTAGGCAGGGGCCACAGCAGGAAGTAATCAGATAGCCTTGAATAGCCTCCCTTCCTCTCCAGCTGGGCAGCCTAGAATAAGTAACTCACCCTCTCTGAACCTCTGAGCTCCTCATAAAAATTGGCAATAATACCACCGATTACAAAGAAGGGTTTGAGGATTAAATGAGATGAGGAGAGCAGAGCTTCTCTCCAACAGTTCCGGGAACTAAGTATTGGTTTCTTTCTAGTGTCCTGGGTGAGAAAAAGGAAGCATCTCAGAACTTCCACAGTCCCACTTGTCTCTTTCTCTGTTGAAACTTGGCCTTTGGCACACAGGAGAAGAACCAGGTGACCCTATTCCTGGCTCCACCCATGTTGTGTGACCTTGGAGGAGTCACTTAACCTCCTTCCAATTTTTCCAAGAACAAAATTAATGCCCCAATAAAATCTCTATCGGTGCTTTGAACTCCTTCAAGACAGGCACTATGGAAATGTAGGCTCACGCCTCTGTTCTGCCACAGCTATTTTTGGCCCCACCAGCCTTGGAAGCAGGTCTCACGGAGGGGGTGTATGTGCTTTGCTTGAGGGCTGGTACACATCTCCTTCCATGGCCTCCGCCATCTGAGTCACAGGCGGGGATGGGCGGGCCACGGCTGACATTTACAAAGCAAGCCCAGGTCCTGGGCTCTGGCGGCTGCTGAAGGCTTTTTGTTCAGGCCACAAGCAGGCCTCTGGCTCTGCCAGGGTTCATGCCCACCCGTGCCTTCCAGAAATACCTTCACCAGGGGCACTCCAGTTGACACTGGGGATCACATGCCTGGCAAGGGCTGCCTGGAAGAGACACAGGTGGGACTCTCTGAAAACCTTTTCTTTCCTGTTGAAGATCCAGGGGAGTCTACACCTCCTTTGAGAGCCCATCTCATCCTCAGAGTTACTAATCTGATGCTCCCATCTCAGCAGAGAGATGCTGGAACCCTGCAGAAGCAACTCCCAATCTGAAGGTTAGTGACCTGTTCTCATTTCTACTGCTTGCATTAGAATTATTTATGAGCTGCCATTTATCACGTGTTAACTGGGTTCCAGGCTCTGTGCTGTGTCAGTTTTAGGGCATCAAATCCTTCCAACCACCCATGTGCAGCAGGTGGGGTTGTTAACTCCATTCCACACATGTGGAAATTGGGGCTCCAAGCAGTTAAGGATTCCTTGCCCAAATCACTTAGCTAATGAACAAGGGTTGGAGCCCAGGTCTAGAGGGCAGGAAGCCAGGCTCCAAGCCTCCGCTCTGTAACACCACCTTTTGAGCACAAAGTTTCTGCCCAGGACGGCCTGGGTGATTTCTAACCTTCGTGACAATGCCTGTGCAGGCAGGAATCAGACGAGAAAACTGAGGCTCTGAGACAATGTGACATGGCCAGGGTCTGAGTTAGGAGTGAAAGGCCTAGGGCTGGCCCCAGAGCCCCTTGCTGGGATTGTCATTCCCTAGGGCACAGTTTCTCAAAGTGTGCTCCTACGACCGACAGCGTCAGCATCATCTGAGAATGGAATTGAAATGGAGGTCCTTGGGCCCCACCCCAGACCTACCGAGTCAGGAATTCTGGGGATGAGCTCCAGTGATCTGGGACTAAACGAGCTCTCCCGGTGCTTCTGATACAAGCTCAAGCTGGAGAACCCCTGGTCGAGTGCCCAGACTCAAAGTGAGTGTCGTGGGCAGAGCCTGAAAAACCGAAGGGCAGAAAGTGGAGATGCTGCTCAAGAACCTTCCGCTTCACTAGATCCCTTTCCATGCTCTTTCTCCAAGGCAGGCGGGGCACAGGGTAGGGCTGCTGGGAGTAGGGCACACAGCTGGGCCCGCCACAGAGGAATAGGAGGCCACGCTGCCCCCTCCAGCAATGAAGTGGGGGAGGGAAGTCAGGACTCTCAAAAGATTCATGGTGGCCGGGCACGGTGGCTCACGCCCGTAATCCCAGCACTTCGGGAGGCTGAGGCGGGCGGATCACCTGAGGTCAGGAGTTTGAGAACAGCCTGACCAACATGGTGAAATCCTGTCTCTACTAAAACTACAAAAATTGGCCGGGCATGGTGGCTCACGTCTGTAATCCCAGCTACTAGGGAGGCTGAGGCAAGAGAATCACTTGAACCTGGGAGGCAGAGGTTGCAGTGAGCTGAGATTGTGCCACTGCACTCCAGCCTGGTGACAGAGAGACTCCTTTTCAAAAAAAGAAAAAAAAATTCGTGGCAAATTAGAACAAAACAGACACCCCCAAAATAAACATAACAAAAAACAACTTGAAAAACCACTGTTGCCTTTGCCAGCAGAAGGGTGGCCCAGCAGTAGGGTGACCCGCTGTTCCAGTTTGTCCAGGACTGAGGGGTTTCCTGGAGCACAGGACCTTTGGGGCTAAAACCTAGAGAGGCCTGGGCCAGCCAGGACAAGCGGGTTGCCCCGAGGGGCAGGGCAGCAGCAAGTGCTGTCTGTATGAAGAGCAAGGCCTGCCTGGCCAAGTGAAGGATGCCCTGCAAATGTTCCTGGTCATTACTTCTAGGGGGGACTTCACAAGCCTGCACGAATAGGTGTTTCTCTTTCCCCTTTTTCTCCCTTTATCCCAGACACACACACCAAAGCTCAACACACTTGTGGATCAATGTCACTTCAGCAGGGAGCTTCCTGCCTGATCCTTGGGCTGCTAATTCTGGGCCTCTGCTTTGGCCACTCCTTCTTCTTCGTGGCCTGTCCAGCCTCCCTCTGCTCCCACCTGGGAATTCTACCTGGGAATTCTCTCATGTCTTCCTAAATCCGCCCTCACTGCCCCTTTTGGAATTATGTATCCCCTTCCCAACAGCACCTCTTTATCCCCCAGGTCTGGCTGGCACTCACAGGCTGCTCTTCATCAGAATGCGTCCACAGGATGATTACAGCAATGGATACCTGTCTAGTTTTCAAAAGTACTTCTCACTTTCAGGAACCCTCAAGTCAACCCCATGGGGTGGGTGTAGCCTATGCACCTATTTTACAAAGGAAGAAACTGAGGCTTTGGTTAACCAGCTCTCTTAAAATCATGAGGAGGAAAGAGCAGGGCTAGCACGCCAACATAGGCTCAAGGAAGGCTCGTGGAATCGGCCTCTTATGCCAAGCCCTTGGTCTTTCATGACCTGGGCCCTGCTGATGTGGACAAGTCCCTGTGTGACTCTGTATCCCTCAGGGTGCCCAGCGCAGGGTTGGACATAGAACAGGTGCCTGGCAAATGCTCACCAGATAAATGAGAGGCCCTTGTGAGTGGCAAGAATACAAAGGACATCAGATGAGCAATGGGACAAGGACCGGCGCATGCCTTGAGCCAGTGAATCCAGAGAGATGGCAGGAAGGGACACTCCTGTGAACACCTTCTGCAAATGACAGTCCACTGGACCATGAACTCCATGAGGGCAGGAGCTGTCTGCTGCCCACTGCATACCCCACACTTGGAGCTCAGTGCACACCTGTTGAGTGACAGCTGAGGCTCTACAGCATTGAAGCCCTGTGCCCTCTGGGAGACACGAATTCCTTCAGGGTTATATAGCAGGCACTTGTTTTTTGCTGTTGTTGTTGTTCGTTTGTTTTTTTGTTTTTGTTTTTGTTTTGAGGCGGAGTTACGCTCTTATTGCCCAGGTTGGAGTGCAATGGCGCGATCTCGGCTCACTGCAACCTCTACCTCCATATTTTATGATTTTGGCAGAAGCTGTAGATGTGGCCGTAGCTCTGACATTTATTGGGCACTACTTGTGTGCAGGGCTCTGGGCTGAGCTCAAGGAGGACCAAGAGAATGAATAAATCATATTCTCTACCACTGGTCTAATCCACCTTACATGCCTGAGGCACTCCATGGCTATGGTAGACATCCCCTGCCCTCTTGGCCTGGTAGCCATGTTCTTATTTTTGGGTTATAGCCCTTCTATTCGGATTTTCCTGTGGGAAACCACCTCTCCCTGAGCCTCTATCCACAAACCCCAACTCCAGGGGTGGTCACATGGCCTGGTCCTGACCAACCAGCATATTTTATCCCATAAGCCACCATGATTGGTCCACCAGTGGGCACATGACCCAAGCTAGTCTGTGAAAGTCAGCCTCAGGGCTTCCCTTGGACTATTGGGAAAAGAAGATCTCTTCCTAGGGAGATTACTGACTGTAAGGATGATGGAATCCTGGAGCCTGGAGCTACAGGAACTGAGCCAGCCTGAGAGAAAAGGCAACCCAGGAGAAATCAGGAGAGAGCGATAGAGACAGAGACAGAAATCTAACACCGTCATCATTTGAGACCATGGATTCAGCAGACCTGCTGACTGGATATCCTGATACATGAGCCCACAAGCTAACATCTATCTCCCTAGTTTTTGTATTGCTTAAACCACTTCAAGATGTGTTTTTGCTACTTGAAACTGAAAAAGTCCTGCCATACAGAGCTCTCCTCTCTTACTCTCCTGTCCCAAGAAGCACCTTCAGTCCCAAAATTCAGCATGAGTTCTCTCCTCTCTACCCAACCAAGCACTCTCCTCTAGCCTCCTCCCATCTCTGTAGCCTCCAGCCTGGTTTCAGGCCCTCTTTGATGGTCTGGGGTCTGAATGATCTCAAGAGACCCCCACCTGACTCCAGTCCGCCAGCTCAACCCCAATCCACTCCAATCCAACCCACATTGTCAAAACAGCTGATCTTTCTGAAACAGACAATATAGGCTCATGTCACTTCCCCACTTAACACCTTTGTAGGCTCATCACTGCCCAGAGCAGTTTCCTAAACCTTTGGGTCCATGTCCTTGCAGTTATGGAGCTGATTTTAGACGGTACATAGACCCAGCACTCAAACACATTGAGACCTGTAATAAGAAACTTGAGCTCCTTTTGATTCTCTTACACACTTTCCAATTACTTTATAGAGAAGATCCCAGCACTGTGCTACTATGACTTTGACATCTCTCTACTACTTACTTCTCTCCCTTTTTTAACGAATAGAGAGGAAGCCTCAAGCTCAGAATCTTCCAGAGAAGGCTGGAATTTTAAAACCTTGGTTTGCTTCCATTGCATTTATTATTATGGTCACCTTCCATTTATGCCAGTGGTACTGGTTTCTCATTTACAGTAGTTTTGTAAAGATAAAGAAATTAATTTGTATACACACAAAAGTGAGTTTATTTAAAGAAAAATTAAGGCAAATAAGAGCTGGTACTTGGATATGCATGAATGTAGGTCATTGTTTGGTAAACAATGACCTATAGGATGAAATGCGATCTGCTCAGCCAGGCACACAGGCCCTTCTAGGTCCTCCTCCTTGGCCACCCTTTCAAGCCACTGAAGGGCTTGTGACTCTCAAGAGGAGTCTCACAGAGCCACACCTCCAAGCCTTAGTCCACCCTCTTCCTTCTGCCTGGATGCCCTTTTCCCCCAACCTGCTTAGCAACCTGGAACAATCCCATTCATTCATTTTTTTTTGAGACGGAGTCTCACTCTGTGGCCCAGGCTAGAGTGCAGTGGCGCAATCTCGGCTCACAGTAACCTCCGCCTCCCGAGTTCAAGCGATTCTCCTGCCTTAGCCTCTGGAGTAGTGGGGATTACAGGTGCCCGCCACCACGCCCGGCTAATTTTTGTATTTTTAGTGGAGACGGGGTTTCACCATGTTGGCCAGGCTGGTCTTGATCTCCTGACCTTGTGATCCACCCACCTCGGCCTCCCAAAGTGCTGGGATTACAGGCATGAGCCACCGTGTCCGGCCAATCCCGTTTATTCTTAAAGACCCCTGTTACTATTTACTGGGGCTACTGTTTTGCTTAACTATTCAGGTATTTCCAGTGCACCTGGCAAACCATTTCTGTGTTCTCTCAGGCCACTCTTTGTGGGTTGCTGACAGGATGGCCTTCCCTTGGAGGGCTGAGATTCCAGAAGGCCAGGACGGTCCTTCTTCTCTGTCTGACACAGATGCTCAGTGAGCACAAGATGACCTGAAGGGACCCTAGCTGGGGGATGTGGATCATCAAATACAAACCACTGGGAGCTACGTGCCGTGGGGCCCAAAATGTGGGAGACTGAGGAATTCTAAAGGAAGGGAAAGGAGTGATCTCCAAGGGTAGGTGCAAGCCCAGGGATTCTTTCAGGAGAGAGGAGGCCAGTGAGCATCCCGGGATAGAAGGATCCGGCAGAGGCCCGGAACAGAGGGCCTGGCAGGCCTAGGTTCTCAACTGTAACTTGCATTTGAATCACCTCAGTACTTGTTATTGTGACAGTTCCCAAGTCCCACCCCGAAAACTCTGGCTCAGTGGGTTTGAAGTGGGCCCATGAAGATGCATTTTAAAACAAGTGCTTTGGGTTATGCTGAAGCAGGTCATTTGAAGGCCAGGCTTTGAGAAGCAACGGGCCACAGGGTGTCAGGGAAGGATGGAGATATATAGAGGCCTCACAGTCAAAATGCAGGAATTCACACAAATTGCAAAGATCCTCCAGAACATTGCATCACTGACTGGGGACCAAGAGGCTGGAAACACAGCCTACCAGACAACAAGCTTTGTGCCAAGGTTATCGAAAATACATCCCAAATAATTCCATGGAGATGCGTTTAATGAGGTCGATACGGACGTGATCACAGGCATCCTATAGGTGGGAACTTGAAGGAACCATGTGAAATACAGAACCTCCTTTGGAGAGACCTTATCAAGTAGCAATTGTCAACAGGGAACTTTACCATGTAGAGGTCAGGGCTGAGGCCATTTCTGGCTAAAGAAACGCTCCTTTGTTTGAATGACGGCGCAATCAAATTGTTCAGAGATGAAATTGTCCAAGGCAAACAAGTCACAGAGAGGATTCAGCAGAATTCGGTGCACATAGCTGAAAGGCATCTTGTAACTTTGCTCCCAGAGCATTGACTTTGGTTCTACCCTAACTGCCTCCTTAAATGTAAATTCTAATAGAGAAATAGAACTGTGTGTTGGGGGAGGGGGGCTATTTAAGACCAGTCCCCAGCAGCTGCCCCCTTTAAAGATCTGGCCTTCGGAACAATCCAGGCCAAGTCACTCATCAAATGGAGATTGACTTTTATCTGATTAACTGATGGAGAAACATCCTTCTCCATCTCGCAGGGGCGTGCTGTGGGAAAGGCGTTTTGCAGACTGCAGGGGAAAGTTGGGCCTTGGCTTCCCTCCTGCTTGGACAGTGGAAAATTACCAAGAAGGCAGGGCTGCCCTCGGCCACGCTCACTGGATCTTCATGGGCCCAGGAAAACACAAAAAGAAACCTGAAAATGGAGCGAGCCATTACCTACCTGGGGCGGAGAGAAGTCTGGGAGGCGGTGGGGGCGGGGGCGGTGGGGGCAGCGGGGGAGGAGGCCGGCACTGGCAGACGTGTCGGCAGCTGTCAGTCACTTTGGAGCAGGACTTCTGGGGCTCACCGTGCGTCACCTGTAAACATGGGCACACGTACCCAACAGAGGGAGAAGACCATAAGGCAACTAGAAGCTGAAACGAGCCCAGGCCACCCTGTCCCCTGCCAGGCTGGGACTTGGGATTCCTCTCCAAGACCAAGGCAGGAAGAATCGAAGTCAGATTGGTTCAGGGGGACAATGTTGTTGGCGGCTGGCCTGGCTGGTTGGAGACCAAGGTTTTCTTCCTAGCTTTGCCAGAAACCCTGGGCAAGTGACCTGGATACGAATGAGAAGTCGACAAGAACTTGAAGGTTAACTGGTAGAATTTCCCCATTGTACAAATGGGTAAACTGAGGCCCAGGCAGAAGCAGCTGCCCAAGGGTCTCACACTTGGAGAGTGAGACCCTTTATTTCCTCTGTAATCTAAGCCCAGCCGCTTCTCCTGTCTTCCTTGCTACGGCCCAAGGCCAAGCCCTGGCCTTCTCTCCAGCCCTCACTCCTCACCGCCTTTTTGCGTCTACTCTGGGGCAAGGCCCCCCTCTCTTGGGGAGAAACCTCATCCAGTGAGGCCTCTGCTCCTGTGTCCCCACGTGACCGGAGAGAGCAGAACAACCTGCTTGATGCTCTCCACTCGGTGTCCTGGTGGTCTTGTGGGAAGGGCACCACCTCCATCCCCCCAGCAAGCCCCAGATGCCACCCCACCCCTCGTGGGATCATGTGGCTTACAAGGTCTGCAAGGGGTGATCCCTGACAACCTCTCTGGCCCCGCCTCATCCCATGCTCTCTCCCCGCCATGCTCGCTCCCCGTCTCTCTGCCCTCATTCTCTCCTTTCAGTTCCAGGCCCCTGGCCTCTGCAATTGCTGCTCCAGTGGTGGTAATGTTCTCCCATCCCTACCCCTGCTGCGCCCCTGACTCCGCTTGGCCATGACCTCACAGACGTGTCTCTGACCTCTTTATCCAGCCAGATCCTTTTGTATGGGCTCTCCTGGCACCAGGTTCCCCTCGAGGGGCAGAAATCTACATTTGGATGTCACCTGGTTCATACCTATTTTCACCATGGCACTGTGAGCTCGCTGAGGGCAGGGCAGGCTTTGTTTCTCCTCTCTCACTATCATAAATCACCACGTAAGGGAATGCCCACCATTAAATCTTTGGTGAATGAATGAATGAATATGAAAAACTGGGCCACAATCCATGCCTCTTGAACCCTGGCGTGGTGTTTTTCCAGCACAATCTCAGCTTCCTCATCTGTCAACGAGGAAGGGTAGCCGGAGTGAGCTGGGCTCCACCAGCAGTTCCCAGCCCTGGCTGTACATTGGAATCTCCCTGGTGGTTTTAAAAAATACCCATGCCTGAGCCACATCGATTAAATCAGAATTTTGCAGGTGAAGCTGGGGCTGGGGATTTTGCTTAAGCTTCCCACGTTAAACTTCTTATGCAGAGCCAGCAGGGGAACTGGGTGGACGGATTAGACTGACTGCCAGTGTCCCTCGCTATACAGAGTGCCATAAATCCAAGAGTCTGGTGTTTCATGCCTGTCCCGGGGAACAAGCTGGTTTAAAAGCACAAAGAGTTGCCAGTCACCCTCCACCTCCTCAATGGCCACAGTTAATTTCTCTGTCATCTCTGAGCCACTAGAAACTAGAACTCCACTTTCCCTGCAACTAGCCATGTGTGGCCTGCCTTTGAATGCTGATCCAGCCCCTCTGCCACGTGGCAGGGAGATCCCCCGGGGCTGGGAGGCTCCCATCACACCTGGAAGATGTGAAGAAGTAATGTGGGTAACGTCCACTGGGGTGGCAGCAGGAAGTGAGCTGATTTACAGCCCGGGCTTAATATCTACGAGGCTAAGAGGCTCCTGCTCACCACCTTTTAATGTTTTTAAAGGGCCATTGACTGCGTTTCAAACCCTGGAAGGCAATCTTCTCTCCCACTGGGAAGAGCATACCGTCAGATGGTGGCCTCTGCTCAATTATTTTACAGAAATGATTCACTCCTTACATGTCAGTGGGAAATCCACCGGCTTCTAGACCAGCGCCATCGTTAGACGCCCCATCATTGAGCCTGTGCCCCCCTAGATTCTGACCTTCCGAGACCCTGGGATTTGCTAGAAAGCTTCATTCTCCTAACAGCTGGCCTCCGAGCCCACTTCTTCAATGCACTCTACCAAGTGTGTGAACTTCAAGCAAGACCATTGCCAGTGCAATTATTTTCTCAGTCTCAGGTGCAATTTATGAGAGAGAGTTCAAGAGGAGCACATTTGGCCCGACACAATGACCTATTTTTGTGAGAGGATATGAAGGCACAGATGTATAAGGATATTTAATGTGATGAAGTTCTAGGCAGAAAAATCAGGGCCAAATTTCAAGGCTGCAGGAGGAAGAAGTGAAGGAGCACACTACATTTAAAACATTGATAGTTCTTGCCTGTAATCCCAGCACTTTGGGAGGCCGAGGCGGGTGGATTACCTGAGGTCAGGCGTTCGAGACCAGCCTGGCCAACACGGTGAAACCGTGTCTCTACAAAAAAATGCAAAAATTAGCCGGGGTGGTGCACGCCTGTAGTCCCATCTACTCAGGATGCTGAGGCAGGAGAATGACTTGAACCTGCAGGTCAAGGCTGCAGACAGCCAAGGTCATGCCACTGCACTCCAGCCTGGGCGACAGAGCAAAACTCCAGTCTCAAAAAATAATAAATAAATAAATACATTAATAAAATTGATAGCTCTGGCCAGGTGCGGTGGCTGACACCTGTAATCCCAACACTTTGGGAGACTGAGGCAGGCGGATCATTTGAGCCCAGGGATTCAACATCAGCCTGGGCAACAGAGTGAGACCTCATCTCTACAACTTTTTTTTTTTTTTAATTAGCTGGGCATGGTGGCACACGCCTATAGACCCAGCTACTCCAGAGGCTGAGGCGGGAGGATTGGAGGATTGCTTGAGCCCAGGAGGTTGGGGCTGCAGTGAGCTATTGTAGTGCACCACATTCCAGCCTGGGCAACAGAGCAAGACCCTGTTTCAAAAAAAAAAAAAAAATCAGTGGTTCTCAGTCTCTTATATAAGGGCCTCTCTGAAATGTGAGCAGGCACAATTGCTTAGCCAACTGTTCTCATGAAAGGATCAAGTCTGGTCTGTCCTTATGCCTGACAGCTGGGCCTCCACTGCTGTGTCCTGATAGTTTGGTCTAGTCCAAGCCTATGGTGTCTGAGCCTGCCTCGACTCTGGGTTACTCAGACCCCATATCCACTTGCTAGCTCCTCTCCATCCTTCAAATCCTTGAACAGCCTTATTGCGTGTTCATGCAAGAAAAGGACCGAGATTTCTCTCTCTCCTCTTTTTGAGACAGGGTTTTGCTATGTTGACGAGACTGGTCTCAAATTCCTGGGCTCAAGCAATCCTCCTTCTTGGGCAAAGCCATCCTAAACCCTCCTCCACCCCAAATTAGACTCACCTGCTCAGTGCTGCTGCTTTATTCTGCAAACACTTCTGTCTGGGGCATTTCCGTGCTATTTTGTAATGCGTGTCTCTCTACACTAAGTTGTGAGTGTCTTAGGGCAGGCAGGTAGATGAGTACTTTATTAATCCTGAACAATCATGATTTTCTGAGCCTTACTATGTGTCCATCATAGGTTCCTGCTCCCATTTCGCCCTGGGCATAACCGGGAGAGATAGGTGATATCATCCACTCTTAACAGGTGGCCCGCAGGCTCAGCGAAGCTAAGTGATGTACCAAAGTTGCCCAAGGCCCAGCATTCAGTTGGCGTTCAGTGAAAAGGTGCAATGCCCACCAGTGGAGAAACACGGGATCTGTCCCATTCCCCAGTGCTGGTTCCACTTGGGGGTTCTGTTGATTGGCAGTGTTGTATTTAGACCAATAGAGAGGAAGCCTCGGGTGTCCGGAGCTTGTCTCAACACCTGGCATTTGGTTTCTATCTTGGGGAATTTCAAAAGGAGAAGGAACTTGCCCCTAAAGTAACCTGCTCTTAGCTGGACTTCGTTAAGAAGGAGCAGAGGCCCAGAAAGGTCAGTGACTTGCCTAAAGCCCATAGAACACAGGCTGGTATTGGTACTTCCTGGGACCACTTCTGATTCCAGTTTCACCATCATTTGCCTTCCAGGCCCTGTTCTGCAGTGTTCTCCTGCAGCCAGAATCCTGTAAGTGCTGTAGGCTTGAGAGTGGGCTGAGGCACAGCTAATGTCCTGGAGTCTCCTGGATTTGGTACCTGTAGCAGGGGTCTGAGGGACACAGTGTTCCCAGCATCAGTTCCCTCTTCTCCAACCACCGTCCTACTCCTGGCCAATCAGTGTCCTACCACCATCCTACTCCTGGCCAATCAGTGCAGTTCGGGGTCCAGCAGACGTTGCCTCCTAAATCGTCCTTGAATTCATCTACTCCTCTGTTTCCTTTGCTGCCACCTGAACAAGGCCACCATCAGGTCTCCAGTGGGCAGTACCTGCCTCTCATCTAGGGTTGCCAGATAAAATATAAGACACCCTATTACATTTGAATTTCAGATAAACAACCAATAATTTTAATTGGGAGAGTTATTACATGGGAGAGATACTAGGAAAACAATTTGTAGTTTATTTGAAATTCAAAGTTAACTGGATGTCCTGTATTTTATTTGCTAAATCTGGCCACCCTCCCCTTACCTACCTCTTTGCCCCTGCCTTGCCTCCTCCCTGCATCCATCCTTCATGCAGGAACTGGACTGAGATTGCTCTTTCTCTTTTTTTTTTTCGAGACATGGTTGCACTATGTTGGCCAGGCTGGCCTCGAGTTCCTGGGCTCAAGCAATCCTCCTGCCTTGGCCTCCCAAAGTGTTGGGATTACAGGTGTGAGCCACTGCAACCAGCCTGGACTGAGATTTCTAAAATACCAACCTGAGATTGTGTCATCTCTTACTTAAAACCCTTTACTTAAAATGACATCCATAGCCCTCAGGATCAAGTCCAAACTGCAGGACACTATGTTAGTGGCTTACAACAGTGGCCTTACCTGGTGCTTCTTTCCCCTGGGTCTTCCAAAGTCCCTCTCTCCTCTGGCCTTGGGCTGTTCCCTCTGCCTGGACACCTCACCCTCATATGCATCCTAACTTCTCATCCTTCATGTCTCAGCTGAAGCACCACACCCTTCAGGCTTCTATGACTCTTGCCCCTAGTCCAAGCTATTTCTTCTTGCTGAGCTCTCTTGATGATAATTACTTGTTTAATTAGCTCTACATTGCCAAACTATCAGTGCCACGAGGGAAGAGGCCACTAAGCCCCTTGCACTTAACAAAGGGCCTGGCATACAGTAAGCGCCCAATAAATGCTGCCGAATGACTCATCAAAGCTGCAGAGACTGACTATACAAGGGGTTCAACATCACTTGGGTCTGGGGTGGCTCCTCATCAGCACACAGAGACCCGTAAGGCCAGATAAGAGGCGGTCTCTCTAACTATTGCTTTAGGAAGGCAGCCACAAAGACGATAGCTTCTGGCATCTTTCATGGAGACAGGCCAGCACCACGGTAACTTGATGAGACACACTCCTGTCACACCTAATAAATTTGCCAGCCTGTCATCCTCTTCCCTTGCAAAAAAAAAAAAAAGAAGAATCTGGAAGTGAACTTAGAAGAACCCTAAATCACACTACATCACAAAAGCTCGAAATCTCAATTCCAGACACATGAAAGAACAGGGGGGAAAGGCTAAGGAATGCTCCCACCAACCCTTCCGGCAATTTAAATGTCGTCTGACTTTAATGATTAAGCTCCTTATCAACTAGCAGCAGCCAGAGGCTTAAAGCTGATTGCAAGGTAAGAACCTGGTGCTTTGGGGGACCCCAGGTCTCTTGCCTCATTGAGGATCCCATTAATCACAGGACTTTGTTATGTTGGCCTTGTCCTTCCAAATGTTCTTCTGGCAAAATGCTCATGGAAAGGCAGATAGCTCTGAGTTTGTTCTCCAGATTAGAGAAACTCCTATGACGTGACAGATTTTATTTTCCCCACTTAAAGAGAAACACATGGCTTCGTGCATTTCCATTTTTCCTCTTCTCTCCTATGTTCCCCTGGATTTAGCTCTTTTGCTTAAAGCCAGATCCATTCATTCCAAAACCCCTTTCCCTTGATTTCTCTGTCCCTATCATTTGTAAATTAATTTTTCCAGAGCCTTAAGCCAAGGTTTTACCCATTCTACTTGTCTGGAGGGTTCCTTTTGAAATTGATTTTTATGAAAATTGATTTGTATTGAGTAAGAGCATCTGAAATACATACACACACATACACACACACACCCCTGCACACACACACACACACACATGCTTGTGTAAGTACTGCCTGGCTAAAGGACACTTACAAAACTGAACCGCTTTCACAAAATTATCTCTTCTGGGAGGAGTGCGGGGTGCTTGTGCATCTTCTGTTTAGATCCTACTAGCTCACACAGTAGAATTCTAGTCTTGGAGACTGACAACCTCATTATGTTGCTTCCCACCCCAGCTGAAGAAGTCTTATGGAAGAGAGAAAACTGTAAACAAATGAATCTAAAAACTAAGTGAACTCAATATCTGAGGTTCAGCTAAAAGTTGAACAAGGGAAGCTGGTCCCAAGCCACTGAAGTGTTTAGAAGTGACAAAATTGTGTTTCCTGAGGAGACACAGCTGAGTTTAATAACTGCTGTTTCACACATTAGACAAAGCTGTCAATTCCAAAAGGAAAACAATTGTGAGTGAGATGGAGGCAAGCCAGAGAAGAGAGCAGAAGACGGGGCCTGGGAGTGGGGGTGCTGAGCAGCGTCAGACCCCGGCTCTCAATGGGCAGTCACCCAGGCCATCATCCAGGCAGGACTAACTGAGCAAGCTCCCGGCAGGGCCCATCATTTGGGGCAGCTCGGGGATCTCGATAGACTGGCAAGTGGTCTTGCCGCCTTCTCCTTTTTTCTTGGTCTGTCACCCCTACTCAGAGCAGCCATGTGAATGGTCCCCAAACCCCAAAATGCCACCAGGAGAACATGAGGCTACAAATACCCGAAAGTGGATCCACAATGCCCAAAACAATGAAAATGTCCTCCAGAGCCTGCAGAAAAAAATGTCAAACAGACCACGCAGTGATCAACAGAGTACCTGGTCAGCCAGGCAGAAGAACGGCATTACTATTACTCCTATCAGCGATGGCAGCAACCACTACCGGTTAGTGTTCATCATGGTCCTGGCACTGCGCCAAGTAATCCTTACATATCTCATCCAGTACTTAGAATAGTACAGTCAGGAAGAAGAAACTAACTCTCAGAGAGGGTAAGTGAGTTGCCTAAAGCCTCCCAGCTGGTGAGGGACGAGCTGAAGCTCAAATTCCGGAGCTGACATCGAAGTCCACCTTGTCACCTCTCCACTGTACCAGTGACCATGCACATTCTGGGGGGGACTAGGGACCATACCATTGAACCCTGTCTCTGATCCTAAGAGGTAACTCCAGTTAGTGGCTGCCTGGCCTCTGCCCTGCGATTTAAGGGGCACAGGGTGAGAGACTCAACCCTGGGCAGTCCTGACAGATGGGCCACCACGCATTATCTGTCCACAGCCTCAACTCTGATACCTACAAGGAACACGGTTGCCTTCTGTGTTGAAAACCAGTTTAAGAAAGGTAATTTGAAGTTCATCAGTGGTTCTGGCGGGAAAGAAATAATATATATCCTTGGGATGACTTTTCCTTGTAAGTTTGTTTCTTTCCTGAATTTCTACCCTAGAATGCTATCATCGGAAGGTATTCTCTGAGCCCCTTTCCATTCCAAGACCGGCCCCGGTCCTGCAGGCTTTAGGCCACAGTTGAAGCCTCTCTTTGGAGTTTCCTGTCTTTTCACGGGTAGGGTATGGGGTACCATAGCAGCTTTTCTTTTCCCAAGCTTTTCCGAGAACCAATCAGTGGGGCGGCTGCAGGAAGCCAGGGTCTCAGGAGGGAAGGGGCAGCTCTCCCCTCACCCAGGAGGTCCTCCCAGCCAGTGCGCAGCCGGCGCGTCTCACCTGCACGAAGCCCCAGAGCGGGTGGAGCGCGCAGTGCAGCAGCAGCGAGGACCAGCAGCAGCCACGGCCCAGCACCAAGTCCCGGAGGAGCATCTCGGCCAGCGACGCCCGCTCCTGGGGCGAACTGTCAGGAGAGCAAGGCTCGGGTCAGGCGGACACCGCGCGGGCACTTTCGCCGCCGCGCACCAACATACCTCCCATCCCGGATCGGTCGGGCACGCCCGGCACCCAGGGGCACCCTACTAAACCAAGCCTGCACTTACACTCCAGCTTACACCTTCACTGACTCTTCGTAAATCCCAGAATTCACACTCTTTTCTTAGGCATATCCCCAGAACCCCGCACGTACACTTTAGCTCCGCGCACAGCTCCAGAATATGCGTGCATACCTTGGCCCCATGCACACCTCCAGAAACAGCCAAGCACACTTACTGCGCCCCATTAACCCCTAGAAGCAGCCATGTACAACTCACTCTCACTATGAGCACACTTCAAACCCGGCGGGCACTACTCACCCTGTGCGCACACCCACAGAAACAGCCGTGCACACCCACCGACTCCTGCCTGCACCCTCGCTGACCCTGCATGCACGGCACCAAGAAATCTCACGCTGCGTGCACCCTCACTGCCCTGCCGGCCTCATTGCGCACACTGCAACATAGGCACCTCAGTGCGCTGCCCCTTTGCACGCCCCTGCCCAGCCCCGATTCCCCGCTCCCGGGTGTGGGTTCCCCCCACGCCTCCATCTCCGCCCGCACCCTTCTAACGCCTCACGCCACCTTGCCTGGCGGCGGCCGCAGCCGATCCTCAGCTCTGGGAAGACAGGTCCGCGTCCCCCCCGCGGCAGCTCTGTTTCCCAACCGCCGGACAGCCCCCATTTAAAGCCAGCCGCCTCCCCAGTCCCCCGCCCTCTAGGCGGGGCCTCGGTCCTCACCTTGGCGGCTGCGCGGGCGCCCGGGGGCTTCACATGCCGGGGAGGAGCTCCCGGCGCTGGAGCAAAAGTTTGCGCGCCGGTTGGGCCTCCCGGGGCGCTGAGCGGAGGACCAGGAGTGGTGTCCTCGCACCGGGCGCAGGGTGCGGTGGCTCCCGGCTGCGCCTGGCCGCGCGCGGGGCGGGAGGGGCGGCACCCCGCGCCCAGGGCCGGGGCTGGCCGCTGAGGCGGAGGCAGAGGGCGGGGAAAGTCTCCTCCAAGCCGCCTGGAGCCGGCCGCGCGAGCCCTCCACGGGCTCGCGTTGGCTCCCCGCCCTTCCTGGTGGCGCCCAGCGGCTGCCCGGGGCACTGGGGTGCCCGAGCTCTCTGCTACCCTCACGCCGGCCCGCGAGAGGCAGCGGCGGGAGGCGCCGGCAGGGAGCGCCCGCTGGGGCAGCAAAGCCGCGGGCGGAGGCGAAATAAATAATGCACGAAAAAGGAAAACAGACGTGAGCCGAGCCAGAGCCTCTCCCGCCTCCCGCCCGGGGCTGCGCTCCCCCCGCCGCCGCCGCCGCCGCCGCCGCCAGCGCCGCTGCAGTGATTCCTCGTCTCCATCTAGCGAGGCTATTGTGTATTGGGCGCTTAATTATTTATTCACCCTGGAGGCCAAGGATTCCCAGTTCCAGGAGGTTTTGGCCTTTGCCTGCGCTTCCCCCAAGCCTCTCCCGAGGCTGCGGAAAGGTTGCGAGGACTGACTTGAGATACTTCTTTGCGCTCCTTCCTTGAGGACTCTCCCCGCCGCACTCCCCGCAGGCTCTCCCGGGCCCCGGGGCTGAAAGGTGCAGGCCGCCCCTCTCCCGGCCAAGGGCCTTGTCCTCTCCTTTGTAGTCCCAGCAGCAGAAACTCTAGGCTGGGAAGGAAGGAGCTGTGACGGCCCTGGGGAGAACATTTCTACCACTGCTTTTCCTGAACCGTCTGCCAACTCCTCTGTTTGAGGCAAGATTATCAACAAGTCAGTTTCTTCGGTTCTTCGGGAAGTAGACTGCTTACATCTCTTTCACACAAGCTGTGCCTAGCAGCATCCCAGGCATGGCGCGGCCGCTCTGCTCTTGTGGTGGAAGCACTTTGCAAGCGCTTTGACTGATGGGGGGCGCCTTCCAGAAGGACCTCAAGGCCTGGACGATCCTATTTTTAGGTTGGATGAGAGAACCAGGGGCTTAAGACACAGAGCTGAGGGTCAGATACCGCGGCGCATGCATGGAAGAAACATTTACTGAGCGCACCTTTTCCCAGTATTTGGACACCCTTGAGTCAGTCACTATAAACACACACTATAAACTGCTGGTTTGCAGAGTATAAACCGCCTTGCGAGCCAGCTTTCAGAACGATGTCTTAGTGGCCTCCTTCATGCCAGAGCGCTGCCCCAAGGCTCTTTGCCACATAAATGCTGCAGATTGCACCTCAACCAGCAAGATGCAGGGACTAATGTGAATGAGACCTTGTTCCTTTCCCCGCAAGAATTCAGGGGCCTGTCAGGGAGATGGATAAAACCAACACCTGCACTGTGCACTGGCATGTCACTCTCAGCTGCCCTGAGAAAGGGAAAGACTGAGGAATGGAGGGCGGGTTGAGTAAAGGCTCCTAGGAGAGGGTGCCTTGCTGGGAGCAGGGGAACATCTCAAGCATTGGTAACCCTTTGTGCAAAGAAATGGAAACATTTGTGGGGCTGGGTGCGGTGGCTCACGCCTGTAATCTCAGTACTTTGGGAGGCCGAGGCGGGTGGATCACGAGGTCAGGAGATCGAGACCCTCCTGGCTAACACGGTGAAACCTCGTCTCTACTAAAAATACAAAAAAATTAGCCGGTCGCGGTGGCAGGCACCTGTAGTCCCAGCTGCTCGGGAGACTGCGGCAGGAGAATGGCATGAACCCGGGAGGCAGAGCTTACAGCGAACCGAGATCGTGCCACTGCACTGCAGCCTGGGCCAAAGAGCGAGACTCCTTAACAAAAAAAAAAAAAAAAAAAAAAAAGAAAAAGAAAAAGAAAAGAAAAGAAATGGAGACATTTGTTCAATCCTTCATTCCATATGTAGCCTCCATGGGCACCTGCTAGGGACCAGACAGAACACTTGATGCTGGGTAGAAAAGAGAACAAGAGGATATCTCACTGGGGGTGGGATAGGATGGAGGGAGGATGGGAAGAAGATGATGGGGTAGGGACTTTCTAGGTGACTCATCAACAGTCTGGAGAAATGAAGCCGCTGTTGGTCAGCTGAGGTCAAAATAACACTGGATATTTTAATGCCTGTCCAGCTGAAACAAGTCGTGGTTTTTGCTCAGCACAATCTTTACATTTGACAACAGCCCCTGATGTTTATATCCGGAGTTTTTTGCCACTTACAAATGTTATTTACACCACATATTAATTCAGGTCTCACAACTCTGTGATGTAAGTGTAATTGTCCTGTGTGAACAGTTCAGAGACCTTTGTGCCTGAGCCAGAATCACACAGTGGCTCACCGGGGAGTCAGAAATACTAACCCCCAACTAGAGGCTCAGGACTTTGGGAGAACTTAGGTAAGTTTTGTGCATTGGAAAACCTGCATTGTCCAATCTGGTCTTCCATATTGCTGTAGTGGACCTAATCTATGCACCTCTTGAGGGTCACCTGGTGTAGATCACCCAATTCTGTCGCTGTTCGGGGTGCCATTTGTAGCCTGCACGGACCTAGGGGGACTGAACAAAGCGGGGGCAAATGTGGGAATAAAAGGCAAGAGACAAAAGAGTATATTTGGAAGAAGGGCTCGGGGGCACCTTACCTCGAGTGGAAAAGGGCCCTGAGCTTTACGCAGCCATCTGTATTTATTAGGCCAAAGAGATAGCAAAGGGGAGGGGGTGTGATTGTCCAGTAATTGTCAGTTGGCTGGCTGGTTCACACCAGGCTTGTGAGACTGCATCCTTTGAGTAATAGGCGCTAGATTTTCCAGTAGATAACTTCAAAGAGCCCTGCGCCAGGGACCCTCAGCAATCCTTCTGGTGGCAGGGCAGTGTGAGTTTGCCCACATCCTGCATTCATGATAAACAGTTTGCTGTTTGATCATATAGCCTCCAGCAGAATGCTGAGTTGGTCACATCCTATGGGCCTTCGACTCCCTGCAACCTGGCCCCACATCTTGCTGACCTTCCTGTCAGCTCCCTTAGAGTGAAGACCAGGCTCTGTCACAGGCCTCTCACGCCATGAGTGGCCTAGGGAGGACATGGATCCTCTCACCCTTTTCATTCAGTTGGTAACCCACACCATGGCCACATGAGGTCTGCCTACAGGGGCCAGATACATCTACTCAGAAATACAGGAGAGTTAAAGCTTGGGGCACATTTTGACCAGAGAAGGACAACAGATGGAAGGGACCCAACATATGGAGTGCAGTGGTTCCATTTGGCTTGTCAGGGAATGTCCAGTAGGTGCAATTGAGCAACTGGCTGTGTTTGCTTCTAAGGATGTGACCAGCTCAATAATGTACAACTTGGTGGCACACTTCTATAGTCCTAGCTACTTGGGAGGCTGAGGCAGGAGGAGCCCTTGAACCCAGGAATTCAAGAACAGCCTGGACAACATCATGAGACCCTGTCTCACAGAAATGCACAACTTTCTATTAGCTTCCGTCCTCCCTGCTTCATTTCCTTTTTCTCTTGTTTCTGTTGCCCTAGGATTGTATCCCTCAATAAAGTATTAGCAGGCAGCATGATTGCTTAATACTCTGTCTCCTAAGGAACAGGGACTATTGCTACCACAAATGGTCCTAAAAAGTAGACCTTCAGGATGGGATGTTGGAGTTGAAGTTCTCTTCCATCTATAATAGGGGCCCCACTGCTGGGCCATAGCTGGCATACAGTGATATTACAATTTCTAAAGCTGCACCTGCTGCTAATTGGAATGAGATGCAGGTGGAAAATAAGGCTTTATGAGATCAAATGGCCATTGCATTTGGGGTTAAGTGGCTTTTTCTGATGGTAGCGGAGGTACTGCAAAGAGAAAATGATAGACTCAGGAAAGGTATCTACCAGTGTAAGGCATGCTTTGAAATGAAAACTTTAAGGACACTCCTGACATCTGCAAGACAGACTGCACTGAAAATTAAGCTTCAGGGCTGATTATAAGGTGACAGAACTGAAAAGGAGACTAGATATGCAGCCATGTAGACGTCTTATGTCCAAGTCAGAGCTCTAAGAAGGAAAGGATTGGAGCTGGTGACCTGGAATGGAGACTTTTGGGTAAACAAACCTGAAACTCTGGACCCTGATCTCCTTGAATCCTCTGTCAGGTAGAAGCAACTCTTCCGCTTTTTAGAACAAAACAGCTCTTCTTGGCCTGGGGATGACAATGACCTCATTGAAGCAGGAACCTTGCAAGATAGTACTTGCTTTAATGACAACAGCCTGCGGTAAATACGTGAGATGCCAGAACTTCTTTTCGGCACAATAAGAAGAAAAGGACCAGAAGGCTCAGAGGTGTGAATATTAGAATCATAAGACCTGAGAATCCACCACTGGCCTATGTTCCCTGGGATGGCCCAGAGAATCTTCCCTTCATTGAAACAGAAAAAAGAAGTCCTAATAAGCCCATCAGCGCCTTTGAGAAATTCAGTGGTGGCTGTCTTCTGAAGGCTGGGTTTGATGATGGGAGATGGTGGGGAAATGGACTCTCTTGGACCAACAGCAATCAATGTAATGGCAAAGGCCAGGTGGCATAATGTCATGCCAGACAAAGTGGGCATAACTACATAATGGAAAGGAAGGCCAGAGTGGCAAACAGGGTGCCTGGAGCCATAGAAATCTATGTTAATGGCTGACAGATCATGATGTAATGGGGGGGAGACAAATGGGGAGCTAACAGGGGTGTTGCTTGACTTGTATAAATATATACTTTTAAACTCTAGAGTGTAAGAACAGAAAGATGACATCTACTGCAATGGAAATTATCTAAGATTGTTCAGAGCCCAGAGCCTATGATTAAAGGGGAGGCTGGATTTCCGAGGCAATAAGTCGGCTATGAACATTGGCAACCCAGCATGTGATAGAAGTGGTATGTACAGGGCCAGACTTGAGCAGGTCTAGAAGGAACAGGTAAATTGCCTAAACAGCTGGTCCAGATTCTCATGTCACCCACCTCTGTTGAAGCTCTTCCTCAACTTACATGTTTAGCCCCAAATGGGAGTTCCATGTGATAGTCTGATGGAGGAGGAAAGCACCAGGGCCTCGTTTACACACAGCTCGACATGGTGTATTGGTGCTAGTTGGGAATAGATGACTGCTGTGTTACCTCCCATTCAAGGGTAGGAGAGGTGGCCCGAAGTACAGACACACACGGTCTCCTGTGCGGGAGTAAATGGCTGGGCTAATCATTTTGGGACATGGAAAGGACAAAAATGAAAAGCCAGGGGCATGGAGGTCAAGTAAACAGTAAATGATGAATTCATGGGAGTGAGCACAAAGGATATGGGGCTTTCTGCCTCGTGTTTGTCTCTCCAGAGAGCATCTGTTGCCAAGGAGACTCCTATAGGCAGCCGGACAGGATAACCCAGCGCCTCTTTGGCTATCCCAGGGCTTCCTGTAGTGATGAGATGTTCCACTGAAGGCTCAGCTGTGACATCAGCTTAGACACAACAGCTGGTGGGGTTGGAGCATTGCTCTCCTGGACGTAGTGTGAGTCAATAGATGTGTCTCTGATGGAATATACAAGTCTAGGAACAAAGGAGTGGAAGTAGGATTGGCTCATCTCTCTGACTGCCAGCAAGAAACCTGCAGAATCTGTGCTTCTTGTTCCTGCAAACTTAGACTTAGAAGAGTCAGAGACCCTGGCTTATAGAGGGTAAAACTTCCACTAATGAACACAGTAAGGGTTCCACTAAATTGGAAGTTGTGACAGTGACCTGGGCGCCTTGGGCTCCTCTTGCCAGTGGAGCAGCAGAGAAAGAAGGATTTGCTATACTGATGCACGATAGTACTTCATTACCATGAGGAGCAAGGGCTGGTGTTACATAGTGGGTGAAGGAAGAGTATGTCTTGTGCTCTGGACTGAAGCGTGTCCCCCAAAATGCATCTGTTGAAGTCCTACCCCCAACGTTAGGGGTTATTTAGAGATATTAAGTATGTTTAGAGAGGGAGTCTTCAGGGGGTAATTAAGGTTAAATGAGGTCATAAGCGTGGTGCCCTATCCACTAGGAATGTTGTCCCTCTAAGAAGAGGAAGAGAGAACACAGCTATCTCCCTGTCTCTGGGTACTCAGAGGAAAAGCCATGCGAGGACAAAACGGCCATCCACAAGCCCACAGAAGAATCCTCACCAGAAGCTGGCCCTGCTGAACCTTGATCTAGAATGCCCAGCCTCCAGAACTGTGAGAAAATTAATTTCTGTTGGTTAAGCCACCTAACTTGGGGTGTTTTGTTACAACAGCCTGAGCTGACAAATACATCTGGTTGTATGGGATTCATGGGGTATTCTCTGTTCAGAGAGAGCCATGAACAGGCAATTACAACATCCACAGATCCTCCAAGTGAGAACCCCAGACCCACTGAAGAATTGACCCTAGAAATCTAGAATGGAAGGTCAGAGTGGGTGGAAGATGATGATTGCCAATTATGGCCCTAGGACCAGCCACAGCAGCGGGACTCTAGCTTCCTTTGCTAATCTTTTTATGTCTGTTTAGGAAGTTTCAATTGATCACTTAAAAAATTGGACTTGCACCCTCACTCTCAAATTGAGGGCATTTTGTTCTCAAGTTAGATCCAAATATCACAGGAAGATGGGGTGGAGGACTCTGAATAGCACAAGGGGTGGACTGTACTGGGCCCCATCTATACGCTTCCTGGATTTACCTGGCCTTATCTGCCTCCTCTTCTGCTCAATGCAGAGGGCAGCCACCACCACTGTCCCATCTCCTAACACCACTGTCTGTCGCAGCCTCCCCCAGGTGAGAGCTGACCTTCAGCCTGGCCTCCATCATGTACACTGTGAAAGGGGCCACGGGGCAGCGGGGGCCAGGCCCAGATGACTGGAGTCATGGAAAACCTGCAGAATCTGTGCTTATCCCTGCAACGTTAGACTCAGAAGAGTCAGAGGTCCTGGCTTGTAGAGAGTACAACTTACACTAATGAACACAGTAAGGATTCCACTATACTGGAAGCTATGACTGTGACCTGAGTGTCACAGGGTCCTGACCTAGGAGGACCTAACACCAATCCTATACTCAGAGGATTGAGTATACTCCTCACACCATGGGGAGGGGGTCTGGCTTGCGCAGTAGCTGTCAGTGGGGACCAAGAACCATGACCTGAATGTGGAGGAGGGTTAGCTTCCTGAGGGATGAGCTTTGATCAATGACAGACAGGGTCTGAAAAGATCTGGTGGATTATTTATCTCCCTTTCTCCATCCGTATGGCTTACTGACATATGTCTTGTGTGACCAAACCACTGGCTGTGTTCCCTAGCAAAACTGTGGCCACTTCAGCACCATACGTGATGTGCTTTCCTTCCTTCCTTGCCTTCTTTCCCAATTTTCCCTGCTCTTTCTAACCTGGGATTGCACCCCGTAAAATATGCTGCTACATGAGCTTTGCTTCAGGCCTCCTTTTCTAGGGAACCCAGGCTTAGACAGGTTCTTACAGGTTTCCTGGGCTCCAGAGGCTATGGCCACGTGCATAAAATGAAGTGGAACACCATGGCAACCAGGATATTTTATGCCCGAAACATCTGTATAACTGTGGATAATTGAAAGGGGAGGCTTCTTAAGAATCCAGATGATTTTCCTTGGCCTCCACTTCTTTGTGAATACAGGCAGGTTCTAAGAGGGGAGAGTTTCATGCTGGTTGGGAGCATGGACTCGAGTCAGACTATCTGGTTCTCACTAACTATACAATCTTCAGGGAATTTTCTAAACTTTGAGGCCTGACTCTTTTCCCTTTTCTATCAGGGATTAGAATAGTATTTATTTGATATAATTAGATCACAGAGTTCCTGGAAAGATTAGCTGAGATATTTCATATAAACACTTAGCCTGGCACAATGTAACTGTTCACAGGAAAAAAAAAAAAGTCTATCTCTAAATATCTTGAAGGATAGAGGGGCAGAGATGCCTCTCTTTTGCAAGAATACTAATTGGCATCAAGGATCTTGATGAGCAAAACACAAAGAAAATGAAGAAAATGACCAGTAAAGGAACAGTTATTACTAAACCTTAAAATTATGAAGGCTGATTTTTTTTTAAATGCTGCAACTAAACATAGAGTTATTTTAAAAGACATTGGTATTATCCAATTTGTTCATTACCTGAACTTGAATTAAAGTTACTTGTTCCATGTTTTGTAGGTCAGCTGTGAATCTGTCCAGAGAGGATATTCTCCTGATTGATCAGGTGTGGGGGAGGGGGAACCCCAAGTCTCTTCTGGGATTCATCCAAGACGTCACTTGTCCTTCTGAGGTTTGTCCCTCACCTCCATCAGTATTCTAAGAGCTGAGCAGGATTCACTACCCGGGCTTGTGTGGACAGATCTGCCTTGCCCCAAACTGTGAGTTAGTTCTTTCCCCAAGAATACTTTGGTCCAAATCTCTGAAGCTAGATATTTGGGCAGGGAGGTGGGGGGCAGGGGGAGTCAGAAAGAAGCCCAGATTTTTAACTTCCCTTTAAAACGATCCGTGTCTCCTCTGTCTTGTGATCCTTCCTGAAATCCTAAAAGAAGGACCAACATTTTGAAAAAACTTGTCAAGTCTGGGCTTGCTTCGTGGCCACAGCCTGGCTTGTTACCATTTTCCTACGTCAAAAGAGAATCCAGACAGATCTGATCCAAGAGAACATTTGGTGGGACTGCTTGGCTAGCCGCTCCTTTGGCCAGAACAGTCAAGTCCAAATGCCAGCCCAGCTGGGAGAGCCAGCTCGGTCTCTTCGATTCCGCTGAACACCAACACACGCTGGGTCACGCAGAAGCTGTGGGAGGAAGGAGATGGGTCCAGCTCCCCAAGACCTCACCTTCTAGTGGAGGAAGGAGAAACAGAGCTAACCCAGAAACTGCAAATAGGACCATTTCCCATTCTTGCTGAAAACTCCCCAGACATCCCAACCTGGACAACATGGCAAGACCTCATCTCTACAAAAAATAAAAATAAAAAAATTAGCCAGGTACAGTGATGTGTGCTTGGGAGGCTGAGGCAGAAGGATAGCTTGAGCCTGGGAGTTCAAGGCTGCAGTGAGTTACAGTCATGCCTGTACTTCAGCCTGGGTGACAGAATGAGATCCTGTCTCAAAAAAATTAAATGTAATTTAAAAAAATCTTCCTCGAAGACTTTGTAACACAGCACATGAGCACCCAACCCTGACACTCCACCCATTGCCCCGTCTACCTTGACCTGCCGTTCCCCGCTGGCGCCTTGCCGTTTCCCACCTCCCTGCCCTTGCTCCTCTCCCTAGAACCCCTTCCCCTCTTGTCATCTTGGCTAATTGCCACACAGCCATCCCAGACTCCCTTCTCTGGATCCTCCCCACCCCTCCATCATGGCACCTTATCACACTGGACTCTGTTATGACAGCATAACATATTGTTGGCAGGGAGGTGGCAAGCTGTGGTGTTAGTAGAAAGAAATCCGATTTAGATGTTGCTTGAATCTGGGTCCAATCTGGGACGTTCCCTTAACCTTTCTGAGACTCAGTGTCCCTAACTATAAAATGAGGATGCTCATATGTGCCTTGCTGGGCTGTAGTGGGGAATATTAGAAGTAATGCACGTCAAGCTTTGAGCCCAGCACGTCGGGGGAAATCACGTCCACTTTATCTAATTGCACTTCTCTCTGGGGTAGGGGCTTTTTAAATTTCTCTTTGAGTTCAGACATCTGGCAGCACCCAACGTGTAGTAGGAGCTCTGTAAAGAATTGTGAGCGACTGCTAAAGTGTCATTAAATGAATAAGCCCAGTGCTACCACACCTCTAGGGAAGGGGCTCCCTCACCTCTGGAACCCCACCTGCTCCATATCTGCTATTACTCTTCCTCTAGACTCCTTGCTATTTCTGAAACCCTCAAGCCTGAGTCTGCCTTGGGGCCTCAGCCTGGGTGTTCCCTCCTCCTGGAACGCTTTTCCCCACAGATGGGCAGGGACCCCTCCCTCCCTCTTTCAAGCCTTGGCTTACCTTACTTTTTCTTTTTTTTTTTTTGAGACAGAGTCTCACTCTGTCGACTCCAGGCTGGAGTGCAGTGGCCGGATGTCAGCTCACTGCAAGCTCCGCCTCCCGGGTTCATGCCATTCTCCTGCCTCAGCCTCCTGAGTAGCTGGGACTACAGGCGCCGGCAACCTCGCCCGGCTAGTTTTTTTTTTTTTTTTTTGTATTTTTAGTAGAGACGGGGTTTCACCGTGTTAGCCAGGATGGTCTTGATCTCCTGACCTCGTGATCCGCCCGTCTCAGCCTCCCAAAGTGCTGGGATTACAGGCTTGAGCCACCGCGCCTGGCCTACACGTTACTTTTTCAACAGGACCCACCCTGACCATTCTATTTGAAATCTCAGCCCACACCACAATCCCATTCTCCTTACTTTATTTTATTTTTCTCTTTAGTACTTATTGCTTCCCAATTACACACTTAATTTTACTCATTTCATTTGGTTATTGTGTGGCTCCCCTCACTAGAATGTAAGCTCCATGAGGGCAGGGGCTTCAGGCCCCTTTGTTCATTGTCTAGAGCAGTGAACTGTTCATTGCCTAGAGTAGGAATGCTTTGCATTCCTCAGCACATGGCCTCCGCCCACCTCTGGTTTTGGTGGCAGCCATGATGGGCAGTTCCTCTGGAGGCCCCCACCCCAACCTCCTGCCGTGGCTTCTCTCCGCTCTTCTGCCTGAGAGCTGAAGAAATCCACTTAGCAGGCAAAAGCAGAAATGTAGGAGGTGACACCTCCAGAGTTGTCTGAACAATAGGGCGGTTCTGAGGGGCAGTTCTAGCCTCACTCTACACAGTTCTTTGGGGGTCCCCCAAAGGAGACTGAGGTCCCATCACCCACAGCAGTAACTGGCTCCTTAACACAAACTGACCTGGCCTCCCCTGCCCTGGCTTCTTCTCCCTTCTTCCTGCTTCTGGGCTCACCTCCCAAACAAATCACCTACACCAAAGCCCTTGTCTCATGCTCTGCTGTTGAGAGAACCCAAACAAAAAGGCCAACCACCATACTCCAGAAGCCTAGGGCAGCGCCTGACCTACAGTGACCGCCTGGTACATATTTGTTGAAGGAATGAATGGAAATAGGGTGATTTACAAAGTTCTACATTATGTGTCTAGACTTATGATTACATGTTTGAGTGGCTTTTTCGTCATAGGGAGACCTTGCCGAACTCTGTGTCTTTTTGTTTACAATAGGATTTTCATGGAATGGCCTCTGCCTGGAAACCTGTCTGGCTCTGAGCTTTGTAGATATTTCAGGGAATGAGGGTTTTGCCATTTACTTTAGTCAGAAATGTCAGAAGCATCCAGCAGCTTGAAGATCTGCAGCTCACACCAGCACTGAGCAGCCCAGCACGCAGCTGTTCTCTGTAACTTTTCCAGGAGCACACCTTTCTCAGCACCTGATGTAGAAGGATTCACTTGGCTGGACAGTCCCTGATTTATGGTTGTGATAACATTGCTTATTTAGGCACTCAACAAACATGGAGAGAATGCAGATTCTGTGCCAGGCTGTGGGTATTGGGGATCAGAATTGCCTGAAACAGGAGCCCTGCCCTCTCTTCACTAGCTCCGGTCCGATGGGGAAGACAGAAGGAAAGAGCTACTTATAATATGTATGGTGTGGGACAGAAGTGAGTGCAGGTTGCAAGCACACCGGAAGAGCCCGATGCTTTCAGTGTCCTGGCGCAACTATACTTCCTGCTTGAGGTTGACCAAACCACACATTTTGCAGTTGTCACCTCCTGCCTTTGCACATGCAGTTTCCTCTGCCGGGAAGACTTTGCCCTCTGCCTTTGTGGCAAAGTCCTAGTCATCCTTCAAATCCAGCTCACATCACTCTGCCCAGGAAGCACCCCCTCCCCTAGCCCAACATCACACCAAGCCGACCCCGTCTCCTCTGCTCTGTGAGCAGTCTGTGTCTAGGCACTTGTACGGCGGCCCTTCTCAGCCTCCTGTGTGATTATGAAATCAATGAGGAATTCGGAAGCCGATGATTTAAGAGAAAAATTTGTTGACTTTGGCGTCAAACAGAGCTGGATCTGAGTTTCTCCTAGTACTGGTGTTTCCTGGCTGTGTTCTTGGGCACACCCGGAGGACAGAGCAGGGACATACAAGAGACAAGGCTGCAGAAGGCAAAGACTTCACTGCGGTGGACCATGTGAGCCATCCTCAGAAGACATTTGGTATGATTTCTGGGGGCAGTGGAGAGGCACTGAACAGTTTTAAGCAAGAGAGTGGCATTGAGTATTTGTGTTTTATGAGGACCATGCTGGCAGTGTGGAGGAGGAGGGGTAGGGTCAAGCGGGTATGGTAGATAGAAGGCAGGTGCGCTGAGTGCTGGCTGAGAGACTGGACTTTGAGGTCTAGGTTTGAATGACAGCTTCTGTCTAGCCATGTGATCTTGGGCAATCCACTTAAATCCCCTGAGCCTCAGTTTCTTCATTTGTAAGATGGGAATAATAATGTTACTTGCTTTGCCTAAGAAGATCACAAGAGAACATAAATGGGAATGGGTTTTGTAAACTTTAAAATACGGTGTAAATACCAGACATGATCCATAATGCCTAGAAAAGAGACTTAAATATGATAGAAGTTTATTTCTCTCTCTGGCAAAAGAAAGTCTAGAACTAGTGGGGTGCTCCACAGAACAGGGGTCAGGCTCTTTCTAGCTTGTCGATCTGCCATCCTCACCACATAGGGTTCTTTACACCTCATGGTCCAACATAGCTGCTCAAACTCCAGCCATCATATCCACATTCCAGCTGGCAGAAAAAAAGAAGAGAGAAAGGAAGATCCATTCCTTCCTTTAAGAGCACTTTCTGCGAGTCTGAAATGACACTTTTGCTCACATCCTATTGGCCTGGGCATAATCACATGATGACACCAAGCTACAAGGGAGGCTGTGAAACACATTTCTTATTGAGGGCAACCATGTGTCCAGCTTAAAATCAGAGGTCCCATTCCTAATGAATTAGAGAGAGATGGATGATGCTGGGGACAACCAGACACCTAGCAATTTCTGTTGCATCTTTTAATGATTTGCACTGTGGCGCTTCAGTCATACTCCAAACAGAGACACTTGCCTCCTTGGGGGGACTTTAAAAAGCCCCCTCTCCCCCATTGACAAAATCATGATGAGCAAAGACAGAGAGCAACCTAGTGGAGCTTAGGTCAGAAAGGCGGGGGCCTGAGGGCCCCACGGCAGCAGTTGGCCAGGGTAGAACACTGGGAGAGAAGCAAAGGCTTTATACCAGCCTTCTGATGAGGACGCTGAGCATTGAGAGATGGGGGAAGAAACCTCTAATCAAGAAGCAGCCATCCCATGCAGACGGTGTGGGACCAGATGACTCGGACCACACAGGGCCGTCTTCCTGGAAGACCAGAGCCTTTCTCTCAGCCTCTCTGCATATCCTTTGTGGATGGAACAGAAGGCTGGGACCAGACACCCCTAGACCTCCCCTGCACCCATGGTCCATACCTGGAGCATAGAGAATGTTTTTAAAGCGCCCCAGAGTAAATAATTCCATCTATGTATTTATTTCCAGGTTCTTAGAATGCATAGGTCCTACCAGGAGATAGACTTAAGATGCTGATACCCAGAGTAAGTAAATCAGCTGATAATAATGACTAATATTTATTGGCTGTTTACTAAGCACCAGGTTCTAGTCTAAAGATATAACAATATCAACTCCTTAAATCTTTATGGCAACCTTAGAAGGAAACTATGATGATTGCCACCATTTTATAGATGAGGAAACAGGCCAAGGGAGGTGAGGCGGCATGGCAGGCCCAGTGTTTGCCCCCTTGTTGCATCCACCCCTTTGCCATGTGACTTGGCACTGCCCCCTCCTGTGCCTCGATTCTGGGCCCCTGGACCCTGTGTTGGACCAATGGCATGTTGGTGGGTGTGATGCACACAGAGCTGGGGAGTGCTTGGGAGCTGGGTTTGCTTGCTTTTGCTTCTCTGTTCATGGCCATTGTGAAGAATGTGCCCCAGCCAGCCCTCCAGAAGTGAAAGACACATGTAACGGGGTCGAGTTGCTCAGGTCATCCCAGCTGAGGCCACCCTAGCTCGGCCAAGCACCACCAGAACCTCAGGCCTGTGGGTGAGCCCAGCCAAGATCAACAGAGCTGCCGAGCCAACCTGCAACCCCCTGTAGGTGCACGAGCAAGCCCACCTGGACTAGCAGAGCCTGCCTAGACCAAGGGGATCCCACCAGACCAGCAGAGCCTGCCTAGACCAAGGGCATCCCACCTGGACCAGCAGAGCCTGCCTAGACCAAGGGGATCCCACCGACTTGTGAGCTAAGTAAATACGTCTCTTCATACACCACTGCAGTTTTGCAGCATGGTTGAAGCAGTAGATCACAGATGAAAGAGATGACATAATCTTCCAGCTAATCGTTGGTACTCCATGATCTCAACCCACACTGTTAGACACTATTCTGTGTTAGGAGTTGGCGACCTATGACCTACAGGCCAAATCTAGCTTACCACCAGTTTTTATATAGCCCATAGCTAAGAAGGGTTATGACAGATGAATATTCTTCAGTTTGATAATGGAGAACATTATCTTTAAACCACAATTAGGCAAAATGCTATCCCATAAAAAAGAATTCCATTCTTCTCATTAGTAGACCTATATAATAAAATATTGTACTTAGTTATTATGTTTTAAATTTCATCAGTAATAATTTATCGAAATTTGTTCTGTCTTGTTATGTAAGCATCTACGTAATATCCTTGATTCTGCCTCTTGGCCTGCACAGCCTAAAATACTTACTCTCTGGTCCTCTGCAGAACAAGTATGCTGACTCCTGCTCTTTTTGATGGAGACATTTCATCTTTGAATTTTGTCCTCAAGCCAAGAAATGGAAGGAATCAGACTATTAGGAGCTGGAAAGGCCCTCGGAGGTCTTCTAAACCAAACTCAGTAGCAGAATTTGACCCCAGGCCATTGGTCCCTTGGCCTCCAGCTCTTCTGTTGCTCCCTAGACAGTCTGATAACAGCTGGATCTATCTAAAGTCCTCAAAATGTCCAACTGGAGGGTTCTTGGATCCAAAGACCTCCTTCTCTTTTCTCCCTTCCAAGAGCTCTCACTTGTGAGCATGGATGATTCACCGTGTCTTTCTCCAGCTCTGCCCCAAGCCATCTCACATGAATCTGTGCCGTGTGCCTCTGCGATAATTAAAAAATCTCAGCGTTTAAGACGATTTGTATTGGAGACAATGGATAAATTCTCTCCTGAAGAGTTTCACAATCTGGCCTCATTAGAAAGGAGAAATGGAATGGGAGAATTAAAGAGAAAACTCATCTCTTCCCTGAGTGTGTTAATGAGCTGAGCCGCAGGAGGCCATGTGTAAGTTGGGCTGCAGGCAGCTGTAAATTAAATTTATTACGCGCCAAGGGATTCTAATAAACATTACTTAAAAATAGCAATAGACAGTCATTTGTATTATGTCATGTGACCTGGTTATGGAGACACTTTTGTGCCTCTGCTATTAATCAGAGTTAGTTTGAGAGGCAGTTGGTAAATTCTTCTAGAGCTACTGGCACCTTCCTCTTAATTAAGATTGTTCTGGAAAAAAGCAGGGTGAGTCAAAAATAGTCATAGTGTATATCATTGCACCCTAAAGCTCCTCCTTGCTCATTAAGCGATGTTTATTAGACTTTCCAAGGGGGAAAAACCTAAAAGAAAAGTGTCACTTTGTTTAATAAAATCTCAGACCCTGGAAGGTGAGTATTGGAGGGCGATTTCTTAAGGGGGAAGTTCTCTCTGAGCGCCTTCTGGGAGAAAGAGGAGTTAACCACTGCTGGCCCCACTCCAGCCTCATGGGGGCGCTGCTTGCTCCATACTCCTCTGGCCCCAGGTTGGACCAAGGCGCTTTCTCTTAGACTCTGTTAACCCAGAGAAGAATCTCGTTCACAGTGCTCAGAATTAGCTTTGGCAAGCACCAAATCTGAGCGTGTCGTTCCCTCATTTAAACTCTCATGGTTTGTTGCAGTCTGTGATCTAACCCCCTGCCTGCTCTTACAGCTGTGTTCCCACTCCCCAGCTGTCCACATGCAACCCTAACCCACCATAGAAGGAGATGCTTTCCTCCTGGATTTGGAATCAGACCTAAGTTTGAATCATGGTCCTGCCATTTGTTAGCTGGGCAACCACAGGCAAACAATTGAACCTCTTGCCTCCATTTTCTTATCTGCAGAATGGGGTTAGTTATCTCTGCCCCAAAAGGTTGGTATGAAGACTATATGAAATGATCCATGTGAGGTCTGGGCGTTCGGAAAAACTCTTCAGAAATGTTATTTATTTTTATTTTTTAGAAACAGGGTCTCTAAAACATAAGAGGCCAAGGGATCCTCCTGTCTTGGCCTCCCAAAGTACTGGGATTACAGGCATGAACGATTGCACCTGACCTAAAAATGTTAAAAAAAAAAGTAAAAAACAAACAAACAAACAAATAAACACCAAATCCAGAAAGTTAGCTGGGCATGGGAGTGCGCACTTGTAATCTCAACTACTTGGGAGGCTAAGGTGGGAAGATCATGGCTGCAGTGAGCCTGGATCTTGCCACTGCACTCCAGCCTGGGAAACAGTGAGACCCTGTCTCAAAAAAAAAAAAAAAAAGAAAGAAAGAAAGAGAGAAAGAAAAAGAAAACAACAACAAAAAGCTGTAGCAGTAGTGCCTTAGCAGTATTGTTTCATTTTATTTCTTTCAAGCACTTCACTTGGCCAAACCAACCTTACCCCTTGTTTCTTCTCATTAATGAGTTTTCCTCCTTTGCATCTCTCAGCCCAAGCATCAATTATCTGAGAAGAATTCCTGGACCCCTGTCTCATTTAGAGTTCCCTCTTCTGGGCTGCTGTCCTGTTCCATCCTGGGACACTGTGCTCTTACCCTCATCAATGATCCCTAATTGCCGATGCCTTTGTCTGGGACCGCCAGGCGGGAGGCTCAAGGTCTTTGAGGGCTGAGATCATGTCTGGTTTACCTTTGCTTCCCAGTGTCTGCTGCATATGAAGCACTCAAAAGGGTTGAATAAAAGAAACAGCAGAGCATGGCATGAATCTAGAAAATGAGGCCTAGAGCAAGGTGGCTGAAGCTCACCGTCTTAGTTTGGGTCTTCCTAAAAGTAGAGCCTGAGGGAAGACATTGGGTGAAGGGAGTTTTTTCTGAAGGTGAGAGAACAGGGAGAGAGACAGGCAAGGCAAAAAAAAAAAGGGAGGAGGAGTGCTTTCTTGAGCTGGTTATTGCTGTGGGCAGCTGGGGTTCAGTTACTCTGGGACCCCCCAAGGAACTCTGGGAGGGGAGCCTAAGGCATGGATTCACTGACTGCCATCCCGTTGCTAGGGGTTGTTGACCCCTCTGCACTCTGGGCTGCCCTACGTGTGGGCCAAACCTACAGCAGGCAGGGAAGCCAAGGTGTGGCTGGTCCTGGAGGTGGGACTCTGCCCCCAGGCTTGGTAGTTGTCTGCCCCAGCTGCAGCTGACCTCAGAGGTGGCTGAGGGGATGTCAGGCAGGCCCTAAAAGCGCCAGTGACATTTACTCATTTCTAGTTTGGGTTCCATTCCAGGTGCCTTTTGTGTCAACCTCAGTCTTACTTCATGTGGTAGGTACTTTTGTGGGGTCCCCCTAGTTTAGGAGAGTATGATTGGACCTCTGGATGCCTCTAAATCTGGAACTTAGAGATGGATGTGGCCTCTTCTCTTTGGCCGCCAATTCCACTTCCACCTTGGGAATGTTGCCTATGGGGACCAGCCTCCAAGATGGCCCCAGTGATTTTTGCTTCCTGGTATTCATGCACTTGTATAGTCTCCTCCCACACTGAGTCAGGGCTTGCCTGTGTTGCCAACAAAATATGGCAGAAGTAACAGTGTCTGACTTCTAAGGCACTTCTGGGGGAAGCCAGCTGCCATGCCATGACAGCACACAGGCAGCTCCATGGAGAAGTCCCTGTGGAGGAAACCCAAGGCCCCCTGGGCCAACAGCCGGTGCTGACTTGCCAACCATGTGAGTGGCCTGCCTTAGATGGCAGCCCCAGTAGACATCTGCCTGCACCTTCATGAGAGACTCCAAGCAAGAACTGCTCCATTGAACACTTCCCTGATTCCTGACCCACAGAATCCATGAGCATAACAAATGGCTGTTTCATGCTACTATATGCTGATTTGCAGCCATAATAACTAGAACACCCTATGCTTCTTAGAGGACCTCAGCTTCTCTCTAAAGGAATATGGCTTTTCTTACGTGGCTTTAACAAGTTACCATGACTCAACATGGACCTGCCCAACTGCAGCAAGAGACACATCCATGATGTTTCCACGTGATCCCCCCTTTTATAAAGGCTCAGAGGACAGTGTGAAGAGGTTTACGGGGGAAGCAGCTCAAGATGCTGGCAGTCACCAAGTCAATTAAAATAAATAATTGATCAGTTATTGAGTGGAGTTCATCGCTGCGAGTGGTCACATAGAGAATTCATGTTCTAACCTATGCGGGCTTGGTCATGAGGCTGACTGGGACCTCAGTCATGGACTTGAGGAAGGCGAGGAAACCCAAGCTGCACTGGCCTGCTGGGCTGGCCCCCAACGGGCAGGTCCCACAGTCCACACTAGGCAGCCAGGTATTTTTAGAATGAACCTGGAGCTGGTGTGGGCAGTGTCAGTGCCCAAGAGAATCTAGCTTGGTAGGTAGACCTGGTGACCAGCAGCCTCAGCTCTGGAAGGCAGGCTGGATGCGGTTCTAGGTTCCGTCCATGAGGGATACAGTATTCAGTTGCCCAAGTGAGGGCTCACAGTCTCTACCAGTGAACTGGTTTTCTAGGACTGGATCTTAATTCCCCAAACTAGTGTAGGGATCTAGCCATACAAAATAACATATACCTATGAAAAATGCTGCAAACAGAGCCTGAGACATGGTGAGCTCTTAGTAAGGGTTAGCAATGATGGTGATGAGAATGAGGAGGAGGAGGAAGAAAAGGAAAAGGAGGAAGTGGGGGAGACCTGGTCAATGCAATGAGGCTGGGGAAGAAGGCCCATGCAGCTCCCGGGTGGCATGCTCCAGGGCACACCATTTCTGGCCTGGGCAACAAGTGCAGTCAGAGCTCCCACCTACCAGTGGGTCTGCCTTGGCCAGGACTGGCTAAGCATCTGGGGTGCAGCCCTCTTTCCTGGGAAGGTGAGTGTTAGAGTAGGGAGAGCTGGAAGCTGGGACTCCCACTCTCATGCATTATGAGAATAGATGGGACAAGGGAAAAAGAAGCCCAGAATTTGCATCCAAGGAAGGGCTGACTCAGGATGAAACAGACCGTGAGGGTGGAGGATGGACAGAGAGTAAGGCCTGGATCAAAATGAGGTTTTCCTAGGGGAGGAGAGTGAGAGGAGAGAGAGGGCTTAGATGACCAGTGAAGTTCAAATGACAAGTCTGGTCTTAAATCCCTGCTCTTTTCAGAGGAAGAAAGTCAGTGTCTTTTTTTTTTTTTTTTTTTTGTTAACAGAGTCTTAGTCTGTCACCCAGCCTGGAATGCAGTGGCATGAACATTGATCTGTCTCTCAGACTCAAGACATCCTCCTGCCTCAGTCCCCTAAGTAGCACACCACCATGCCTGGCAAATTTTTGTACTTTTTGTAGAGATGAAGTTTTGCCATGTTGCCCAGGCTGGTCTCGAACTTCTGAGCTCAAGTGATCCTTCCACCTTGACTTCCAAAAGCATTGGGATTACAGGTGTGAGCCACCGCTCCCAGCTGGGGCGCTATGACTTAGCATGACGGAAGCCTGATCCCTGTCAAATTGATTGTAGCTGGACTTATCTTGAATATTCTAGATCAACATACCCAACCAGCTGAGAGGCAGCATTTTACCATGGAGAATTCCAAGAAAAGTTTCAGAGGATTCTCTAACACTTCTCCAGCTCTGAAGAGAACAGATCTTGAGCTCTCCTTTCCCAAGGTGTTTTATTTTGCTTTCCCAGGGGCAGTGGTGCCAAGGCTAGGGTTCCAGGTGGCTGCATGAGCTGAGGCCTTTGTGGGTTCTTCCACTGGGAGCTGCTCCCAATCTGCACACCTGCCTCAGCTGATGGTGGGGTGGCACTCTGGAAGTGAAGGCATGTCAGCAACAAGGTGGGTGGGGAGCATCCCACAGGTCCCGCCAAGGCAGCAGAGGCAATGCATGGTTTTGGAGACAGTGAAACTGGTATCCTGGCTCTATAAATGCATAGCTCATATGATAGTCATTCATTCCTTAATTAGACAAATGTTTCTTGGCCTGCTGAGTGCCTGACTTTGTGGTGGGCATGGAATAATAAAAGCAACAGCATTTATTGAGCCCTTATGCACCAAAATTGTGCCATGTATTTTACATTTACTAACTCATTTAAACTTATGGAGCTAAGCAAGACATGGGTTGCTCACAATGTAGCTGGAAGGTCAGGGCAGAAAACAGGCAAGGACAATGCAGTGTGCACAGCTTCAGGGTGGGACCTGTGGTATGAATGTACTCCCTAAAATTCACATGCTAGAAACTAAATCCCAAATGCAACAATGTGGGGAGGTAGGGCCTCATGGAAGGTGTTTAGATCATGAGGGCTCTGTCCTCACGAAAGGGCTGCCACACTAAAAAGGGCTTGTGGGAGTGAGTTATTTTTCTCTTCTACTCTTCTGCCATATGAAGACACTGTGTTCCTCCCCTCTGGAGGATGTGGCATTCAAGGGGCCATCTTGGAAGCAGAGAGTATACACTCCTTAGACACGAGATGCTGATGCCTTGATCTTGGACTTCCCAACCTTCAGAACTGCGAAAAAAAAAAGTTTCTGTTCTTATTAATCACCCAGTCCCAGATATTCTGTTAGGGCAACAGAAAAAGAACTAAGACCTGGGGTTAAAGGCAAGGGAGCTGTGGGGCTCAGGAGGCCCCCCAAGTCAGCTCAAGGGGTGCAGCAGGCCAGGAAGATGATATCTCACCTCAACCAAATGGTAACCAGGAGCGAACCAAGCAGAGAAGGAGGCAGATAATGGACACAAGTCTGGGCATAAGGGACAGCAGGTCCATTTGGAAGCTGCAGGTTACTGACCCTATCAGGGGCTCGGGTCCTTTATCTATGAACTGGCACTAATATTTACCCCACAGCATTGTTTTGAGGACTGAAAGGAGATAATGTATGTCAGTGGCCGATGTGTGGTCTGGCTCCATCTGGCCCTCAACAAGTGACTTCTGTCATTACAACTGTGGTATGGACCCACCTCACTTCCTCCCAGATCTCCTTGATCACCCCACCCCCTTACCCATCCAGCACCTGTTCAGGTCACTCTATCACATATAGTCATATCCTATTTAAAAGAGCCATGAGCTCTTTGGTGTGACAGATGGGGTCAGGACACCCATCCTGAGGCAAAGAGCAGAGCTGAGTGCCATGAACAGTCAGCCAAAAAAGGTACTGAGCAAAGAGTGAGCAAGACTGGGCGTTTTCCTACCATTCTTGTGACTATGGGTGAGTCCATCAGCTCCCTGAGCCTCCCTTTCCTCCCTTGTCAAAAGAGAATGACAATACCTGTCTTTCAAGGATTAAATGGGATAGCATTGTTAATGCCTGGAATGTCGTAATCCTTCAATACCCTAGTTTTTGCCTTTATCAGAATGATCCTCATCATTCTCACCATCACCAATATCTGCCTCAGAAATTCACTGGAAAGAACGGTAGACTAGGATTTGAATACCTGAGTTACAGGGGAGTGAGAGGATTGAGAACAATTTCAGATATGACAGTACTGGATGAGGAGAGAAGTCTAATGGCCACATAGGGTATGCATGGTCTCATGGCAGGAGTGGTGACTAGTAATGGACATTGATGCCATGAAAATTAAATGTCAGTCACTTATTAGGAGCAAAGTACAACTGCATTCGCACAAGGCCTAATACAAGCAATGCTTAATGCAGCATACGCTTTAATTATGGTTTTACAGGGCTAGAGGCACAGGGGACTCCAGGTTTGCTGGTGAAACTCTACCAGGTTACAGACTGTAATAAATCGCACTGTCTGTGCGATTTAGAGAAGGGTAGCTTCAGCTGTATGCAGTAAATTTGCATTGGGGACTTACTATGAGCCAGAGACACAGAGCTGAATATAACATGCCCCTGCTTTGTAGGATACATAGTCTAGCAGGGAAGAGTAGGAGTAAGATAGCACAATAATGTAGGGTTCAGAGGGAAGCCCAAGGTGTGGAGGGTCACAGAGAAGGGGCAACCAACTCTAGGTGGAGTTATCAGAAAGAGCTTCTTGTGGGAGACATGTTTCATGAGCCTAACTAATCTCAAAAGCCAATAGCAGCTACCTTTCAGTAAGCACTTACTATGAACAAGCTCTTGATGTGCATTATCTTGTTTGGTGTCTATAACAATCCTGCAAAGTAGTTGCCATTGTCTCTGTAATATATGAGGGGAAATGATCTGAAGATGTTAATTTGCCTAAGGTCACACAAGTAAAGGGCAGAGAAGCTGCGATTTGAACCTCTGTGTGCTCCATAGTTAAGTAAAAAAAGAGTCAAAAAGAACAGACCCAGAAATGACCCACATGTTAAAGTAGGCAGAAAAGAACATAAAGAAACTATTACATATATTTTCAAGGACTTAAAGGAAAAGATCGTCATATGGAGTAAACAGATGAGGAATCTCAACAGAGAAATGGAAACAAAAAATCATGTTGTGATGGATGATAGATATATTTTGGTTTTCATCCATGATTCTTGGCTCTAAGATCTTGTAAGCCTTGTTATTTCCTAAGTGACTACAGCAGTAAAAAATATCTTTTGGTAAGATATTTGGTATTTGTCCTTGGTTCCTGAAGTACCTCCTGAATGATAAAAGTGAAAGAGAATCTTTTGTTATTTTCTATTTTTTTTTTCAAAAACACCTGAGCTTATGTTAATGACATGATTTTTGGAAACCCCCTAGAAACCACAAGATGGGGGAACTGGTTGCATGAGAAATGGCCATGTACCCAGAGGGATGTAATTTTTAGTTCCATCCCCCAACCTCTGGGGAGGAAAGAGGGGGCTGAAAATTAAGTTGATCATTGGTGGTCAATGATTCAATCAATCATGCCTATGTAATGAAGAATCCATAAAAATTCAAAAGGACAGGGATTGGAGAGGTTGGGAATAGCCAAACGCATGGGGGCTTACACATTCATGTGCCAGGAGGGTGGTGCACCCCAACTCCATGGTGACAGAAGCTTCTGCACTCAGGATCAGTCCAGAACTCACCCTGTGTATTTTCTCTTCTGGCTGTTTATTTGTATATTGGCTGTTTGTTTGTATGTTTAAAAATATCCTTTTAAAAGGACATTTAACTTATGGTAAACATAAGTATGTATTTCCCTGAGTTATGTGAACTGTAGCAAATTAATTGAACCCAAAGAGGGGGTTATGAGAATCCAGATTTATACCTGATCAGTCAGAAGCACTGGCAAAAATAACCTGGGGCTTGTGATTGTCATTGGAAGTGTGAAGGGGTGAAGCAGTCTTGGAGACTTGAGCACTCAACCTATGGGATCTGATGCTATCTCCAGGTAAATGGTGTTGGAATTAAACTAGAAAACACCCAGCTTGTGTTTCCTTCAGAATTCATTGCTTATTTGGTAGGTGGGGAAACATCCTCCAACATTTGGTCACAGAAGTATTCTGTGTTGTGTGAGAGCAGAGGAAAAACAGTTTGTATGTTTTTTACTTTCTTATATGAATATTTTAGAACTGAAAAATACAAGAAATGAAATACATTCACTGGATGGGCTTAAGATCAGTTTGAAGGTCAATGAACTTGCAAACAGATCTTCAGAAATTATCCTATGTGAAGAAAGGAAAAAAGAAAATTTAAAAAGAGCAGTATCTGAGTGAATTCTGATCCAATATCAAGTAGTGTAATATACCTGTTGTCTTCGTTCATTTTTGCTGCTATTACAGAATACGTAAGAATGGGTAGTTTATCATTTATTTCTCATGGCTCTGGAGTCTTGGAAGTATAAGAATGAGGGGCTGGCATCTGGTGAGGGATTTTTTGCTGTGTTATTCCATGACAGAAGGTGGAAGGGTAAGATAATGTAACTGCCCAGTTAGTTCATCTTCCCTGCTACCAAGATAGAGCCAATTTATAAAGACAGAAGAATTGCAATAGAGAAAGCGTTTAATCCACACAGAGCTAGCTAAATGGGAGACTGGGGATTTGTTATTACTCAAATCAGCCTTTCTGAAAATTTAGAGGCTAGGGTTTTTCAAAAGTAGTTTGGTGGGCAAGGGGCTAGGGAATGGGTGCTGCTGATTGGTTGAAGATGCAATCATAGGGGTGTGAAAAATGATCCTCATTAGCTGAGTCCACTTCCAGGTCAAGAACCGTGGGTCCAGGTGGGGCCATCTGGTTGTCAGAAATGCAAAAACCCTGACATCTCAAAAGGCCAATCTTAGATTCTACAATAGTGATGTTATTTACAGGAGTAATTGGGGAAGTTACAAATCTTGTGACCTCCAGAATAGTGTCTGGATTATTATTAAACATAACTAATTCAGGCCCCTCTCATCCTCCTAACCTGGTGGCCTTTCATTACTTTCACAAAGGCAGTTTAGTTTTTAGGAAAACACTGTTATTAAAACTGTTAAACTATTATAAAACTATTAAAACTATAAACTAAATTTCTCCTAAAGTTACCTTGACTCACACCCAGGACCTAAGGGAAGTTTGGAGGCTAAAGGTAAGACATTAGGTCAGATCTCTTTCACTGTCATAATTTTCTCATTGTTATAATTTTTGCAAAGGGAGCTTCAAGAGTGTGTACACATGTGAGAGAACAAAGGAGAAAGAGAGAGCAAGAGGAATGCTTTTATAAAACAAATCCATTCTCAGGATAATGAACCCACTCCCTCAATAATGACATTAATTTATTCATGAGGGAAGAACTTCTTAAAGGTCTTACCTCTCAATACAATTGTGTTGGGGATTAAGTCTCCAACACATGAACTTTGGGGGATACATTCAAACCATAGCAGCTACACTTAGAGTCTCAGAAAGAATGGAGAAAGAAAATAGGACAGAAAAATATTTGAAGAAATAATGGTTTAAAATTTCCCAAATTTGATGAAAAACATTTGTCAATGGATCCAACAATCTCACCAAACCCTAGAAAATTGTACTTAAAAACATCAGAGTGAAACTAATGAGAAGCGTGAAGAATGAGATATACAGTAGTACAAAACTAATTCTAAGTGGACTGTAATGAGTTAAGGGTGTATATTAGAATCCCTAGAATAACCAGTAAAAATAATAAAAGAAGTATAGCTTAAAAATGCAATAGAGGAATGTAAATAGAATACTAAAAAGTCAATTAATGTAAAGGAAAGCAGGACAAGAGATATAGAAAAACAAACAAACAAAAATCTGAGACAAACAGAAAAAAAAAAGCAAGACCGTAGGCTGAAACCCCACCATAACAATAATTATACTAAATGTAAATGGATTAAACACATCAATTAAAAAGCAGAGATTGTCAGACTGGATAAAACAGCAAGAGCCAACTATATCCTGTCTATAAAAGGTGCCATTTAACTGTAAAGATACCTACTTGCTTACTTTTAACTAAGATAAAAAGTATGCAAATACTAAACAAAGGAAAGCTGAAATGTGACTGTATTAATATTGAACAAAATAGACTTCAGAGCAAAGTCTATCAGGACAAAAGAGGGACATTTCAAAAGATAAAGAGAAAGTCATAACAATAATAAATGTGTTGGCATACAATAACAGACTTAGAAGTGCATGAAGCAGAAATGGACAGAACTGAAAGAGAAGCAGACACATTCACAATCAGAGTTGGAGATTTTAATGCTTGTTTCTTAGTAACTGCTATTACAAAAATACTTTGATCTGTGGCACTGGGGAACCTGGGGAGTGCCCAGATGCTGCCTCTTGGAATGAACATGAATGAATAAACTGTTATCATGACCCATGTTTGTGGCAAGCACTGTGCCAAATTAGCCTATCAGTACGCATTCTTTTTTTTTTTTAATTATTTACTTATTTATTTATTTTTGAGACGAAGTCTCGCTCTGTCACCCAGGCTGGAGTGCAGTGGCGTGATCTTGGCTCACTGCAACCTCTGCCCCTCCAGGTTTAAGCAGTTCTCTGCCTCAGCCTCTGGAGTAGCTGGGATTACAGGCACATGCCACCATGCCTGGCTAATTTTTTTGTATTTTTAGTAGAGACGGGGTTTCACTATTGTGGCCAGGCTGGTCTTGAACTCCTGACCTCGTGATCCACCTGCCTCCGCCTCCCAAAGTGCTGGTATTACAGGCATGAGCCACCGTGCCCGGCCTTGGTAAGCATTCTTACCATGATCCTGTGTTATTTCATTTGGTCTTGCCTCAGAGTTAATAGTGTCCCTATTCCACTTGAGGAAACAGAGCCTAAGAGAAACAAGGCAATTGGCCCCTGTTGCACAGCCAGGGGTGGGGGTGATAGAGACGAGACAGGAACAAAAATCTTTGTTTTGTTTTCTTTCAACTGCCTCTGATGCCCTGGGCGATATAGCATTCACTTCTCTTCAAAGCTCTTACAATAGCCTCCAGTGGTCGTAGGGCAAGGATTTATTAATAAAATTTTTTAGGCAGAAACCCAGAAACATTAAGAAACTAACAACCAAAGTGGTCAGACTAGAAACCGTGCTGATGCCCTGGTTCATCTTCCTTTTCAAAGGAACTTCTTTTTGTCTTTATCTTTTTTATTTCTCAATGACTTGACCCAGAAACCATTATGTGCCAAGCGCTAAGAAGCCCAGCTTGGGGTCCTCCTGGTGGAAGAGATGTTCTTGTTCATTCCCTGCCATCTCCCTGTCCTGCTCCTTGCTGCTCCCCGGTGCACATATATTCTTAATTTCAATTTTCTCTGTTCAAAATCTGGGCATTTTCATTAAGCAGGACCTATATACGAAACAAAGAAATAATTACTGCTCCCATCACCAGAGACCAAAGAAATTATAACAAAGTGCAGAATATAAAGTCCCAAGAGAAATTTCTTTTCAGCTCACACTTAGCCAGGAGCTACACCTCCACTCAAATTCTCACACACATGTGCAACAAACACATGCCTTGCCACAAAATGCTCAACATATGCTCATAGACACAATCTCTTGCATGCATGTTACACACAGGCCTCCACATTTGGCAAACACCCGGGGATGTGCCTACACACACACACACACACACACACACATGTTCATACCCTCGAATGAGGGAAATATAGCCAGGATTTCTTCCAGCTTCAGAAAGACTGTGGGCTCGCTTGACTTCTACCCAACGAATTTTTGATGATGCCTTCACCAGCAGGAAAATAATGAATTATTTATCAAATTATTCAATAATTAATAAAAGTCATCACAAAAGACTGGGCTGAGATATAGCTCTGCATAATTACTCACTGTCACCCACATATGCGTATGTGTGTGTGTACATATGTAAGAAATAGAGAGGCAGAGGTGACAGCTTAAACGAAGCCTTCTATTTAAATTAGCTTTAAAATATGCTGCTCCTGGCCCTGACTCAGTTTCTTGGCTTTTTGTTTCTTTATGCTTTCGCCACTATCAGGAAAACAAAGAACCACAAAATTCCTCTCCGCAAGCTCGTTCCCCACTTTGTTCCTGATGAGCTTTGTGCCCATGATACCACTGAGATTTATCCCAGAGACTCTTTAAATGTGCCACCAAAGAAAAATCTATAATAAGAGAAAAGACAGATAGCTAATATACTATAAAAACGGTTCACTCCAATGAGTCAAAGCAATGGAAAAGTTGTAAGCACAACAAGGAGATACTACCCTTTGCTTTCAAATTAGGATGGATGTTTAAAAAATACTAACATGGCAGCCTTCTGGTGATGGTGCTTCCAGGTGAAAACCCTCCCTTATGGGTAGCTGGGGCGGCATAGGTTGGAACTACTGTTTTTGGGACATGACTTAACAATATGCTTTCAATATCTGTCACTAGTCTTTCCTTTTTTTTTTTTTTTTTTTTACAGAGTCTCGCTCTGTCGCCCAGGCTGGAGTGCAGTGGCGCGATCTCGGCTCACTGCAAGCTCCACCTCCTGGGTTCACGCCATTCTCCTGCCTCAGCCTCCTGAGTAGCTGGGACTACAGGTGCCGCCACCACTGTCACTAGTCTTTCAAATGTTCATATCTCTGAATCTACACCTGCTTCCAGGACTCAATTCTGAAAAAACAGCAAATATTTTTACTCAATATAAAGTTCAATATAAAAAGGCTTGACGTGCAAAGATGTTCAGCATTGTTTACAGGAGGGACAGCTTAACTACACTGAGGCCTGGGATCCACAGCCTGACCACATGGGTGCCTCTGCTGCCCTCAAACCCTCCCACACTTCACTTTGTTCTCTACGCTGACAATTTCACTCTTCCTTCTGTCTCTGAACTTCCACGCGTTTTCCCTGCTTCCCTCTCTCTGCTGGTAACTCTGCCAGAGTCAAATACCAAGTGGATGGAAATTCCCTCGTTGTCTCGGCCTCAAAGCAACCAGCCAACCCGCTCTGTGCCTAAACTCTTTGCCTTCCCTCCTATTACAGCAAGGAAAGGGTCCCTGTTGTGTACTGGGTGCTTGTCCCTTGTCTCAGCTATCAAGGACTTTGCAATTATCTCCACTCTCCTGACTCTTTGCTCCCTCCCTTTCTCCTGGATCATTCCCAGGAGGACACAAAAATGTCCTAGCATGTCCAAACTTTAAAACTTCCTCCCCTGACCTCGTATCCCCTTCTAGGGAGCACTCCATTTCTTTGCTATTCTTCAGGGCCAAAAATTCTGAATGCTCAACCGAGCTTTCTTTAAGTCTAGATTCACTGCCTTTGGTACTTCAATTCAGTGCCTTCTCCCGCCGCGACCACCTCTCTCCAAGCAAGTGTTGCATCTAGCATTTTGCTGAGCTGCAGGTGACCACAGCTGGTTGTTTTCTCCTTCTTGAAGTACCTTCTCCTCTTGGCCCTTCCTACTCGTCTCTCCTCCTCTCCCAGTCTCCTGATGCTGCTCTTCCTCTGCACAGCCTCTGCATGGCATCTCGGTCCCAGGATTCTCCTTGATCTGCATGCCTGGGCTCTACCTCGTCTAACTCCGTCCCTCCTGAGGTGATCCCCACCCAGACTCATGACCTTAGGCACCATCCCTATGCCAGTGACACCCAGATGGACATCTCCTCTCAACCCCAGCTCCAGGCCTGGTTATTCCCCCAACTGCCCGGTGTACGTAGATGGGTATTGAGCGTCTCAAAGTTCCCACGGCAGAAGGAGCCTTTTTGAGTATCATCCTCTCCCTGGATCTAATTGCGTCTGTGATAATGGCACGGTCCGCCCAGTTGCTTACACAAAGCACTAGAAATTATTCTAGATTCCTCTCGCCCTTATGCCTATTCCCTTATTCTCTGTCTCCCCCAACAGGAGGAGCCATGGACCTCCCCTCCAGCATGCAGTGTGTGCCTGGGGTGGCTGCTGTCCCCTCTCTGCCAGCATCACTCTGGTCCTCATCCTTCGCCTGGACCATGGCCACAAACTCCCTCCTTGGCCTCCTGTCCTCTACAATCAAATCCTCCTTATATGGTAGCCAGTGTGATCTTTAAACAGCGGAAGTCAAATCCAGTAACTCTCTCCAACACCTCCCTGGCACTTGGACCAGAATCCAGTCCCCTTGACTAGCACAGGAAGCTCCTATGATGCCCCCCGCCCACCTCAGCGAACTCAGCACACAGACTCTCTCGCTGTTACAGGAACCTGCCAAGTGGGTCCCCACTTCAGGACCTTCGCATTGGCCTGTCCCTTGCTCTGGAATGGTCAGACGGCTGCCTCCTTCTGCTCATCACCTCCCAGCTTAACTTTCCCCTCCCCAAGAGGCCTTTCCTGATCTGGCCACCCCACTCGAAGTAAACACCAAGTCACTGTTGATCACTTCACCCTATTTTTACTTTTTAATACTTTGCAGTATTGAATTTCAGATGTATTCCTCTCTAATATTTTTCTTTTCTTTTCTTTTCTTTTCTTCTTTTTTCGAGACAGGGTCTCACTCTGTCTCCCAGGCTACAGTGCAGTGGTGCAGTTATGGCCACCGTAGCCTCTACCTCCCAGGCTTAGGTGATCCTCCCACTTCAGTCTCCTGAGTAGCTAGAACTAGGGGCGTGCACCACTGTGCAGAGTTTTTAGAGATGCGGTTTTGCCATATTGCCCAGGCTGGTATTGAACTCCTGGGCTCAAGTGATCTTCCTGTCTCGGCCTCCCAAAGTGCTGGAATTACAGGCATGAGCCACTGCACTGGGTCTGATATTTTCCTTATTTTTCTCTTTCTCTCAGTCTCTCCATCATCCACATACCATTTTATTTTTGAACATAAACTTTATGAGAGCTTCGTCTGCTTTGTTTGCTGCTGTATACAGAACAATGCTGGCCTGTTCTTTTGCGAGTGTCATTTAGTTCCTTTTTTGAAATTATTATTCTACATTATTTTACATATATAATGATATATTTACATATATTACATATAATGTTTCTATATTAACAGCTTAAAAAGGCAATTAAAAGTCAACACTGGTGAAAATTTTCTCTGAGCACACGTTTTCTTTCCAGGATAATATTTGACACAAAAGTAGACCAACTTAAATCCAGAGCAACATCAAATCATGGCCGAGAGCATAAGCCCTATGGTTACAATCAAGTCCCTCTTCTGCCCTTACCAGCTGTGAGACCTTGGATAAGTCACTTAGTTTCTCTGGGCCTCAGTCTCTTCATGTGTGACTTAAACCAAACAGTAGCCCTTGCTTTAAAGGATTGTTCTCATGACTGAAAGACATAATTCAGAACCCGCTTAGCACGGTACCTGTCACATAATAGGGCTCCATAAATGTTAGCTTTCTCTTTTAATGGTGAATTGAGGTAACTTTTCCAGGCATCCAGATAGCGAGTTGCTTTAACCAGAGCAGTTTTTCAGAAACTAAATCCATAAGTTAGCTTATGTTATAGAAAATATAACAGCTGCATGTTATAGAAAATAGCTCAAAGAGACTCAAATGAATTGGACATTGATTCATATCTTCATTCATTCCACAAATCTCTGTCAGGTGCTCAAGGCATGCCAGGCCCTTGGTATGACTAAGGGCAGCACAGATCCAGTGCCGTGCTCAGGGAACTTGCAGCCTGGCCTTAGAAGGACAGAGACTCCCAGCTCAAGCCTCTGCCCTCCTGGAGCTCCGTCAGCCCTCCCAGCCTCTGCACCTTGGCTCAGGCTGTGCTTGCTACGTTGAAAGCCCCCTGCCCATCTCATGAAAGAAATCCTGTCTCCAAAGCTCAGCTGCTAGAGCTTTTTCCTGGTTCCCATCTCCCTACCCCACCTCCCCACTCCACCTCCTGCAGCTGGAGCTGCTCTTGTTTCCTGGGAGTGCTCATTGTCCTGCATCTGCTTCTCTGTCACGGCTGTGCACACACTGTATCGGAGCTATTTATGTACATATCTGAGCTCCCTAGACACTTCTTGAGGCTGGGAATCCACCTTATTCACTTCCATAGCCTCAACACTGCAGCACCACAGCTGGTGAAAACTTTGCACATAGTAGGTGCTCAACAAATACTAGGATTACCTGTGGGGAGCAGAGAGGACACAGATCTGCCCAGGGGCAGAGGAACATCACCCCATTGAACAGAGGTGAAGAGATGGTGTCTTTGATCACCTGATGGGTTATGCTTGTTCTGCCCATAATTCCAACTCTGTTATAGAGCATCATTTGTGCTAACACAACAGCCCCTGTGCTAGGCACTTTCTAAACATCATTTTGTTTTAGCCTCCCAGCACCTGGCAAGTGTTCTTTTTTCATTTTATGGTGAGGAAGCTGATATGAATTTGTTGTGTCCCCACCCAAATCTTATCTTGGATTTAGCTCCCATAATCCCCACAGGTCATGGGAGGGACTCAGTGGGAGGTAACTGAATTATGGAGGAGGGTCTTTCCCATGCTATTCTCATGATAGTGAATAAGTCTCTTGAGATTTGATGGTTTTATAAAGGGGAGTTCCCCTACACAAGTTCTCTTGCCTGCCGCCATGTAAGACGTGACTTTGCTCCTCATTTGCCTTTTGCCATGATTGTGAGGCCTCCCCAGCCATATGGAACTGTGAGTCAATTAAACGTCTTTCCTTTATAAATTACCCTGTCTTGGGTATGTCATTATTAGCTGTGTGAGAGAACAGTTAATGCAGAAACTACGGCTCTGACCGGCAGAATGACTTGTCCCAAGTTACTAGTGAGTAACTGGAAGAACCAGGACCTGAAATCAACTGTCTTACTCCATCATGTCAGGCATTGTGTGTGCAAATGACTTTTTGTTTTTAATGAGGTGTAATTCACACAACAGAACATTAACCATTTTAAAGTAACAATTTGGTGGTATTTAGTATATTTACAATGTGTGTAACCACCACCTCTATCTAGTTCCAAAACATTTTCATTACTCTAGAACGAAACCTTGTATGCATTCTCTCCTAGCCCCAGCTGTTAGTAACCCAAATTGCTTTCTACCTCTATGAATTTACCTATTCTGGACATTTCATATAAATGGAATCATAAAATAATGACCTTTTATGTGTGGACTCCTTCAGTTCACTTTCTAGTTTCATACACATTGTAGCATATATGAGCACTTCATTCCTTTTTATGGGTGAATAATATTCCCTTGTGTGGCTACACCACATATTGTTTATCCATGAATCTGTCAATGAATACTTGTGTTGCTTCCACCTTCTGGCTACTATGAATAAGACTGCTATCAATGTGTGCATACCTGTATTTGTGTGAGCCTCTATTTTCAATTATTTTGTGTATACACCTAAGAATTGAATTGCTGGGTCATGTGGAATTCTGTGACATGATTAACTTTTTGAGGAACCTATACCGTTTCACATTCCCACCAGCAATGCACCAGGGTTTCAATTTCTCCACATCCTCACAAACTTGTAAAATGATGTTTTATCATTATTTTTTATAAAAAATTTTAAATATTTATGGCCAGGCATGGTGGCTCATATCTGTAATCCCAGCACTTTGAGGGACCAAGGCGGGAGGATCATGAGGTCAGGAGTTTGAGACCAGCCTGGCCAACATGTTGAAACCCTGTCTCTACTAAAAATACAAAAATTAGCCAGGCTTTGTGGCAAGTGCCTGTAATCTCAGCTGCTCAGGAGGCTGAGGCAGGAGAATCGCTTGAACCTGGGAGGCAGAGGTTGCAGTGAGCCAAGATTGCACCACTGCACTCCAGACTCGGCGACAGAGCAAAACTCCATCTCAAAATAATGTTTTAAAAAATGTTTATTAGAGATAGGGTTTTGCCATGTTGCCCAGGCTAGTCTGGAACTCTTGAGCTCAAGCAATCTGTCCTCCTAAGATTCCCAAAGTGCTGGGATTATAGGCATGAGCTGCCGCACCTGGCCCACATGAAGTTTTATTCACAATCTCATTTAGTCTCTCAACAACCTGGTGCGGTGGATGTCATTAACCCACCTTACAGAGCAAGAGAAATGAACTTGGAAAAGGGAGGGACTTGCCCAAAGTCACACAGCTGAGAAAGGGCAGATTCCAACCCAGACCCTCCAGAATCCCAGAGCTTTCTCCCACCACCCGCAGCCCGTCTCTCGAAAGAGCCCTGTTGGAAAGCCAGCTCTGTCCTGGTGTGGTCAGACTCCAGCCATTTGGGATGTCAAGTGCAGCCACACAGCCCTTGGCTTTCATGATCGATGTTCCTGGTGGGGCTGAGCTGCTGGGGCTGGGGCAGTGGACAGGGGAGATCAGCACACAGGCTTAGGCCAGGGTGATCCATCCTCCGCCTCAGTGGCTTCTCTGGGGTGGTTTGGGAAGGAAACCCATTAAGGTGGAGGGGCAGTGGCACCCATGCAGAGCAGGCAAGGTCCTCGGGCGGGCTTTGAACTGGTGGTGAACAGTCCCACTCAGGTTGGGAGACCTCCTTATACACAACAGGCCACTGGGATACTTGTCTCCTCGAGGGAGCCTCGCAGATCTGGGGGTTTTAAGAGCCTGGGGCCTGGGGAACCTTAATAAGAATAACTGTGTAGGGAGCACCCACTGTGCTGGGCACACCCACTGTGCTCAGGGCCCTGGCACTGTGCCGGCTGCTTCCTGCCCATTGTCTGCTTCCATCCTCCAGCGAATGAACAGGTGAGATCGTGCTCCCCCTCTCCCATGTGGGAAAGTGGGCTGAGGGAGTGGGTAGGTTTCCCAGGGTTCCACAGTAAGTGCCACGATGGAGATTTGAACCCACACAGGTTTCCTACCTCCCCTGGACAGCATCGCTTTCCCTGGAGCCCTGCTCCCTCTCATCACCTCCCCTTGTTCCTGTAGCTCTGAGTTTTCGTCAGAACCCTGAGCTGTGTACCCAGGAAGCCAGCAGCCACAGGCACACCCTGAAGGCAGCGGGCCCTCAGTCCCCAGCCCTGGCCCTCAGGTTCCGTGGCTCTCTTCCTGCCTTCCTCGCTCCCAGAAAGACCTCTGCTCTCCGTGGCCACCCCAGCCCAGGGACCCTCCCTGCTGGGCATGGACCACTGCTCTGAGGGGCTGCCATCTGGCCTAAACTTTGTGCCCTGACTTTTCTTTGAGGGATCTGCCTCCAGGGAGATATAGGGGCAGTAGCGACCCCAGGGACCGTCTCCCTCCTGGCTGTGGAGAGCTGTGACCCCACAACTCGGAGAGTGGGTGCAGTGCTGTGTGTGGTTAAGGGGTCCTCAGGCTTTGAGGCTGAGCTGAGGCTGCTCCCAGAGAGCCCCAGCAGGGGAGAGGGAGCTGGGGCTTGGCCTCAGACCTTCGTGGATTCCAATCCAGCCTCTGCCACGTGCCACCGAGTGATCGCTGGGCACGTGCTTTTGCCGCGTTTGTCCTCTCACAGTGCTGCTGGGAGGATGAAGTGGGGGTGACGCCGGCCCCTCTGTACTCTCGCTTCCATCTGCTTGTCAGGCCCTCCTGCCACCCCGCGGGGGCCAGGGCTGATTACTCAGTCTTGCTCGTGGGGAAACTGAGGCGTGGAGAGGATATGGAACCTGCCAGCAGTCTGGGAGATGCAATGTGCTGCTGGACTCCATGGCTGGCTTCTTGACGTGCTGCCCTGGTACACAGCAGGCGCTCAGAAGGAGATGGGGTTGGGGGCCTAAAGGAGTCTCCCGGGTGTCCGCCCTAGCGGACTGCGCCTCCCAACCAGGCCAGGTGCCTGCAAGGTCTCCCGGACACTCAGAGGCGGTGGGCAGCGCAGGGACCACTCCTCCAGGCTCCGCTGTTCGCTGTCACCTGCAGGCTGCTGCTGCAGGACCCTGTGGAGCCAGGCAGCTCCTGACTCAGCCCTGCGCCGCCAACACCCCCGGGCTGCCTGGGAACTCCCCAGGGGGCCTCCCGACCCCAGGAGGGGGGTGCTCGCGGGGGCGGGGCTGTCACGCAGCCGCTCCTCGGGGGGTGGTGGAGGGGGGACGTGGGTGAGGCCTCTGCCTGGGAGCCCGCAGTGCTAACACCACGTAGAGGCGAGGGAGCTTGCAGCGTCAGGGTGGGGGGTGCACCCTCTGGAATCTGAAAAGCAGTTCTTCTCGCTTCAGAGACGGGAACCAATTGATCCTCTGGTCATCTTCAGGGAGCAGTTTCTATGGCCTCTTGCATACCTCCTAGAACAGGAGTATCACCATCTGTTCTGCTTGGGGCCAGCCCTGGAATTTAGAAGTTCTTTCTTGGATAAAGTCAGAGACTTCCTCTCTATGACTTCTCTCAGGCTTAGTTCTGCCCTTGGGAGCCACTGGCCTATTATTATTATTATTTCACTGTAGGAAGGTGAAATTCTACTATGGAGACAGACCTGCCTTCAAATTCTGGCTTTCTTCCTTAATAGCACTCTGATGGACCCCATCCATGGGTTCTCATGCCTCAGCCTCCACCTTGTCACTTACAAAATGGAGATGAGAAGGACTCCTCCTTGTGTTTGTCACAAGGAGTGAGTACGAAGATGAAAAACCCCTAGTGCAGAGTTTGGCACACAGTAGGTGCTCAAGAAATAGTGACTTGTTCACATTGATTCTAATTTCTTTCCCACATAACAATCCCTTACAGTATTTATAGTTCTCCAGTGCCCCCTAAATCTACTCCCCAGGTTAAGTACCTCCCCTCAATATGCTCGGTTTCTAGAGCTTCCATTTTCCTGTTTTTCTCCTCTGGAAAGACTCATTTTGTCCATGTCATTCATTCATTCATTTGTTCATTTATTCATCCCACAAACATATGTGAATATCTGACATGCACTAGTGCCACCAAGAAGAAAATGACACCAAGCCAGGCGCTGTGGATCGTGCCTGTAATCCCAGCTACTCTGGAGGCTGAGTGGGGTGGGGAATCACTTGAGTCCAAGAGTTTGAGACCAGCCTGGGCAATAGAGCAAGACCTCATCCTCTGCATCCCCCCAAAAGAAGAAAATGACACAGACCCTGTTCACTGTCTAGAAGGCAAAATTGACATCAAAAATTGAAAGACAATATCTAAAGTGTAAAACAACAGAGTCCAGAAGCATAGTCTAGAAGCAGGATGGCGGATCTAGAGAAACGTGGCCAGGTCTTTGATCTCAAGGCATCTATAAGCAAGTGACCTGGTCTGTAATGTTCCCCATGGTGACCACAAAGCAGGGGCTCAAAATGTGGCATAAACATCCAATGGGGCACTATCCAGGGAACAATAAAGAAAAGATCTAGGCCAGGCGCAGTGGCTCACGCCTGTAATCCCAGCACTTTGGGAGGCTGAGGTGGGTGGAGCATGAGGTCAGGAGATCGAGACCATCCTGGCTAACACGGTGAAACCCCGTCTCTACTAAAAATACAAAACAATTAGCCAGGCGTGGTGGTGGGCACCTGTAATCCCAGCTACTCAGGAGGTTGAGGCAGGAGAAGGGCATGAACCTGGGAGGCAGAGCTTGCAGTGAGCCAAGATCACACCACTGCACTCCAGCCTGGGCGACAGAGCGAGACCCCGTCTCAAAAGAAAAAAAGAAAAGAAAAGATCTAGAGAACTTAAAGAAAGAGGTGTTAATTTCAGAGATGTCTACAGCCCTGAAATTGATCTAATTCTATGTATAACCTGGGGCTACACACAGAATCCATCAGTTTGTTCTGCAGCTTTCCAGTGTGAACCCAGGAGGTCAGAGCTGCAAAACTCCTCGGCCATCTCAGCCCCAGCTTGCTTATTTTACGGCTGAGGAAACAGAGGTCAAGTCAGGGCCAGGCACTGAAGCTCACTTAAGTCAGCTGAAGTACGAAGGGGCCAGTCACTCTGAAGACACAGTGCTGTCTCACAGCACCAGGACAGCTTGACAACATGGTAGATGGAGAGGAGATGGAAGAGGGCAGAGTCAGGGCAACCGCACTTGACTGGGGAAGGGGTGGGGACTCCACACTCTTCAGAAGTATGGAGAAGAAAATGACACAAAACCAGGTGCTGTAGCGCCTGCCTGTGATCCCAGGTACTCAGGAGGCTGAGGTCTGTAATCCCAGGTACTCAGGAGGCTGAGGCAGGCAGACCACTTGAGCCCAGGTGTTTGAGAGTAGGAACTGAAGTCCTTTCTCTGCACCTCCCTTGCAGACCAGCTTATTAGGCTCCTTATACTTGGTGGGAAGCTGGCAGCCACAGCACCGTGCTCACATTTCACAGGGCTAGCCACCAATGAGAGTCAAAATAACTCCATTTCAGTATCAACTACAAATTCCTAAGGAAGAAGCTGACTGGCTCAATTTCATTCAAGTGCCCCCCAGGCCCAGTCAACCACGGCCAGAGGCAATAAGTTACTTGGAATGAAAATATAATTTTAGCAGATACATTCATCATCAAACTCTTATTATGTGCTAAGCACAGGCATTTTGTCAATTGCATCCTCCCAACAAGCCTGTGAAACAGGTAAGATTCTCCTCCTCATTTTACAGATGAGGAAACTGAGGCTTGGGCAGGTTAAGTTACTAATGCAGAGATGTAAAGCTAGAAGATGGGAATTTGAGGCTGAGCAGCCTGACTTCAGAGCTCACACTCTTAGCTGTCAGTGTGGACTGCTTCCATGGCTGCAGTTCATTGCAACCACACAGAAGGGAGCAAGGAGGAAGTTTCCAGAAAAAAGGGGGCCAGGAAGACAGGTGCATTAGTCAGGGTTCTCTAGAGGGACAGAACTAATAGGATAGAGATATGTATAAAGGGGAGTTTATTAAGTATTAACTCACACAATTGCAAGTTCCCACAATAGGCTGTCTGCAAGCTGAGGGGCAAGGAGAGCCAGTCTGAGTCCCGAAACTGAAGGACTTGGAGTCCGATGTTAGAGGGCAGGAAGCATCCAGCCTGGGAGAAAGATGTAGCCTGGGAGGCTAGGCCAGTCTAGTCTTTTCACGTTTTTCTGCCTGCTTTATATTCTAGCTGAGCTGACAGCTGATTAGATTGTGCCCACCCAGGTTAAGGGTGGGTCTGCCTTTCCCAGCCCACTGACTCAAGTGTTAATCTCCTTTGGCAACACCCTCACAGACACACCAGGATCAACGCTTTGCATCCTTCAATCAAGTTGACACTCAGTGTTAACCATCACAACAGGCCAGTAGTTACCCACTAAAGCCACTCAGGGGATTAATTACTTTATTAATTTATTAATACATTTATTAATAATTAATTTATTAATAATTAATTTATTAATAAAGCAATGGATTTTATTAATTTTATTTTTAATTTTTAACTTAAAATAAAATTTTAATTTATTAATTTTATTATTTTTTATTAAATTTATTAATATAAATACATTAAATAAAATTAATTTATATAATTAATTTACACTCATATGGCACTCGATGTGGCCAGACACTGGTCTAACAACCCAAAAGGTAAGTGCTATTACCATTCTGTTTTATAGATGAGGAAACTGAGACATGGAGATGTTAGGGCACTCAATGCATCCGGGGCAGAGCTGGAATCAGAATCCAGGTCTCTTAAACTGAGCACTGGAATCCCTTTCCCTGCCATCGGGTTGTCTGTTAGGAGTGTGTGTGTGTGTGTGTGCGTGCATACATGTGCATCATATGTGTGCATATGTGTAGGCATCTCAGTCACAACTATGGTGCTCAGCCCCGCATGAGGTTTTGTGGCAATTCCCTGCCCACTCACCTAAGCCTACCCCTCCTACCCTTTCTGAGTTTGCTTTACTTTGTCACTAGCATGGCCTTGGGCTTTGAAAGCAAATGTCATTACAAAAACGACAGCTGGCAGCCCTCGTGAGTTCACTTATTATTTGAAATGGATGATCCAGGGCTGTGACTAAGAAGGACCTTGTTAGCCTTGGTGTATGCACATGAGCAAGACAGGTCCTGGCTCAGAGGGCATCCACACGCCCATCCCCAGCTTGGGTGCTGAAACCCCAGGCTAGGGCTCAGTTCTAAGTCTTGACATTGCTCCTAACTTCTGGCCCAACACTGAGCTGTGTTCACTCTGGATCTAAACTGGAAGATGCCATTTTGGATTTTATTATATTCTGATTCTGAGTCACAGCCCCAAAAGTCCTGGTTAGGTGGTTGATCAGTCAGCAACTGTGATTTGCCTTCCTGCTGACAGTTGCAAACTTTATCACTTTGGTCAAGTCAGCTCACCTTCCTGAACCTCTGTTTGCTGATCTGGGAAAAGGGAAGAAGAAGAATAACTCCTTCTGGGGATCCTCAAAGGGCTCAAAGGAGAAAAGGCTGTGAAGGCATGTGCTGCTGCAAAGAATAGCTGGCTACTAACATTACTGCCACCTTGGTCAAGTTTTCCAGGGGACAGGGAGTCATCAGCAGGGATGGTCCATGTGGCAGGCAGGTCAGGGTTGAACCTGTACCAATGCCTCCTACAGGGAAGATTTGTCATGCCATTACCTGAGCCCTGTCATTCCTGCATGCAGCTTTGGGAATGAGGGGCGCTGCCTTCATTGTCAGTGCAGTAATCAGTAATAACAGAAAGGTTCCTGGTGGTCCCACAGCTCCACCCAGCAGGTGGGTTTATTCCGCATCAATGTCCCCCCGAATTTCTCCCCTTGGCCTGTCAGTGGACTTCCCTGGTCATAGTCTTTCGTTGTTCATTTAACAAAGACGGATTTCAGGGACCACGAAATATTGATTACGTCACATCTCTAAATTACTCTGCTGTCTTCTACAAAACGTTGATGATGGTTTTTATGGGCAGGATCCTGCAAACAGAGAGCTTTCCACTTCAGAGAACGGGCTTCATTCCCCTTTTTAACTCAGGGGTCAGCCTCTCGTGTTGCTCAAGAAATGTTGGATGCATGATGGATGGATGGATGGATGGATGGATGGATAGTTGGATAGATGGATGAATGGATGGATGGATAGATGGATGGATGGTGGGTGGATGGATGGATGGATGGATGATGAAGGATGATGGGTGGATAGATGGATGAAGGGATGGATGAATGGGTGGATGGAAGGATAGATGGATAGGTGGATGGATGGATGGATGAATGGATGGATGGATGGATGGAAAGAGGGAGGTGGGGAGTGAGGGAGGAAAGGAGGGACAAAAGGAAGGAGAGAAAGATGATGGATGGATAGATGGAGGAAGGCGGGGATGAAAGGATGGATAGATGGAGATTCAATTCATGGAAGAGTTCTGTTTTTCTTTGTCCTGGTCTTCAGGAAGAAACATCACTTTTTAAAGTGTGCAGACATTAACTTAACAAATGTTTGTTGAGCATCTGCTATATGCTGGGTAAATAGGAGCATAGCAATAAATGAGACACCATTCCTGCCTTCAAGGAGCTTATTACAGTCTCGTGGAAAAGAGGTTCAAAGAGACAGACAATTACAGTACAGCCTACCAAATTTAATGATAGAGGAGGACACATGATATGTGGTACCAGGGTTGCTCATTGGAGACACTGATCCAGCTGGAGGGGCATCAGAGAAGGCTTCCTGGAGGAAAGGGAATCTGTTGAAAGTCATGCAGGGGTTTACAGATTGAAGCTTCACAAATTGTCTTGACTCAGCACTTAACATCTATATCCATTCTTGATTATATATTTTTAAATCATGTTCTTGCTCTTTATTGTTTGTTTCTCTGTGTTTTATGATGACGTTGATTCCCTTGAGACTTCTTGTCTAGAGAATAGACTTGACCATTTTCTTTAACTGCAATATTCCCCACCCCCCTGCACTTGGCCTAAGAGTTGAGAAACCTGCTTTAAGTTCCAACTCTGCCACTGACCTGCTGTGTAGCCTTGGGCAAGGGGCTCTCCCTGCATGGGCTGCAGTTTCCTCATCTGTAAAATGACTCAGTGAGCCCTAAAGTCATTTCCACTTGCAGTCAGGCCTTACAGTATGAAGCTGTTTAGTAAATTCAAGATCTGCCCCAGGGTTGCCAGTCAGTCTCACTGTGATTGGCAAGACAGCCTTTCTCCAATTCACAATGGGCCTTTCTAATCCCGTAATCAACACAATGCTTTATATGGCCTCAGGCTTGTGGCTCTACAGGGATGAACCAGGCCAGGGTGACAGGGACCCTTTCTTGCAACTACCTTCAGGCAGAATTGAGATGTAAAAATCCTGTAGTGCAGAGGAGGGACAAGTCCATATGCACAGGTTCCACTGCTAATTTTGCTTTGATCCTGCAGAAACTCCTACAGATTCCTTACAGCCATCACCTCCACTGGGAAGTCTTCCAGGATCACTTCTTGTCCACCCACATAGCCACCCCAGCATCACTCCCTTCTCTGCTTCCACCCATTGCAGACTGACCTCCAGCCTGTCACTGTCACCCTCATCCACTCTCAGCCCCGTGGGTGTCAGGGCTGTTTCTTCTTCAACTTTGTGTGCCTAGAGTCTGGCATGAGCACCAGGATCTAACAGGGGCTTAGTAAAGTGGTGGAATGGTTGAAAGAAGAAATGACCAAATGACAGAATGAATTAAATGAAGACTCCTTTGCCCTCTAACTGGAAATCTTTGCTGGACGCCCCTCTCTGAGCCTCATTTTCTTTGTGTATATATGATTTGACTGGATGGTCCAAGATCTCCTTCAGTTTTAATATTCTGTAGTTTTGACCAGGCACGGTGGCTCACACCTATAATCACAGCCCTTTGGGAGGCTGTGGATCACCCACAGCCTGCGGGTGGATCACCTGAGGTCAGGAGTTCAAGACCAGACTGGCCAACATGGTGAAACCCCGTCTCTACTAAAAATACAAAAATTAGCCAGGCATGGTGGTGCGTGCCTGTAATCCCAGCTACACGCGAGGCTGAGGCAGGAGAATCCTGCCTGAACCGTGGAGGCAGAGGTTGCAGTGAGCCAAGATTGCACCACTGCACTCCAGCCTGGGCGACAGAGCAACACTCCATCTCAAAAAAAACAAAAACAAACACAAACAAACAAACAAACAAAAAACCCCCAAAAATCTATAGTTTGATTTAAATTTGCCATCCTGGGATATCTCTAACCCCTTGCTATGCCCATCACCCCTCCTGTCACCCCCGCCATCTCCATGCACAGACACCAGCTGCCCGGTATTTGGTGTCCCTGGCCTCTTGGGTTTGGTGAGATAATTGTCACCATGACTGTATTCGTTATTTGCCAGATGTCAGTGTGTATCTGTGTGTGTGTGAGGGGTGGGCAGGTTCCTGGGGAAGCCATCAGCTCTTCATGGGGAGGGACTTCCTTTTCCTTGTGTCTTCCTTGGCTCTGTGCCCTGTTCCAGGTGGCCCTCCCACCCTAGACCTTGGGTTGGGCTCTGGAACAAGTGAAGACTGATAGGGGTTGGGAAGGGGAGTAGTCCCAAATGGCTCCAAGAAAACCAGGAGAGGCTTCCTGGAGGAGGCAGCATTTGAGACTGGTCTTGAGGGAGGAAGGGAGGCCGGGAATGCATGGGTGGGGAGTATGCAGGTACTTCTTTAGGTACTGGGGAGCCACAGCAGACTTTTTGAACTGAGGAATGACTTGACCAGAGCTACAGTTTGGAAAGACCCATCTGGCATCAAGGAGAGGGTGGGCAGGAGCCAGCCTGGAGGAGGAGGAAACAGCAGCTGGGGAGCTGTTGCAGGGGGTTTAAGTGAAAAGCCGTGAGTGATAAGTTCAATTTTTTTTCTCATTGTTTTTTTTAAGCAAATCTTGCCTGGCTCCCACAGGACCCATTGGCGTAATAACTCCTGAGTTGAGGTTTGACAGGGGGATGCTGGGCTCATACCCCTTCCTTGTTGTGCAAAGACCCAGTCTGTTTCAGCAGAAAGGCAGTCAGTGCCAGGAGCTCTGGGGATACTGGACACCCGCCAAGGCCAGGGACTGCCGGGCTGCAGCGCGTGCCGTGTGGATCCGGATTGCATTTCGACACAGACCCCAGTCGTGCTGCTAAGGCTTGGACCCCACACTCATCTCTCTGTTTGTTGTCTCTGAGGAAACAGGATGACTTTATGGTCCTGATGACATTTTGGCCATGAGGAGGGGGACATCTTCAGGAACCCCATGCCCAGATGGGATCTGTAATTGAACAGTTCTTGCCCAGGGGATGTCCAAACCAACCACCAGTTCATCCCCAGCTGAAAGAAGAAGCCCTCCTCCACTGTCTTTCAGCCAACAGCTCCCTTGGGACTTTGTAGGAACTTAGGAAAGGACAGGAGAAGAATCCTGGGGCAAAGAATAATATAATATCTATATAATATCTTGCCCACGGTCAGTGACTTTCAGGAGACAACACTCCCAGAAAGCTTCCCAAAGTCTGCTGGTGACCTCCCTAGCCAGCAGCCTGAACTTCCAGGCCTTGCCAGCCCCTTTCTTCCGTCTTTCAAAATAACTTATCCCACCAGGTTGCCCATGCCTCTGTTTTAACCCAGACGCAGGCATGCTTGCTTCTGCTGCCATGGGGGCCTGTGCGGGGCCCTCCCGGTGTTGCCGCATTGGATCTTTCCACAGCTATCTCAGGAAGCAGACGAGGAGGCTGAGGCTCGAAGCAGTTAAGTGACTCTCCTGGGGCGTCCGGTGCCCTTAGAGAGGAGAGCTGGGGGTGACTCGGGAGCAGGGTTCTTCCAGTCCCGTCCCTGCTGTTTTCCTCCTTTCTGCTCCAGGAACCAGCGTGGAACTGCTGATCCCTTTTTGTGGAGGAATTGAAATGCCGATTGTTTAACAAAGCTAAGGAATTCTTTCCAGGGATCGCTCTTCTACCCTGGAGGCTGCCATAACTCCCCATTGCCCTGGTGATTGTGAAGTCCTCAGCCTGGTCTTTTGGAGCCTCCAGGTAATGTATCCCATTCCCACACACATGCCTGGCTTCCTGTCCCACCAGTCATGCCCTGTCTGTCCCTCACAGGCCTGTACAAATGCCCCTTCCTCCGTGACAGTTTCAGAACCATTCCTGACAAAGCGATTTCCTTCTTGAATACCATTCCTATGCCACTGAGATGAAGAATGCACTAAGCACACGCCACAGTCTTCTGCACGTTCCCTACGAGGCAGATGGGATGCGGACAAGAGATGGGGCACAGAGAGTGAAAATGGTGAGCCAGAGTAGGGACATCTTTGTCCCAAACACCTCAGGACTCTGTGCCATGCAGCCAGCCCCCTGCCCTGCCTGGACTTCTGTTTCTTGTCCTACCCCTCTGGCTTTGGGCTAATGACTGAATCTCCCACCTGGCCTCTTCCTTACCCAGGCACCTTGTAATATACACCAGCTACTGTGCTTTCCTCATACGATGTCATTTTATCTTCGCAATAACCGTAGGGTGGTAGATATCCCTAGTCCCATTTAATAGATGGGGAAACTGAGGCTCAGACAGGCCATTTGACTTGTCTAAGGTGACTTGCCCAAAATCGCATAGCTAGAAAGACAGAACAAGGATTCATTCATTCATTCATTCATATTTACTGAGTGCTTGATACGTGCTGAACAAAACACATTTGGTCCCTGCTGTCCTGAAACTGATCCAGAGCCTGGACTTGGACCCCGCAAGAGAGCACAGGGATCCAACCTGAGGCTGGGAGACAAAGGGACCACGTGCCTCCTTGAGCGTGACTCTGGCTTCTTCCAGTGAAATATGGAGATTCATCTTTTCTTTCTGTGTCGTGGGCACTCAATCCATCTCGTTTTCTGGCATTCAGGGCCAGCGGCTCGGGCTGCAATCCGATGGAGTCATCCTTCCTCCTGTTTAATCTTTAAAATGAGAGCGGAAGGGCTGTTGATCACTTTCATGAGCTGTAGGAGATGATGGTAGCCTGATGGGACTGTAATTTCCCAAGCTCCTGTCTTCTCCCCACTCCTGCAAATTGATGGGATAGGGCTATTTGCCTTCAGGGACTGCATGCTGTCATCCCGGTCATGCATCCCCAGTCAGCTCCCGGTTGATTTCCTCTCAACCTCTCCAGTCAGAGCCTGCAGGGGCAGGAGCAAGTCCATAGAGGAAGCCAGTCTGGTGCTGGCCATGCCAAAAACCTCTGTATGTGCCGGCATTACTGTGGCCAGAGTTGGCAGATCTCAGAGAAACACACTGGGCTCCCACAGCCAGGCTCTCTGAGGGTTAATGCCTGGAGTAGGGGAGAGAGAGTGTTGGGAAGACTTGGGAGGGGGTGTCACTGTGGTCCAGAAACTACTCTGCAGCTTTTCTGGAGGTGGGGAGAGAAATGAAGGATCACATCAGCAGTGAGTTTATGATGAGTCACACACTATGCTAGCCCTTTCCAGATGGCATCTCATTTCACCTCCGTAACGATTGTGTGAAGAAGACTTTCCTGACTTCGTTTTACATACTGGGAAACTGAGACGGAGGTCAAGCACCTTGCCCAACGTCACATAGTTATTAAACAACAGGGCTGGGATTTAGACCCTGAGCTGAGATTCAGCCCATGATCCTTCCACTGTACTAGTAAGGTGTTCCAGAAGCTTAGGGCTAATTCACACATATCAAAGTCCCAAGAGACTGATGTACAAACTGGAAAGTGGGGTTATTGGTTTATGGAATGATCTACTTTCTCCAGGACCTAGAATATTCCTGGCCATCATGTTTAAGTCATCCATTGGTTTTCAGTAGGCACAAAAACAGAGGGAGCAAAGTTACACATTCTTGGGAATTATTTCACTGAGGCTGCAAAAAAGTCTGGTGAATTCTCCCAATCCCCATGCATGAGGTTGTGTGCCTGAGGGCCCTGTAGTGGGTGGGTGGGTGGCTTTTGCCAGCTGCTGGAGGAACACCGATAAATCTTACTACTTTGGCTTCCTTTTTTTTCTTCTTCTGTCGGTTCCTTCTAGAACTCCATCCTGGTTATCAGTTGCTGTATAACAAAATAACCCAAAACTTAGTGACGCAAAATACCCATCATTGTTGCATGCACAAATTCTGTGGATCAGGAATTTGGGTAGGGCACAGAGGAGATGGTTTGTCTCCATGATATCTGGGGCCTCATGTAGGAAGACCCAAAGGATGGGGGTGACTCAAATGGCTGTGATCTAGAATCATCTGGAAGTTTCTTCACCCATGCATCTGGTGCCTGGGCTGGGACACTTATTTGGATCTCTCTCTCTTTCTACAGGTCTCAGGGCCTCCATGTGGTATCACCACATGGTCTCACCAGCACTGTGACTTTGGGCTTCAGGGTATTTTGGCAATTAATGATGGCTCAGGGGTCTCAGAGCAAACACAGTGAAAGACGCATGGCCTTCTCTGAGCCAGCCTCCAAAATGACATGGAGTCACTTCTGCCCCCATTGCAAGTCCACTGAGATTCCAGGTGAGAGAACACGGGCCCTGTATTAGTCTGTTCTTACACTGCTATGAAGAAATACCTGAGACTGGGTAATTTATAAAGAAAAGAAGTTTAATTGACTCACAGCTCTGCATGGCTGGGGAGGCCTCAGGGAACTTAAAATCATGGCAGAAGGGGAAGCAAACATGTCCTTCTTCACATGGTGGCAGGAAAGAGAAGTGCAGAGTGAAAGAGTGAAGGGGAGAAAAGCCCCTTATAAAACCATCAGATCTCCTAAGAGCTCACTCACTATCATTAGAACAGCATGGGGGAACTGCCCCATGATCTAATCGCCTCACGTATGGTCCCCCCTACAATACGTGGGGATTACAATTTGGATTACAATTCAAGATGAGGTTTTGGGTGCAGACACAGCCAAAGCATATCAGGCCCATCTCTTGAAGGGAAGAATGTCAAGGAATTTGCAGCCACGTTTCAAAACCTCTGCAATTATCTGCATCATTTGCACACTTTCTTCAGAAGAAACACAGCTGGACTTGTTCTTATGTGAATTTCTTTTTCAAGACCCAGCCTACCTGTCCCAAGACGATAGTTAACAAAAAAGTATCAATTATCAGACAGTTACTTTGGCCAAGCAACTGCACTAACTACTTCACCTGGGGAATGTGCTATGTCTTAGTCCATTCAAGCTCCTATAACAAAGTACCTTAAACTGGGTGGCTTATAAACAACAAAAGCTTGTTTCTCACAGTTCTGAAGGCTGAGAAGTCCAAGATCAAGCTGCCAGCAGATCTGATGTTGGGTGAGGGTCCCACTTTTGGGTTCATGGACAGTGCCTTCTCATGGTGTCCTCACATGGCAGCAGAAGCAAGGCAGTTCTCCAGGGTCCCTTTCATAAGGGCACAAATATCATTATGAGGTCTCCACCTCTATGACTTAATTACCTCCCAAAGATCCCACCTCCTAATACCGTCATGTTATGGGGTGAAGATTTCAACGTAGGAGTTTCTGGGGGATACAAACATTCAGACAATTGCATGCGCTCATGTTCCCCATTTTACAGGCGGGAAGCCAAGGCTTCCAGCTGGTCAATAGGTTGCCCCAATTACTCAGCAAGGAAATGTCAGAGGGAAGAGCGATATACCCAGAGCTCCTCATCTCCAGAGCCTATACTCTCAATGCCCTGTGCCCTGCCCCACCACACTGCCTGTGAGTCTGCTGTGTCTGGTTTTATTGGCAGAACCTGGCTGTTTCCCACAACTCCTCCAACATCACTCAAGCTCCTGAATCTATTAGAAGTTGGTTCCTCCCATTCTTACTCCCAGAAGGAAATCTTACCTCCATCTTCTAGGGATACTCTCCTCTAGTGATGGCTACAACTGGTATACATTTGGCAGCTTACTAGATTAGATGGTTTCATTATAAAAATGCATTATAGGGCTAGGCACAGTGGCTCACGCCTGTAATCCCAACACTTTGGGAGACGGAGGCGGGTGGATCACTTGAGGTCAGGAGTTCAAGACCAGGCTGGCCAACATGATGAAACCCCGTTTCTATGAAAAATATAAAAATTAGCTGGGTGTGGTGGCGTGTGCCTGTAATCCCAGCTACGTGGGAGACTGAGGCAGGAGAATCACTTGAACCCGGGAGGCAGAGGTTGGAATGGGCCAAGATGGCACTGTTGTACTCCGGCTTGGGTGACAGAGAGCGATTCAGTCTCAAAAAAATTTTTAAAAAAAAGCATTATAAAGCTGCAATAATTAAAATTGAGAGCAACTCAAATTTGTTTTCAGCTGAGAACTGAATAAACAAACTGTGATTGAGTCATATAATGAAATATTACTCAATGATAAAAAAGTATGAAGTAGTGGTACTCACAACAGCATGGGTGAACCTCAGATGCATTATGCTGAGTAAAACAAGCCTGACTCAAAAGCCTATATACCATAAACATATGGTAGGATTCCATTTATATAACATTTTGGAAAAGTAAAACTAAGACAGAAAAAACATCAGGACCTAGGGGTGGGGTAAGAGTCAACTACCAAAGAACTTAATAGACACAGTGGAATATTATTCAGCCGTAAAAGGAAGGGAATTCCATCACATGTGACAACATGCATGAGCCTTGAGGACATTATGCTAAGGGAAATTAGACAGTCACAAAAGATAAATTGTGAATGATCTCATTTACATGAGGTATCTAAAGTAGTCAACTTCATAGAAACAGAAAGCAAAATGATAGTTTCCAGAGAGCTGGGGTGAGGGGGGAGAAGGGAGTGGTTTAATGAGAGAGAGTTTTAGGTCTGCAAGATGAGAAGGTTCTGGAGATCTGTTGTACAACAATGTGAATATTCTTAACACTACTGAACTGTATGCTTGAAAATCAAAAAGGTGGCAAATTTAATGGTATGTTTTTTAAAAATCACAGTTTAAAATAAAAAAAATTAATTGAAAAGAAAGACATGACAGAGTGTTTTTGTGGTGATGGAACTATTCTGTATCTTGGTTATGGTGGTTTTCCAAATGTGTGTGTTTCTGAAATTTGACCCGGCCACTAAGATAGGAGAGTTTTGCTGTGTGTAAATTATACCTTGATAAAAGTGCATTTTAACAAAACAAAACCAGAAATGATCTGGTACAGGAATAGTCCACTCAAGCAATAATGTGTATTTCTCAAGTACTTGCTATGTGCTGGACACCATTCTAGGCACTAGTGGAACTGAGGCAACTGTCATGGAGTTTACATTTTTGTAAGAATGTAATAAAATGCAATGATCATGCAGACTAATGGAATAAAAGAGATACTGCAGAAATAGACACACACACACATATATCTATATCTATCTCTATATCTATCCATCTATCCATCTATCTATTTCATCTGTAGATGAAAGCTGGACGTAGTGGCTCACGCCTGTAATCTCAGTACTTTGGGAGGCCGAGGCCGGTGGATCACCTGAGGTCACCTGAGGGTGGATTGCCTGGCCAACAAGGCAAAACCCCATCTCTGCTAAAATACAAAATTAGCTGGGCATGGTGGTGCATGCCTGTAATCCCAGCTACTTGGGAAGCTGGGACAGGAGAATCGCTTGAACCTGGAAGGTGGAGGTTGCAGTGAGCCAAGAACGCGTCATTGCACTCTAGCCTGGACAACAAGAGCGAAACTCCGTCTCAATAAATACATAAATAAACACAAATTATAGATGAAAAATGGATTATTCCATTATTTCTAACTTTACACTATATCCCCCAATAAATTTCACCTAAAGATTACGATGTAAAAAAAACCCTTTGTGTTAAAAATGTAAAAAACATAAAGAATAAAGAACATATAAATATTTACGTAATCTTGGCCTGGGGAAGAGCTTTCTAAGTATAAAACCAAAGGCAAATGCATAGAAGAAAAGATGAATCGATTTGACCACATATAAATTAAGCCACCTGACATCAGAAACACTATAAATAAAACTAAATGTCAAACCACTATGAGAAAAGATTATTTGCAGCATGTATTGGAGAACAAGGATTAATATCCTTAATGCATAGTGTTATGAACTGAGAAGAAAGAGGCACATAGTGTAATAAAAATGGTCAAAGGACATACAATCTGACATTTTAATTATTTTAGTTTTGTGTTTCAACAATTCACAAAACAAGTAATAAATACAGTGGCCAAAAACATAAGAAATATATCTGACATCACTAAAAATCAAAGAAATGCAAAGCAAGTCAAAGTATAATTTTTTCCTGTCAAACTGAGAACAAAGTTTGAAATGATAACCTTCAGTGTTATTGAGATTTAGGAAGCAGCATTTCCTTGCCCTGCTGGTGTCAGCATAAGTTGATTGAGCCTTTCTGGAAGACAATGGAAGAATGCATATCAAAAGCCTTCAGGACAGTTGTTTATTTGTTGCCTCTCATCTTCATACCTCCTGCCCGCACCATTTCTATTCTGTAATGCAGAGGCTGGAAATCTGCAAACTTCATTTTCCAGATACCTTACTGGCTTCCAGTTGGCTAATGGGAGGCAATGGTGGAGATTGAATGGTGAGAGGAGGGAAGAAGGGACTCTCTTTTGATTTTTGACTTAGGTCTGCATCCCTCCAGCAGCAGCCGTGCCACCTGCACCCCAAGCACCAGGCATGTGGTGCTGCCTCAGAGGTCAGTGCCCTCCTCTCAGACATCTGAGTGCGGCTGCAGGTGCCCTCTGAGAGTTCCAAGCACCGATCTGCAGTGTCCTGCCTTGGAGGTCTGAGCACCAGCCTTAGGGAGCCTCCTCCTTCACATGCCTAAGTTCTGGACGTGCCATGTCTTTTTTTTTTCCCCCCAAACCTGGGAATGGCGGCTGCTTCTTGCAATTATTAATCTCCAGGTTGCTTCTTCATCTTTTGCTTTCTATCTTATCTCTGTTTCTCTCTCTCACTCTCTCACCCAGGCTGGACTGTAGTGATGTGATCTCGGCTCACTGCAGCCTCAGTCTCCCAGGCTCAGGTGATCCTCTCACCTCAGCTGCTGAGTAGCTGGGACTACAGGCACATGCCACCACACCTGGCTAATTTTTTTTTATCATTATTATTTTTAGTAGAGACGGGGTTTCGCCATGTTGCCCAGGCTGGTCTCAAACTCCTGGACTCAAGCAATTCGCCTGCTTTGGCCTCCCAGAGTTCTGAGATTACAGGTATGAGCCACCACACCCAGCCTACTTTGCATCCTCTCAACACCTGCATAGTCAATTCCGTATATTAAATCCTCTCTCTTTGAAAAGACCTCTGATTTTCCTTTTCCTGGCCAAATTCTGGCTGTTGCTACAGTCTGTATCTAGAAATTCTACTTCTAGGAACTTGTTTTAAGAAAACGATCATACATGTGTTAAAAAAAATTGTGACCTAATTTCTTAATCGCAAAAATGTCAAACAACCAAAAAACCTTAAAAGCCTGACAATGTGAGTAAGTTTTGGGTTTATTGGTGTCCCCCAAAAGGATATATTGAAGTTCTAACCTCTCAAGCTTCAGAATGTAAGCTTACTTGGAATTAGAGTCACTGCAGATGTAATTACTTAAGATGAGGTTGTACTAGAGTAGTGTAGAACCTTAATCCAATATGACTGGTGTCCTTATAAGAATTGAAGGAGGCCAGGCACAGTGGCTCATGTCTGAAATCCCAGCACTTTGGGAGGTCAAGGCAGGAGGATTGCTTGAGACCAGGAGATTCAGACCAGCCTGGGCAACATAGCAAAACCCCGTCTCGACAAAAATACAAAAATTAGCCAGGCATCGTGGCGTGTGCCTGTAATCCCAGCTACTCAGGAGGCTGAGATGGGAGGATCACCTGAGCCTAGGAGGTTGAGGCTACAGTGAGCCACGATAGGGCCACTGCACTCCAGACTGAGTGACAGAGTGAGACCCTGTCTCCCCTCCCCCTCACCACCCAAAAAAAGAAAAAGAAAAAAAAGAATTGGAGAAGAAACACAGAGACACACAGAGAGGCAGTCACGGGATGATTGAGGCAGAGACTGAAATTATGCTGCCATGAGCCAAGGATGGCCAGCAACCCCAGAAGCTAGGGGAGTGACATGCTTGGAACAGATTCTCCTTTTGAGCCCCCAAGGAAGAACCAATCCTTGATTTTGAACTGCTGGCCTCCAGAACTGCAAGAAAATGCATTTTTTTTTTTTCTGTTGTAAGCCACCCAGTTTGCAATATTTTGTTATGGCAGCCCTAGAGAACTGATACAATGAGATGGGTTAACTAAATTATTATATAGTCACACATTGGAGAACATAGCAATGATGAAAATATAAAACAATATTGTGGAAAAATGTGTGATAATATCAAACAATGTTCATGATGTGTTACGGTAAAAAAGAAAACTTTACACAATTTGAGCCCATATGGTGAACAACAGCAGCAACAAACCTGAAATGACACACCTAAAATGACAAGTTACGTGGGCAGGCGGAAAGTATTGGGAGTGATTTCTATTTTCTTTCTTTTGATTATCTTTGTTTCTAAATTTTGTACACCGAGCACAGCTCATTTTTGAATATGGCTTTTTAATAAAGTGCTTTTAGTCTTAGCAGTTTCTCTGATTCTTGCAAGGACCTTATGAGGGACTTAGCAGTTCTTGTTACACTTAATGTCTTATGGAGAAACTGAGGCCCACAGAGAGGGGTCAGGGAAAGGTACTTCCTTCCCTTTGCCACGATCAGAAGTTGAAAGAGAACTTGTTCAAATAAGAGTGGCAGCATTCCTTTCTCTCCTTGAGACCAAGCTCCATCGAGGACATCTGGAGAGCAAACTGAGTAGATGTGAGTATCCATGATAAATTATCAAAGATGTCATCGGAGAAACCATATAAATCTCTTGGTTATTTTTAGCACCCTCTGTTTCCACTGACTAACTCCACAGGACCTTAGGCAGCTTCCCAGGGACATTATTTTGTTATTTGTTTATAATTTATTTTACATTTATGTTTTATTTTTATAAGATTTTCAAACATACAAAAGTAGAGAGAAGAGTGAGCGGCCCTGAGTCCAGCACGCAGCTTCGACAACCATCAAAACTTTGCCATGCCAGCTTTATCCCTACCCTACCCCCAGTTTTCCCTAGAGCATTTTGAAGCAAATTGCAAACTTCATGTCATTGCACTCATAAATACTTCCGTGTGCATCTCAAAAAGAGGGGAGTGTGTGGATATTTTCTTATTTATCCTCAATGCTATTATCACATCTAACAAAATTAATTGTAATTCCCTAATATGGTCTGGTACTGAGTCCATAGTCAAATTTCTACTGGAGCCTTATTTGGGCTCACCTCATTGTCATAAACATCCAGCAATAAACCATGAAGGTGTGGTACTTCCCAAATCTCTGAGAGGTTTGTCTTGCTGACATTGCTCCTTCCTGGGGCACGGGGTTGAGTGATGGGTCTATGATTGGAGAAAGGGCAGGTAAAAGATGGATGCTGCACAATTTGTAGAAAGGGGACTTCAAAAGAATGCTCTGGCTCTGCTGTGTGACTTGAGCATGCTACTTATACTCTCTGTGCTGCTATTTCTGCTTCTATGAAGTGTGGAAAATAACCAAAGCCAGTGATTTGCCTGTTTATCTGCAGGCCCTTTCCCTGCCTTTCCCCATCATGTCTAGAGAGCAGCTGGAGGACCAGAGCTGTGCCCTGAGGGCAGCCCTGGGAAGGGATGTGGAAGATCGGGATTCTCACTGATATTGTTGGTCTGCTGAGCTTACTGACCCTGGGACCACCTGCCTTGGACTTCCTGTTGCAAGGTGCAAATGTGTTCTCCAATGAAAAGAGTCAAAATCTGTAAAATATTAGGTTTATTCTGAGCCAAATATGAGTGACCGGGGCCCAAGACACAGAGTTAAGAGGTCCTGACAACATGTACCCAAGGCGGTTGGGTTATAGCTTGATTTTATACATTTTAGGGGCACACAAATTATAGGCAGATATCAATCAATGCATGTAAGGTGTACATTGGTTCAGTTCAGAAAGGCAGGACAACTTGAAGCAGGGTGGGCAGAGATGGTGGGCTTCCAGGTGGATTCCAGGTGGATTCAAAGATTTCCTGATTGGCAGTTGGTTGAAGAAGTTGTTATTTAAAGACCTGGAGTAAATACAAAGGAGTGTCTGGGTTGATATAAGGGGTTGTGGAGAAAAGGTTTTTATTATGTAGATGAAGCCTCCAGGCAGCCGGTTTGAGAGAGAAATAGATGGTAAATGTCTCTTATCAGACTTTAAAATGTGTCAGATGCTTAGTTAAATCTCTCTCAGATCAGGAAAAGACCTGGAAAAGGAAGGAGATTCTCTAAAGAATGTAGATTTTCCTCATAAGAGACAGCTTTGTAAAACTATTTTAAAACATGTCAAAGAAATACCTTTTGGGGTAAAATACTTTGATTTTTTTCAGGGGCTGCTATTTGTCATGTGATGCCATACTAGAACCAGGTTGGAATTTGGTATCTTTTTGGTACAAGGAGTCTGTTTTGGCAGCCTTAAGATCTCTGTTTGAATGTTGTGTCAGTTGTGCCTGAATTCCAAAAGGTGGAGGGTATAATGAAGTATGTCTGACCCCCACTTCCCATCATGGCCTAAACTAGTTTTCCAGGTTTATTTGGGAATGCCCTCATTCAAGAGGAGGGGTCCATTCAGTCATATGGTGGTCTTACAATTTTATTTTGGTTGGCAGTTCACAGCTTAGCTAATCCAATGGAGGACTTGGGTTATTACTTGCAGCCAAATGCATTTGATCCATTTGCTGATGTAAGAGACTTTCGAACTCTGTTAAGATGGCCTCAGGGGGCTTAAACAGAAAGAGGGTCTACCCTTCTCCCTTTCCCTAGACTTCATATGCATGTTTATATCAGCAGTCTGTGTGAGACTAAAGAAAGGGTGCTTTTGCTTACAAACACAGCAGCAGTGCAGCTTGAGAGCCATTGAAAGGAGACAAGCAGATACCACCCCTAGCAGTGAAGAGCACCCGGGCAGTGTGGGGAGGCGGAAAAGTGACTTCTCACACAGGTGTGGCCAGACAGTCACACCTGACGGTCACTCAAAGGATCTCTGGCACTTTGGGAGGCCGAGGCGGGCAGATCACTTGAGGTCAGGAGTTCAAGACAAGCTTTGCCAAAATGGTGAAATCCTGTCTCTACTAAAAAGACAAAAATTAACTGGGTGTGGTGGCAGGTGCCTGTAATGTCATCTTCTCTCGAGGCTGAGGCAGGAGAATTGCTTGAACCTGGGAGGTAAAGGTTACAGTAAACTGAGATCATGCCACTGCACTCCAGCCTGGGTGACAGAGTGAGACTTTGTCTCAAAAAAAAAAAAAAAAACCTCTGGGATTTCCTCTTTGTGAAGCCTGTGGGGTTGACACAGGGCATATGATTTTTTTTTTCTTTTTCTTTTTTTTTTTTTTTTAAGATGGAGTCTCTCTCTGTCGCCCAGGCTGGAGTGCAGTGGCGTGATCTTGGCTCACTGCAAGCTCTTCCTCCTGGGTTCACACCATTCTCCTGCCTCAGCCTCCTGAGTAGCTGAGACTACAGGCGCCGCCACCATGCCCGGCTAATTTTTTTAGATTTTTAGTAGAGACGGGATTTCACCGTAGCCAGGCTGGTCTCAATCTCCTGACCTTGTGATCCACCCGCCTTGGCCTCCCAAAGTGCTGGGATTTTGGCGTGAGCCACCTGCCCAGCCTATGAGGGTTAATTTTATGTGTCAACTGACTGGGTCATGGTGCCCAGATGGTTGGCCAAACATTATTCTGGATATTTCTGAGAGGGCGTTTTGGGTGAGATTTACATTTAAATGGGTGGACTTTGAATAAAGCAGACTGCCCTCCCTAATGTGCGTATTTTGGGGAATGTGGGGGATGGGGGTGGCATTCAATCAGCCAAAGGCCTGAGTAGCACAAAAGACTGACGTCCCCTAAGCAAGAGGGAATCCAGCAGCTGACAGCCTTTGGACTTGGACTACAGCCTTGGCTTTTCTTGGGTCTCCAGCCTGCCAGTCCACCCTGCAGATTTTGGGGAAGAGCTAATTCCTTAAAATAGACCGATTTATATATACATCCTATTGAGTCTCTTCTTCTTCTTTTTGAGACAGGGTATGGTGCTGTCATCCAAGCTGGAATGCAGTATTGTGATAATGGCTCACAGCAGCCTCAAACTCCTGGGCTCAAGCTGTTCTTCCGCCTAAGCCTCCTGAGTAGCTGGGACCACAGATGTGTGCCACCATGCCCAACTAATTTTTAAGAATTTTTTGTAGAAACAAACGTCTGGTCATGTTGCCCAGGCTGGTCTCGAACTCCTGGCCTCAAGCTACTCTCCTGCCTTGGCTTCCCAAAGTGTTAGGATTACAGGCGTAAGCCACCATGCCTGGCCTGGTTCTGTTTTTCTGAAGAACCCTGACTAATACAGTGCCTATACTTGCAAAATTAAGTTGTTGTGATTCTATGGGTAAATCAAGGCAAAGACAGGCCCTGGCCCCTGAAATTATCTGTGTTACAAAGCTAACTTGGGTCCACCTTCCCAGTGCAGCAAAGCCAAATACTGACATGAGGATTCGCAGAGAGAGAAAGGGAGGCATTGCAGGATGCCAAGCAAGGAGAATCAGGCAGCTAAAGCTCAAGACCTGAACTCTCCTATGGCTTACCCGGAAGGAGTTTTAAAGGTGGGGAGGCAGCGGCTACTGGCAAAGTCATAAATCAGTACCTGGAGGCCATATACTGGTTTCCCCTGAAAAGGTGGGACATCCTAAAGCAGGGACCCACAGATCATAGGTGGACTTTCTGATTTGCAATTGGTTAAGGGGGAGAAATTTTGTCTAAAAACTTGGGGTCAGCATAAAGAAATGTTGAGCCCTGGCCTGTGGGTGTGACTTCCTCCAGGTCCCTAAGGAAGAAATTTAGAACAAAGAACAGCAGTCAGGGTTCAGTCCTCAGCTCCCCCTTGTCTGGGTCTATGTGTCATCAGACGCAGTTTCCATTCGGTGGGGGTCTGGGTTTCTGAAAAACAACTCAGGGACATAAGTTAAGATGTTATCTTGGCCAGATGCGGTGGCTCACACCTGTAATCTCAGCACTTTGGGAGGCCAAGGCAGGCAGATCGCTTGAGCTCAGGAGTTCAAGATCAGCCTGGGCCACATGGCAAAACCCCGTCTCTACTAAAAATACAAAAATCAACTGGGCATGTTGCCACATGCCTATAATCCCAGCTACTTGGGGAGCTAAGGTTAGAGAATTGCTTGAACCTGGGAGGCAGAGGTTGCAGTGAGCTGAGATCACACCACTGTACTCCAGCCTGGATGACAGAGAGAGACTCTGCCTAAAAAAAAAAAAAAAAAAAAAAAAAAGTTTTCTTTAGTTTCCATAGGAAACTATATTTGGTTTCCATAGGAAACCACCAAATATTTTGTGGTTCTGACTTTCTTGGCTATTGTTTTAAACTATTATTACCTTCTTGCTTATCAGTTGCTCATTCATTTCTCAGGGTTAGTCAGGTGCCTGGAATTTTCCTTGAAGGAACTCAAGATTTTCGTTTATTTCAATGCTTAGGGTGGGGCAGGACTCTCAGGGGGTCCCTGCTCTGTTTCAGCCAGGAGAGTACTTGGGGCTTGTCCCGGTTCTTCCCACTGGGCCATCTTGGTGTTTCCCGGAGGAAGGCGCTTGACAGCCAGCAGCCACCACCCAGGCATTGTGGGTATCTGGGGCCCACAGGAGCCATGTACCTGAAGAGCTTCCTTGCCCAGGAACAGGGGACATGCAGGGTGAGGCTCCTCACCAAACCCCGACCAACTCTACTTTATGACCTGCTCCAACAGTGTTCTTTGACCATTTTACAGAAGGGAAGACTGAGGCTCAGAGAGCTTCTATGTTATTCAGGGACACAGAGCTGCTACCTGGCAGAGCTGGTGCAGAGTCCAGGTGTGTTGGCATCTAAAGATGATGTTTCCACTGTAAGTGCTGCCCCTGGGTATCTGGCTTTGTCAGTCTGGAGCAACTGCTTTAATTGGAGACTTTTCAGACAACAACAACAACCTATAATTCATTGAGAAAAACTGAACTGCTATAAGAATTAAATGTATCCATATTTATACATGCTTTGAGAAAGAGCCCTCTTGTGTGTGAATATGATGTAGCAAATTACTGTCATAAAGTCATAACTGATGCAAAGTAATAACTGAAGTATGATTCTGTGGCTCACCATGAATTTCTTAACCAGAGTTCATTAGCACATTTATTTATACATTCATTCCATGAGTATTTACAGAGTACCAACTGTATACTAGATACCATGCTAGATGCTGGGATTACAAAGATAAAAGCACAGTTCTTGCTTTCAACCCTTATAGTGGAAAGACAGATCAGTGATCAGATAATCCTGGCAGGGTGTGAAATGCATGAAGAGTAGTGTGGTCCTATGGGACAGCCTCGTTTTATGGCTGTTGTGGAGTTTATCATTCATAGTAATATTTTTTTCCTCTCAAAAGTGTCCTGGTTTGGTTGTTAATTATATGGTCACTTTAACAATGAGAGAAGCATGGACCAAGTCCAGTGGCAAAAAAAGGCAGCGATTCTTTTAACGTCCTTCTGTGAGCTTTCACCCAACCCTGGGCAGGGCTGGCCTGTGCAAATGCCGGAGAAGCCACCGTCTGACCAATGAGACTTCACCATTGCATTTCTTTTGTTTATTCCTTCTTTCTTGGTTTTTCTTTTTTTTCTTTTTTTCTTTTTCTTTTTTTTTTTTTTGAGACAGAGTCTCGCTCTCATCACTCAGGCTAGAGTGCAGTGGCGCCATCTCGGCTCACTGCAACTCTGCCTCCTAGCTTTAAGCAGTTCTCCTGCCCCAGCCACCTGAGTAGCTGGGACTACAGGCATGTGCCACCACGCCTGGCTAATTTTTGTATTTTTAGTTGGGCTGGGATTTTTTTCATGTTGGCCAGGCTGGTCTCGAACTCCTGACCTCAGGCGATCTGCCCTCTTCAGCCTCCCAGAGTGCTGGGATTACAGGCCACCGCGCCCGGCTAGTTTTTATTTTTCTAACCAAAATTTAGTCGTTGCCCATAGTTTACAGAGTTGAATGTTACATTTCATTGAAACTAAGATGATATTAATTGTAAGATGCATTTTATATACAAGCAGGAAAGAAAAAATGCTACCAGTTGTAAGTTCCCGCTGATGGTTAAAAAAATTAGTTTCAGAGATGTTAACATGTGTCTGAAAAACAGGTGTTTTAGAACCTGTGAAATGAAGTGGTTCTGAAAAAGCTTGTTATGGAAATGGCAGTGCCCTGACACCTCTCATCACCACTTCCAAGTTCCCAGAGAAAAGCTCTTTGAACTGTTCTGGCTGATTTTCCATCCATTGGTTGATATCTGTTGTCCATATCATTAATTACATGTGTATGTTTCTAATTCCTAAATTTTCCATTTTAGATGTTATCTATTGACTTCTCCACAAGGAATATGAGGCTCTCTCTCTCTCTCTCTCTCATGCTTGTTCTCACGTACATCTGCCACCCCACCCGACCTCGGCATACTTCTCATTCTTCTCAGTCTCTTGACAGAATTCTGTGATTTTTGTGGTTAGATCATCATTCAGGGTCTACATTATTATGACTATGTTTGTCTATTTACAGCTGAATATAGAACAGTGTAGAAATAAATAGACTATTGAATGAAATAGAATGCTATAACTTTTCTTTTACTGCACGACATTTTATTTTCCCTAAAATTAATAGGTTTTGATTTTGTTTTAATTTCAGAGTGCTTCTCTGTACTTAATCAGTAATGTGTCCCTAAGCTTCTTTTAATATGTTTGAATACATTGGATATTACATCAGTTTAGCCTTCCTCCTGAAGCTTCTGAAGCCTTTTGTGTTGCTCCCACCTGCACCAGTGGCTGTCCAGGCCTACTGGGCAGCCATCCTCCTGGGTCTCCTTTCACCAGCATCCTGGGCGGTTCCTTCACCCTCTCTGCTGTGTTGGGATGCTGGCTCCCTGGATCTCACCTCTTCCCCTTTCTTGCTTACTCTGTTGCTTTGCTGGAGCATAGTTTCCTGAGGAGGGATACATAGGCGGTATGATAGTTATCTACTACTGCCTGACAAATTACCCTGAAATGTAGTGGCTTAAAACAGCAAATCTGTGTAATCTCAAGCAGTTTCTGCACTTTAGGTTCTGGATCAGAGCCTCTCATGAAGTTGCAGTAAAGCTGCCAGCCAGAGCTGCAGTCAGCAGAAGGCTGAACGTGGGGCTGAGGACACGTTTCCAAGATGGTCACTCATATGGCTGTTGATGGGAGACCTTCATTATTTGCTGGCTGTTGGTAGAAGTTCTCTCAGTTTCTCATTACAGCAACCTTTCCTCGAGGCTGCTTGGGTGGCCTCACAACATGGCAGCTGGCTTCTCCCAGAGTTAGTTTTTGCTGCATCACAAGCTGAATTCATTTCCTAGGCCCACCATAACAGACTACGACAAACTGGGTAGCTTAAAACAACGAGAATTAATTTTCTCACTGTTCTTGAGGCCAGAAGTCCAAAATCAAGGTGTCAGCAGGGTTTGTTCCTCCTGGAGTCTTTGAGGAAGAATCAGTTCCATGCCTCTGTCCTAGCTTGTGGTGGCTGCTGCCAATCCCTGGCACTCCTTTGCTTGGAGATGCACCACTCCTCCGTCTTCACAAGGAGTTCTTCACTGTTTCTTCTGCATCTATGTTTAAGTTTCTTTTCTTATATGGACACCAATTGTTGAATTAGGCCCTACTGTAGTCCAGTATGATCTTAACCTGATTACCTCTGCAAAGACCCTACTTCTAAATAAGGTCACATGCAAAGGTATTGGGTATTAGGACTTGAATATATCTTTTGGGGAACACAATTCTGGCCAGTACAACAAGGGGTTTTTGTAAAAATTAAATGAAGTACTATATGTTGGCAATTATTACTATTATCATCTTCTTACCACTGTGAGAATATTAATTTTTTTTTGTTTTTGTTTCCTTATATAGTCCTTCTTTTATACAGTTCTTGTATAGTCTTTCTCCCTCCCTGTACAGTCCTTGTTTTCTCCAACTTACTTTATCTGTTTGTTTTGGCCTCTGTTAAATATCTGGTGACCACTTTCTGGCCACTCACACCTAAGAGTGGAGACTGACAAGCTGCTTGGTGCTTAGTGTTCAGGAGTAGGTCTTGTCCAAGGCAGGCTTTGCTTTGATTGGCCGAGTATTTCATCCAGGAACCCTGATATCTGTACCTACAGATATTTGTTTTCCAGCTTCTCAGATTCCCTATCCCTTACCTGGAAAATGTTAATGCTAGTGGCCAGGATGCTTGGAACCAGGCAGGCATAAAATCCAGGGATCTCTACCTTCACTATGCAAATTTTACTGAATTCATCCTTGTGTTCTCCTTGGTGTCCCCAGTCCTACAACCTTCCATTTCATCCTCTTTGCAGAATAAACCTCCAGCCTTCTGTAAAGGTGGGGAAGGTGGATCCCTCCTCCTCTTTTATAAATGCTGTCTTTATCCCACTTTCTAAAGTATCTGTGGCTGCCAATGTTTCAGTCTTTGGGAAGGTCATTAGAATAAATTGGGTTGTTTCTTGGCTTTCTCTACTGCTGACGAAGGATTCCACTTTCTTGGATCTGCTAAATCAGTTAGCCCTCCTCCATCAACTTTTCAGATTCCAAATATTTGCTGCTTGTGCTTCCTTCTATGTTCTTTTTGTTTTTGGGGGGTACAGCCTGGACAAAGGCTTAGAGGCTGAATGGCATAAAACAGTGGCTTGTAATATGTGCTCAACATTGTTCTAAGTACATCACGTCTATTTGCTCACTGAATCCCTACTCACTCCTGTGGGAAAATGGGGACACAAAAGAACAAAAGAGGCAACTAACTTGCACCAAGTGGCACAGTTAGGAAGAGGTCACAACAGGATTGGAAGCCAGACAGCTTGGCTTGAAAGTCCACATTCTTAGCACCCCACCCCACTGTCACATGCAGTGTAGTCTACATAGGGGAGGAAGTCACTTCCTGGGGCCAAAATGTCTTTAAGAATGGACACTGTTTTAACATGTAGAATAGCCTTGTAGATAATATTTTCAAGACAAACATTAGCGGAGGGAATATCCTCATGAACTTTCAGGAGTCTCATAAAAAAAAGAACTCTTGTGTCCTGTGTGTCCCTCCAGGCTGAGATGTCAGTTCCTCGCATGAATGCTTTAGACTCAGCTGTGGCTGGGGACAGCCTGCCCACCACTTCTCTGCAAGATGTGCAAGACGTCCTCTTGAAGGCAAAGTGCTATCTTACCCACGTGGCTCTGTTGGTTCCTTAGTGGTAGGGACTGTGTCCTCTATCTCCCTAGCCCCTAGCACAGCGCTGGACACACAGTTGGTGCTCCACAGATATTTGTTGAATGCATAGATTAATGGTGCTCCCTCCCCATCTCTTCTCTCCACTGGTGATCCCATAACGAGGCTGACTGCCCCCACTACAAGACCTCTTCTGATATGGTTTGGATTTGTGAACCTGCCCAAATCTCACGTTGAATTGTCATCCCGTGTTGCAGGAGGTGCCTGGTGGGAAGTGATTGGATCATGGGGACATTTTCTAATGGCTTAGCACCATCTCCCTACTGCTGTGTTGTGACAGAGTTCTGCTGAGATCTGCTTGTCTAAAAGTGTGTAGAACCTACCTCTGCCCCCCTTTTCCTTCTCCGGCCATGTGAAGATATGTCTGCTTCCCCTTCCCCTTCCACCATGATTGTAAGTTTCCTGAGGCCTCCCCAGAAGCAGGAGTCTATACAGCCTGCAGCACCATAAACCAATTAAGCCTCTCTTTTTTATAAATTATCCAGCTTCAGGTGTTTCTTTATAGTAGCATGAGAATGGACTAGTACGCCTCCTGATGCACACACACACTCAGGTGTTACTCAGGACAGCCAAGCCAAGTTGATTGGATCCTTACCCTATTCCTTGGTTTTCAACCCTCTTGACCTGGCCCCATTTCTGGCCCCCAGTTTGCCTCTTGTACATGAGGGTGAAATGCGGCTTTCTGCCTCTGAACTGCAGGCTCAGGTTTTAGCTCTCCCTGATGCTGGAGGCTCTGGTGGGGGATAGACTAGGTCTCATATTAAGGTACAGGCTGAACCACTGCAACAAAGGATCCCCAGATACAGTGGCTTATGTAAGATGGAGGTTTCTTCCTTTCTCACTTAAGTCTGTAAGGCAGGCAGGTCTGGCAAACTATTGGCTTATCTTGAATGACTGGCTGTAGTCAACAGCATGTGGGTAGAAGTGACAATGTTCCAGGAAAACCAGGCTGAAAGAGGCCTTGCAGGTTGCTGTTGCCTCTCCTGTTCTCCTGCTTTTCATCATAAGAAGCACCGACCCCAGCCAGCCTGCTGGTTCAAGGAAGGTGAGAGAAAGTGGAGCAGATGCAGACCAGAGCTGTAGCTCCAGCCACCCAGCTGAACCCAGCCAGAAGAGCAGACTCCCAGCTAGCCTGCAGACACAGTGGAATGAATGTTTCCTGTTTTGTGCCATGGAGATTTTGTTGTTATGACAGTGACAATCCATGATGGGCAGGTGGTTCTGCTCCATGAAGTTGTCCATGGACCCAGGTTAGTATCCACCCCACCAGCCTAACACAGAGCTCCCATCTGTCTAAGGCAGTGGTTCCAGCCACTGGGAAGGGAAAAACCAAACAAATATGGGGCAAGTGAATTGACTTAAGGAAATTGACAGCACTTCTGCACATATCTCATAGGACTGAAGTTCATTACACAGCCACATCTAGCTGCAAGGGAGGTTGGGAAATATAGGCTTGTTCTGGGCTGAATTATGTCCCCCTCCAGATTCATATGTTGAAGTCCTGACCCCCAGCACCTCAGAAAGCATTTGGAGACAGATCCTTAAAGAGGTGATTAAGGTAAAATGAGACCATTAGGTTGGGCCCTAATCCAATGACTGCTGTCCTTATAAGAAGAGGAGATTAAGACACAGACATGCACATAGAGAAGACCATATGAAGACACAGGGAGAAGGCGGCCACCCACAAGCCAAGGAGAGAGGCCTCAGAAGAAACCAGCCCTGCCAACACCTTGTTCTTGGACTTCCAGCCTCCAGAACTGTGATAAAATAAATCTTTGTTATTTAAACCACTCAGTCTGGGGTACTTTGTTATGGCAGCCTGAGCAAACTAATACAGGCTATACCTGGGCAGCCATGTTCCCAACTAAAACTAAAGAAAGAGAAGGGAAGAAGGGATAATGGGGATGGCATCTGTCTTCCACAGATTCTTACTTGTGAACCTGAACTAGCACATCGCTTCCACCTTCCCAGTCTGGTAGGTCCCCAACACTTATGATGTGGAAGCTCCAATGTGTACCTATTGGCTGCTTACCTAAATCAGAATTGTAATTCTCTACGTTTCATTGTATATATTTACAAACCTTCTAAGAGGTCCATAGGCTTCACCAGGTTATGGTCAGGAATCTGTGGTGTGTTGTATCCTTCCTGGGCCATTGGCAGGCCAAGTGCTTGAGCATCACTCACACTATGTTTAATTCAGTGCCAGAACTCCACTTAGAGACGCCTTCATAATTCCACCTTCATTGTCTTGCAGCAGGATTGGGCAGAAAGCGAAGTTGAACTCTGATGCAGCTACCACAGAGAGCTCAGCTGATCCCACTATGGCTCCAGATCTGGGATTGCCAGATGGATGCTCGACATTGAGGCAGGGGGTTGGACTTTTGGCCCTCCACAGTGACAGGCCATAGAAGCGGATGTAGCTTCTTCCACTGAGGGCAGCTCCTTCCACTGAGGGCAGCTCCTTCCACTGAGGGCAGCTCCTGGGGAGGGGCCCCGTGGTGATCTGCTGGCAGTCAAAAGTCCCAGCAGCTGCGAGAATGAGTTCCTGTGCCCTGTGGGGGACTCTGCGTGGCATAGCAGAGCATCCAGACACCATCGGAGCCATGCCAAGTCCAGGTCTGATGGCCCTAGCTGACCTGTAATTTTCTTTTTGTTCATCTCTGCACACCTGTGCCGAGCTTTGGCCAACAGCTCCAAGAGACTTGCATGTAGATACCTTGGAATTTTGAGGTGAGGTGGGGTGGGCTAGGATGAGTCTCTCTTTTGAAAATCAGATCCCTCTAAGTTTCTGCCGAAAGGATTCCTGCTGTCTGGAGCAGGGTGTGGGTGCTGATGAGGGAGTGTAACATCTCCAGGAAGATTGGCCCTGCTCAGGGGGTGCTGAATGATGAGTACAACCCTCGTTCCACATTCCTCCTCAGGGAGACTGGTCTTCTATGCGCTGGGCTCAGGGAAGGAGCAGACAACAAGCTGTCTGACCGCCAGAGCAGTCTAGGCAGAGGCTTTCGCTCTCTTCTTGGGCATCCCAGACACTCCAGGCTCTGCCATTGACTTCCATTTGAAGGCATCCTTAACTATTTTTGTGCCATGAGCCCCTGAACATTATGCGTTAAAGCCTATGGATTCCTTCTCAGAGTAATAAGTTCATAAAATAAAATACAGAACTGGCCTAGTGTGGCGGCTCACCCCTATAATCCCAGCACATTGGGAGATTGAGGTGGGCAGATCACCCCAGATCAGGAGTTTGAGATCAGCCTGGCCAACATGGTGAAACCCCGTCTCTACTAAAAATACAAAAATTAGCCATGTGGTGGTATGCACCTGCAGTCCCAGCCACTCAGGAGGCTGAGGCAGGAGAATCGCTGGAAACCAGGAGGTGGAGGTTGCAGTGAGCCGAGATCGCACCACTGCACTCCAGCCTAGGTGACAGAGTGAGACTCTGTCTCAAAAAATAAAATAAAATAAAATAAAATACAGGACTTACAAAAGGTAAGACCATAAAATAAAATACAGAAACTTACAAAAGAAACCAATTTTATTGGAATAGGTATGTAAAAATGTTGTATTTAAACATATTTGTAATACAGTAATACATATGCTTCTTTTTCAGGTCAACAAGATAAGGCAGCAGGAGTCCATATGTAACAGTAGCTAATACGATTATAATATCAAAGGAAGGATGAGCATAAATGATATTCTATCTGCGACAACTATAATGGGATCTAAAAATATTTGTGATTTTTCTTGGGTTCAGAGTTCTTGGGTTCAGAGTACTACTGATATTAGTGTGCTTTGCTGCCTATGAGATAGCTTTCCCTATCCAAGCTCATAAACACCTCTGAATTCTATCTGCAGACCCCTTAGGGGTCCAGGTTCAGAACCCCTGTTTAGTGAACTATAAGCCAGAAGAAGCTGAGCCAGCCTTGGAGCCAGGAGCTGAACTTTGCAGCCAGCAGCATCTCCTTGCACCTCTTGGCACTGCAGGGCTGGTGACTGGCAGGAGCAGTCACTTGGCATGCCTCACCATACGGCCTGGGATTGATAATTACTTGTGTATCCATCCATCCATCCCTCCATCTGTCCATCCATCCATGCATGCATTCACTCAACAAATGTTTATAGAGCATGACTCTGTGGGTTCCAGGCTAATGGAAGAGAAACACACAAATAAATTACAGTCGAATATTGTGCTTAGAGAAGCATGAACTGAGTGAGGCAGAAGCAAGGGTGGGGCTGGACGGCACCCCAGGCAGAGGGGACAGCGTGTGCATGACCTGCAGCTGAGAAAGGGCCTGGTATGGCAGAGAAACCGTGTGAGAATAGTGTGGAAGTGGTGATTCTGGGGGGATCATGAAGGGTGGTGCCAGTTAAGTTTGGGGGCACAGAATTCATCAGCCACTGAGGTTCTCAAACAAGGCAATGACACACTCAGCTTTATGGAGGCGGGGTACCAACTGCAGAGGGGGAAGACTGGAGAGAGGAACACTAGCTAGGAGCTTTGGAACAAGTCAGGCAGGAGATGATGAGACCAGAACTTAGGTCTTGCCCAGTGATGGAATTCATGACCTCCAGGTCATGGGGGGAACCAGGGAGACTCCCCAGCTCTCTGAATTGGAAACTGGAGGCTGTTCACACCAGTAATCCAGGCTCGGGACATGGGGACCGAGTGGGGAAGGGAAGGAGATAATGCATTTGGCTTTATGCAAGTCCCTGTAGTACGCTGTGTGGCCGTGTTGGGTTGGGAGCAGCCTCCCTGGGACTGGAGATTCAGGAATCGTCCCCGCATTTGAGTCTCATTTACCGGAGGAGGGGAAGGAGGGGCAGCAAGTTGCCATGGGCCCCTTCCTGGATGTGCCCCTCAGTCCTGACCAGTGTATGGGTGGGACTGCAGATGGTTATGCCAAGCTTCCACTGCGTAGAATGCTGAGTGTGAGTGGCGCATGTGGTGACACGTAAAGCAGAGCACAGCTCAGCTGTGAGTTATGGTCAGAGCTGGCCAAGCAGTATGTCATGCCGGTGCCGAAGGAACGTCCCAAGTTTACTGGGAACATGGGAGACAATGGCCTCATGAGTATGTAAGAGAGCACAGACAGTGCTGTGAAGAGTCCTGCTTAGCTGCGTCCCCAAGGAAGACCAGCGGGACAGTGCGGCAGATGGGGGCCGTGGAAGGCATTTGAACAGCAGGAAGGCCAGTCATACCTGTGCTTTGGGAAGATCTCCATGGATAGTGACACATGGAAGGTGAATTGAGCTGGTCTGGTCCCGAGGAGAAGGGAACAGATGTTTGACCGCTATGAACCATCTGGTACATGTTGCCTGGAGCCAAACTTGAGACAGGTTGAGCTGCAAGGAACAAAGACACAAATAGATCTGCTGTGGAGGGGACTCGACTGTTTCCTAAGAAGTCCCATTGGGACTGCTTTTTGTTGGAACAGGCGTGAATCCAAGGGATTAAAAGGAGGTGGTGGATTGTCGGTTGAGTCAGCATTAATGCCAGTGAAATACAGCCTTTGAAGTCACTCAGTTGATCTTTCATCTTGAAAGCTCTTACAAAACCAGAAAATTAATGGCAAATCGTCTAAAAACAGCTCAGTAGCTCTCAGAGCTTTATGTCAGCCTTGTTCTCTGGAAGCCAAGCTGTAGCTGTGGTAGTGACCACTGATGCATGGGCTCAGCTTTCCAGAAGCAGGGAGCGGTGCAGGCACATGGCTCCCGTGGTCTCTGCTCCCCTGCGTGGTCGATGTGTTTCTCAGGTCGTCCTCGTAGGGGCGACTGAATGTGTTTGTGCTGCAGATGAAGTGTCTTTCCCCAGGGAGTTTGTCCTCTGGCTCTGGCAGATGCCTCTGCCTGCTGAGAGAGGAGGTGTGTTTGGGCCAACTTCAGGAGGAGCTTTGGAATCTGCTGGGCTCCTCGTTTCATAATAAGTCCGAGCTTCTCTGGGTTTCAGTTGAGGGAAACTGCCAATAGGGAAAAACAGAGAGACAGAGAGAGACCCGAGAAGGAAAGAGACAGAGACACAGAGAAGCAAGGGTGGGGGCTGGAGGGCATCCCAGGCAGAGGGGACAGCTTGTGCATGACCTGAAGGTTTGAAAAAGGGCCTGGTATAGCAGAGAACCAGCGTGAGAATACAGTGTGGAAGTGATGAGTCTTGGGGGGATCATGAAGGGTGGTGCCGGTCAAGTTCAGGGACACTGATTTCATCAGCCACCGAGGTTTTCAAACAAGGCAATGACTTGCTCAGCTTTACAGAGGCAGGGGTACCTCTCTTTGGGTCACCGTCTGTAATTTATTATTCCTCGGTCTCTGTAGTTCTATCCCTCTCTGTCTGTGTCTGTCTTTATGCTGGTCTTTACTCTGCCTCTCTCTTTGCACTGAGTTCTCTCTCTCTCTCTCTCTCTCTGTGTGTGTGTGTTATGTGTATGTGTGTGTGTGTTATGTGTGTGTCTGTGTGTGTGTCGGTGTGTGTCTGTCCAGCTCTTTCTGGGTCTGCCTCTCTCTTATTTTTAAGCCCTGGTTTCTGCTTTCCTCTGAATCTTGCAGTCAGCACATCTCAAAGTGCTGAGTTTTTGCTGCTGCTGCTGCTGGTGGGCACATTAATTGGGAAACCCTGGAGGCCCCTCTTGGAAGTTCGCAACACGTGCAGTTGCCTGTCAGAAGCACTGAAGTCCTGTGGAAAACAACCTTTTTTGTTCTTGTTTAACTCTGTGCTTTCCATCTTATTTGCTTGGCCACAGAATTATTTTCCCACCAAAATCACCTTACTAGCATCCTGTGGAATCATCCTTAGCAGCATTGGCTGACAGGGATTCTGCCCTGTGCGTGGGCTCTGCTCCCCATTTCTGTCTGTCTAGTCTTTCTTTTCCTTCCTGCTTCTCTGTATCTCTGTCTCTTTCCTTCTTGGGTCTCTCTCTGTCTCTCTGTTTTTCTTCTCCACCTCTCTCTCTCTTTCTGCCTCTCTGCGTGGTCTCCCTCATTCTTGCTTCCCTATCCCTCTGTCTCTTTCTCTCTCTCATTTCCCCCGAGGCCAGGGTAGCACAGGGGTTCTCCGGCATTCCAAGGGTCCGGGCGCTGGGAGGCGAGGTGCTGAGCTGTGTGGGTTGGAGCGAGGCTGGAGTGGAGGGAACTTTTCCACCAAGAGAGTAAGTGAACCAGAGGACGGTGCCGCAGCCACTGAGTGTTCTTCCAAGGCCCGGGTGGGAGGTACGACTGGAGGGACGTGGTCAGCCTGGCCGCAGGACGGGGGAAGTGCCTGAACCCCGCTGACTTCCACAGCCACTGCCAGGGATCAGCCGGGGCCACATCAGCTGAGGACTGCTATGACCATAAATTAAAATGAGAGAGGCGTGAAAGGGGGCTTTGAAAGTATTCTGTTATTCGATCTTCCTGTCTGTATTTTTCCTTCTCCTCTCTCATTTCTTTGCTCTATCAACTCCTCTCCTTATCTTCTGCCTGAGGCCCTACTTTCCTCCCCTTGATCTTCTGAGCAAGAGGCTAACTTCTGACCATGTTTTCACAGTCAGGCCTGGCGTTTGTCTGATGCTTTAGATGGCACACCAAGAACCTTTAAACACACTGCTGTGGCCACACAGTGAGTGAGCAGTCCTGCTCCCATTTCACAGATGAGAAAACCAAGACCCAGAGGGAGGTTAAGGGACTTGTCAGTATCACATAGGAATAAACAAAGCTCAGGTCAGCCAATGCCAGTCCTCCCTTGGGCTGCCCTGTGGTGCCCCTGAACTCCTCCAGGGCATGGCCTTTATTACTGATGTGCTACTTTACGGCCTTCCTCCCTGTTCAGGTGGGTGCCGATGTGACTTCTGGCCAGGACTCCTCCTCAGCGGACACCAGAGCACCTCGGGTTTCTTGGGCTCACTTGGTTCCGGCTTCCCGAATCCTTGTGCTGCATCAGAGCAGCGACTGGCGGAGATGGGGAGCTCACACCTGGGCCCTGGCAGGTCCTTTGCTGATCTGTCTTCTTTTTCTCCAACCTTGGCTCAGTTACGCCAAGAGGAGCTGGAGCGAAGGAACTGGCCCCAATACAAATCTTTTTGGATCCTGGAACACTGACGGTCAGCGACTTTGGCGGCAGATGAATTTCCAGTCCTGTCTTACGTAAGGAAATGAGAAGTTCATATTTCCCAACATACCAGAAAACCATTCCTCAGCCGTCATCTGCCATCAGTTGGGGCAAAATGAGGACCAGTGGGTGGAGCAGAATGGGACTGGAGGAAGGGTTCACAGTGGGCTGGGCCAGTGGGTTCCAACAGTTAATGGCTGTGAGGCTCTGGCAAGAACTGGCACCGAGCCAGGGACAGAGAACATATGATCTCACTTAATCCTCACAGCTGCCCTGGGAGGGAAGTCTGCTGTTCCCACTCTATAGAAGAGGAATCTGAAGTTCGGATCCCATATCCAGAAAGCCCCCAAACCGGGAGTGTCTGATGCCAACCCTTACCACGAAGCAGCCCTGCCTTGGGAGGTGATGGTTCTCTGTTACGGGGGGCTCAGTGAGTACTTGCTGGGTGCTGTATGAATGGTAATCGTGACTCTGGTCTCAAGGTCTTGAAGACTCTGACCACTCTCAGACCACCAGCATGGCCAGTGCCCAGGCTCTGCTGTGTCATTGACTGTGGGGAGACAAAAATCAACAAGGGTCAGAAGGTGCCACCTGAGAAAGGAAATTGAATGACTAGTACACAGCACTGAAAGGTTGTTTGTCAGGGAAGATCAAGAAAAGCCTCAGTGCCCATCAAGAAACGTCTAGATAAAAAAACAATAGCTCAGCAACTCAAAGTCCTAGGGATCTCTCTGAGACTGACAGGGAGAAAAGTCCAAGAAACATTATTTTGTGATAAAAAGCAAGCTGCAGAATAAGATGTGCAATGGGATATCATTTATGTGAAGAGATACACACAAAACACAAAGCCTTCTATTTCCACATGTAGTTATACATGCATGGCAATGCATAGCAAGAGGTCTGGAAGGAGACACCCCAAACTGACAAAGGGGTGTCCTCCAGCGGAAGGCCAGGAACAAAGTGGGAGCCTCAGCATAGGGTGATGGTGGAGGGTGTGGGAAAGGAGTTCCTTTGATCGATTTATAGTGTTTGAATTGCTTACAGCAAAAATACATTATGTCCTCCTTAGGTAATTAAAAATAAATGCATAAGTAAATGAAAAGAAAGTGCAAATCTGCTTTGTGGACCATAAATACATGGAGTGGTGACTTGATCTGATTAATTGATGGACTGTGCCAATAAATGTTACAGAGAGTGTCCTCTGGAACAGGCCTTATGCTAGGGGCTGGAACTACAGAAATGAAAGATGGAGATTCCGATCCCAAGGAGCTTAGAATCCAGTGAGGAAGGTAAATGGCAAACGCAGAGTGAATATCCTAGAAGCTGTGACAGCCCAGGGAATCATATAATCTAACTGGCCTATAAGAATTCTGGAGTCTATGTCTCAAAGGTGACATTTGAGTGGGGATCTGAAGGATGATGTGTGTCCCCAAATTCATGTGTTAGAAACTCAGTTCCCAGTGTAACAGTATGGAGAGCTGTGACCTTTGGGAGATGATTGAGTCATGAGGCTCCAGCCTCATAAATGTGATTAGGTGCCCTTATAAAAGGGCTTGACAGAGGGAGTTTGCCCCCCTTTCACTCCTTCCATTCTCTCCACCATGTGAGAACACAGCGTTCCTCCCCTCCAGAGGATGCAGACACAAGGCACCATCTGGAAGCGCAAAGCAGCCCTCGCCAGACCCCAAACCTGCTGGCGCCTTGATCTTGGACTTCCCAGCCTCCACAACTGGAAGACAATTAACTTCTGTTTTTTATAAAGGACCCAGTCTCAGGCGTCTTGTTATAGCAGAACTGATGGATGAGACAGATGAGTAGCAGCCTGACTTGGAGATGGGGAACAAGTCCTGGCAGATGGAGCAGGAAGAGCTGCTGCTGCCTGGCAGCAAGTCCAGAGCTGCCTCCAGTGGGCACGGCCAGGCCTCCTGTCCAGCTCTCCTACCTCCTGGAGCTGACATCTGGGTGACAACGTCCACCTTGGGACCTGTGAGGACACCCAGATTCTAGTCTGACTCTGTTCCCTCTGCCACGTAATCTCTCTGATCTTGTTTCCCATCTGGAAGAGTCGGGAGGGGGTTAATTCCTGCCCTGCCAAGTCTCCAGGATTATCATGAAGATCAAGTGGGATAATGCCTAGAAAAGTGTTTCATAAACCAAGAAGCACCAAACAAATATTATTTAGATTGCAGTCTTGCTTCTAGAAGCCGAGTCAGTTGCCTAAACAGAAAAATTAAATTTAAGAAGAGGGTCTGAACTTTCCCTCTCATATCCCCAGGCCTCCATTAACTAGGGGCAGGCAAAACCTTCTTGGTCTATCTCCTTCTACAGAGGTGAGGGGTGCAGGAGAAAGAGGGGAGGGAGTGAAATAAGGAGGAGATGGCTTCATCACAGCCATGGGTCATGAGGACAGTTGTTCTTTCCAGCTCGTCTGTGTGTGGGGTCAGGCCAGGCTCAGACCCAGCTATGAAATCACCAAATAGGATTTTCTTTGCTCTCAGATTTGGCTGTTTTCCCTTTAAAAAAAAAAAAAAATGCCAGAGTGCATCTCTGCAGGATGCACTACTTCCATCCTGCAGAGAAGGGTCTGGGTCTTTCTCTCAGGGGACCCCAGTGCTTACATGGCCATCATCCCCTCTGGCCCACCATACCCTGGGATGCAAGCAGGAACTCCACTCAGGGCTCCAGGGGCCTTTACCAAGGATCAGACCATCAGGTGAAGGGAGGAGAGTTGACCAGCATGGAGCAGAGCAGAGTGGTATTTAGTAGGAATGGTGATATGACATTCTAAGACTGCTGAGCTTGTCCAACTTAGCTCATTATGAATTTTCATTTCCAGAGTCTAAGGAGTGGTCCCTAAAACCTATAAACAATGATGTTATCGCAGAGAGCAACCCGCAGTAGTCTGAGTGGGACTGTCAAGCTTGAGTGTGCCTGCCCTTCATGTACAATGTTAGCCTAAGAAACTCAAGTTTATAGTTTGTCAAGAAAAAATTGGAAGGCAGTTGAGGAAAAATCTATCATAAGCTAAAACCTGGGCAGTTGTATCCAGCTCAAGGTACCAGGGAGCAGTGTGGATGGTAGGAAACTGGGACAAAGATCCAAATACCTGGGGCCCTAGCTCAAGGTCTGAGGGTGTGGGGCAGGGATACGGACCTGTAACAAAACAGGATGGATGTTGTAATAGTAGATGTGTTCAAGGGTCCCCAAGACCACCCTCAGGTTTGAGGATTTGCTAGAAGGACTCACACAACTGAGAAAAGTTGCTATATTCATGGTTATGCTTTATAACAGTGGAAGGACATAGATTAAAGTCAGAAAAGGGATAGGTTGCATAGGGTGGAGGCCAGGAGAGAGCAGGGATAAGCTTCCAGTTGCCCTCCTCCAGGGGAGTTTTTCAAACAATGCTTAATTCATCTAGCAACAATGTGACACCACACATGGAGAGCTACCAACTACAGAAGCTCTTGAGCCTCTGTGTCCTGAGTTTTTACTGAGGGCTGGTCGTGTAGGCACAGCTGACTGTTGCGGGAAGTCAGGGACCCTGAATGGGGGGACCGGCTGAAGCCACAGCACAAGAAGATAAATTGTGAAGATTTCATGGACATTTATTAGTTCCCCAAATCAATACTTTTATAATTCCTTACACCTGTCTTTACTGTAATCTCTGAACATAAATTGTGAAGATTTCATGGACACTTATCACTTCCCCAATCAATACTCTTGTGATTTCCTGTGCCTGTCTTTACTTTAATCTCTTAATCCCATCATCTTCCTAAGCTGAGAAGGATGAATGCCGCCTTAGGACCCTGTGATGATTGTGTCAACTGCACAAATTGTTTGTAGAGCATGTGTGTTTGAACAATATGAAATCTGGGCACCTTGAAAAAAGAACAGGATAACAGCAATGTTCAGGGAACAAGGGAGCTAAGACTTGGAGTGTGACTGCTGGTGAGCCAGATGGAACAGAGCCATATTTCTCTTCTTTCAAAGGCAAATAGGAGAAATATCGCTGAATTCTTTTTCTAAGCAAAGAACATCCCTGAGAAAGAGAATGCGCCCTGAGGGTAGGTCTATAGATGGCTCCCTTGAGGCGGCTGCCTTTCACAGTCGACGTCAAAGGGATGAAATAAGCCCCAGTCTCCTGTAACGCTCTCAGGCTTATTAGGATGAGGAAATTCCTGCCTAATAAATTTTGGTCAGATAGATTGTCTGCTCTCAAACCCTGTCTCCTGATAAGATGTTATCAATGACAATGCATGCCCTAAACTTCTTTAGCAATTTTAATTTCGCCCCATCTTGTGGTCCTGTGATCTCACCCTGCCTCCATTTGCTTTGTGATATTTTATTACCTTGTGAAGCACATGATCTTTGTGACCCACACCCTATTCCTGCACTCCCTCCCCTTTTGAAAATCGCTAATAAAAACTTGCTGGTTTTACGGCTCAGGGAGCATCACAGAACCTGCCAACATGTGATGTCTCCCCCGGACACCCAGCTTTAAAATTTCTCTCATTTGTACTCTTTCCCTTTATTTCTCAAAGCAGCCAAGATGCTTAAGGAATAGAAAAGAACCCACGTTAACCATCGGGGGTGGGTTCCCCTGATAGCTGAGCACCTACATGGCTGACATTACTTAGTCCCCAGCCCCTTCAGAGGTCAAACAGACACTATGTGGCCACAGGCCTGCACCATCAATCTCATTATTAGCATAGACTATCTGGCACAGGCCCTGTATTAGAGTTCTCTAGAGGGACGGAACTAATGGAATATATATATATATATATAAACAGGAGCTTATTAAGCATTAACTCACATGATTACAAGGTCCACAATAGGCCATCTATAGGCTGAGGAACAAGAAGAGCCAGTCTGAGTTCCAAAACTGAAGGGCTTGGAGTCTGATGTTCGAGGGCAGGAAGCATCCAGCATGGGAGAAAGACGTAGGCTGGGAGGCGAGGCTGGTTTAGTCTTTTCACGTTTTTCTGCCTGCTTTATATTCTAGTCAAGCTGGCAGCTGATTAGATGGTGCCCACTCAGATTAAGGGTGGGTCTGCCTTTCCCAGCCCACCGATTCAAACATTAATCTCCTTTGGCAACACCCTCACAGACACACCCAGGATCAATACTTTGCATCCTTCGATCCAATCAAATTGACACTCAGTATTAACCATCACAGGTCCAAAGACACTATGATCAGGCAAGATATTCTAAAGGCTTAGAGGTTATCTCCTAGGAGCTGGTCCGGGGACAGACATCTCCTTGGAATGCATAGGGTGTGGACTACCCAGGTCTGTTGAGCCAACCCTTTACTGCACAGCAAAATTCTAGAGAACTCATGAGGAGCCTGATTTATTTGCGACTATGGGGAAAACTGGGTGGGAAGAGGGGGCAGGAGAGTAACCAACCAATCTAGTATGATGTCCACAGTGTCATGTCTGGCAGGAGAAGGTTACTTACCCAGAACCTGGACAACATGAAACTGAGGGAAGACTAGGAGCAGCAAAAGCAACTGGGAAGGCCAAAGCTCATCCATTCATGGAGAGAAGGTTCAGTTGGTCAAATGTTGCACAAAGAGGTTGTGTAAGATGAGGGGCAACCAGACGGGGGCTAAGCAGCACAGTACGGGTGGCCATCTGTGGCCCCTGGCATGGAGAGCTGGTTGCCAGGGTGGGGCTCCAGCCCAGAGACAAAGCAAGCTGGAGTAGATCATCAGTCAACTAAGAATGGCTGAAGGAACCAGAAGCGTTTCACAAAAGGACAAGAATGAAAGTCTCCTCTTCTATGTTTAAGTGTCTCTTCTTTTCTTCTTGTCTCTAAGACCATAACTCAGAAATTAAAATAAGACTTTGTCATTACCGAGATGTAAAATGACACTGGGGAATGCAGGGTACCCTCAAAAGAGACCTAGGGCCCCATTAGTTTTTAAAAAGTCAAGGGGTCTGTGTTGAACCACCTCTGCTGGTTCTAGCTGGTCATGGCAAAGAGGGAGCTGACGAAATGAGACAGGACTATCACAAAGGAATACAACCAGGAGGGAGGTTTGGGCCCACGTAGAAAAGAACTTACTAACAACTAGAACTTCTAAAGATAGGCAGATTGCTTTGCCTGGTAGTGAGCTTCCTGTCATTGGAACATGCAAGGTGGCTGAGTGGCCACCTGCCAGTGATGCTGTGGAAGGAATTCTTGCTCTAGGAGGGAGAATGAACTAAAAGGAGCCATTCTTCCTACACTCTCCTCAGGTGACCTCATCCAGTCCTGCATTAAAAACCTCTTCTATGTTCAAAACTCACCAATTAAAAACTCCAGCCTAATCACTCTTCTTGGCTCCGGGAACTTGTCAATCTCCTGTAATGACTGTCCCATACTTAGAAAATGCCTGGCACATAGGTGTTCAGCAAATGTTTTTGAACAATTGGGTGAACCTCGGCCCTCTCGCTTTTCTCCTGCCTTGGTTTTGCACAATTACCACTTTGGGCAAGCAACCTTCCTTCTGTGAAAAATGGCCCTATGAACCTTACACCAGCGGTGCCAACTTCACCCTTCTCTACTACTTACTTCTACCCCACCCCTAGAACTACTAAGGACCTGCGGTGGATAATCTGTGTTTCTTACCCTTGTTCAGTGCCCTGCCTTGTTGCATGTCTGTCACCCTCTCCCCAACCCTGTAAGTTCCTGGAGATAGAGTGTTGGGTATGTATTACTGCATACCTGACACTCTGCCCAGGCACTGGCATAGAGCGGGCGCTCAGAACCTGAGTGTTGCATCAGACTGTGGGTTTCTTAGCTCCTATCTTAGGTGGAGCTTCCCCTCCCCATGCCTTCCACGAGTAGAGTATGTATTAATGAACTAGCTCTTCCAAAGCTAGGAAATCTATTTCACTTTAATGAAATCCAATTAGTGCCTCCACTGTGGAGCCCTGGGCTCTTTCAGACTAGAAGATGCTGAATGAGAGGATGCCCTTTCCTGTAACCCAGATGTGTCTTTCCCGCCTCCATCTCCCTTCCAGGAACAACACTGCCATTTTTCAGCTTCTTTTATCTCCAAATGTTGGTACATCTGTTTCCAACATTTCCCTGTCTCAGGATTCTTTGAGTGTTACTCTGCAGAATAACTTGAGGAGGGTATTCTTTCACTTTTCATCCACTTACTCATTCTCCTGTCCACCCACTCGCCCTTCCTTCTGAACACTCTTTCATTTACCCACTTGCTCTGCCAAAGACACATTCACAGCCGGGCGTAGTGGCTCTTGCTTGTAATCCCAGCACTTCGGGAGGCCAAGGAGGGAGGATCACGAGGTCAGGAGATCAAGACCATCTTGGCCAATATGGTGAAACCCAATCTGTACTAAAAATACAAAAATTACCTGGGTGTGGTGGTCTGCACCTGTAATCCCAGCTACTCAGGAGGCTGAGGCAGGAGAATCCGTTGAACCTGGGAGGCAGAGTTGCAGTGAGCCAAGATCATGCCACAGCACTCCAGCCTGATGACAGAGTAAGACTCTATCTCAAAAAAAAGAAAAAAAAAGACATATTCCCCCTATCATGTCTTCACCCTTCAAACTACTCACCATCCATCCATCTCTTTATCTACTCATCCATCCATCAATCCATCCATCCATCTGTCCATTCATCCTCCTATCCATGCATCCATCCATGCATCTCTCTTCCCATCCTTCCACCCATCCACTCATTCACTCCTGAACCCTTCCATCCATCTATCCATCATCCATCCAGCCATGCATCCATCCATTCATTCAGGCAAACATACCCAGTAAACATTTCTTCGAGAGCCTACTTTATGTAAAGTCCTCTGTCTGGGACAAAGGAAACATAAACGAGACTCAATCACTCCCCTGGAGAAGCTTCCAGTCTAATAAGGGAAAACTGACACACAGTGTGTGGTTAAGAGTATAAGCTCTTGCATTTGAAAAGCCTGGGATAAAACACCAGCTCTACTACTTAGCAGTTCAAGGATATGGACAAATTGCTTAACTTCTTTGTGCCTCAATTTTCTTATGGTGAGTAATACTCATGAGTAATTGTTGTGATAATTAAATGGAATAATTCATGTAAAGTGTTTAACCCTAATCCTCACATATATTAGGTGTTCCACAAGTGATCAATAACATTGGTACTTATAGTATTATAATATTATTCATTACTTATGGTATTATAGTATTATTAATTCCCTCATATGCTAATTGTGGGATTTGATTGCTTATGAATTTAAAAATTAATTTAGACACTCAGTGGATATTTGCTGAGAATCTACTGCATATGCTGTCCTGTGCTAAGCTCTGTGCTCTTTGGGAGATTAGAATCTTATTGTGCAGATGAGACACATACACTTGAAATAGCTCAACAGTAATGATAACCACAAGAATAGCTGTAATAATAATGGCAGCTAATGTTTATTGAGAGCTTATTTTATGTCAGGTATTGTTACAAATATTTTACATAGATGAACCAATTTCACGTTCATAACAATTTTGAGACAGCACCTATTATTTACCCAATTTTACAGATGAGAAAATCAGGACAAGGACAGGTTGGTATCTTACCCAACGTCACAGAGCTAGTATGTGGAGGAGTTGGGATTTGAACCCTGACATTAGCTAAGTTCAACAAAACAGGCCTCAGTCAGAATGTCATAGTAATGTGCAGAGGGAGGTTCCTGCAGGCAAACTGCATGGAGAAGGTGAACACCTGGAGGAATAACTTCCTCGTGGAGAGGAACATTTGATATACTCCTTCCTAGATGTGGGCTGTGGACAGGCTGCAACACATTCATTGTTCCCAAGCCCCAGCCAGACCCACCGAATCAAAGCACTGAGGGAAGGACCCAGGAATCTGAATCCTAAGCATAAGCTACCATTTGCTAAAGCTTGAAAACCACTGCTCTAATATGGAAAGTAGAGTCTCATCCCCAACTTCACCACCTACCTACTCCCTCTATGAAGTCAGGCGTATCATTCAGCTTATCTGGGACTCAGTTTCTTTTATAGAAATTAGGGATAGTAATATTTGCCTCTTGGCACTGTTATAAAAAGTGAGCTAATATGTGTACCAAGCTTAGCCCATGACTGGATAGTGGCAGGAGAGAGAATACAATGCTTGGGTCTTGGGCGCAGGAGGTAACCTGCCCTCCATCAGGTGGAAGGAAGTGTCCTCTGCGGTGGTAGAAGGGGGGTCAAGGGCAAGAATGGGTGCTTTCAGAGTCTGAGGATCCACTGTGGACTTTGTGTTGAATTCACTGCACTTACCTTGCTTTCCAGCCCTGCAAGGTAACTGCTGAAACTTAAGCACTCACCCTTGTTCATCTGGGAGACTTACACAATGCCTTGGTTCTTGGGAATGTTCTTCCAGAACCACTGCTTGGGGTAAGTGGTAATGTGTGCTTAGGATCTGATGGGAGCTCACTGCTCACACCACCCCCGGAACCTACATGTCATCTGTGGCTGGTTCCCACAGGCACCAGCTTGCCACGCACATTCCTGGTGAGAACTGAAAATCCTAAGCCTGGCAACCAACTGAATGGACACGCTCTTGACCAAAAGTGATGCAGCACTAGCAAGCCCTAAAACTGGGGCTTAGCGCAGAAGGGTTCTTGGCTTCACCTAGGAAAGAATTCAGGGGGAGCCAGTGGGTGTTAGACAACAACTTTTATTGAAGAGGCAGTGCACAGCAACAGCAGAGGTATTGCTCCTTGCACAGCAGGGCTACCCCCTGGGCAGTGTACCCAGAATAGCAGTTAAGAGGCAGTTCCCCAGTCATATTTATACGTGCTTTCAATTATATACAAATTAGGGGCCAGATTATGCAAAAATTTCTAGAAATAGGATAACTTCTGGGTCATCAGGTTGTTGTCATGGAAAGGAGCAGTAACTTCCGCATGTTAAAATGGCAATGGTAAACTGACATGGCACGTGAGTGGGCAAGGCGTATGGAAAGCTGCTTCTGACCCATCCCTGTTTTAGCTAGTCCTCAATTTGGTCCAGTGTCCAAGTCCCACCTCCATAGTCGAGTCCTGCCTCCTGAGTTGAGTCCCACCTTCTACCTCAAAAGGACCTCAGAGAAACCCTAAAAACTGAGTTCCTAGTCCTGACATGCCTCGTTCCCCCCATCCCTTTTGTGGCTTAGACACAACAACTGACCAGCATGAATGTTAACATAGAGACCAAAAGACGGACAGAATGGACTCGTTGTGGCAATAAGATAACAAATTATAAACCAGACCTAAGCCCATACCAGGTAAGGGTTAAGTCATGAACCCCTATGGTCACAGAATAAACTATATTCCAATTGTCACAAGAATTCCCCGTTTTTATCTTCAGCAGCTAAACAAGCACTGGCTTGAAATAAGCAATATGGAAGTAACTGCAGCTCACCAAACAGCAGACACTGACTGAGCACCCAGTTCCACCAGACAGAACTGCAGCTTTGATTAGACAAGAGACTGATTTGTCCTGATAAGAGACAAATGGACCAACCACGGACTCATTCTGGTAAGTTTACAGAGGCTGTGCACCAAGTGCCTTCGTGTCCCTGCTTTATCTTTTAACACACAGTGCCTAATTTCAATGCATTTAAATGTTGCGTTCATCCCAAAGTAAACTTAAGATGCATGTAATATGCATGCTTGTTCAGTACACATGCATCAGAAGCCCCTTTGTGAATATTCATAGCTCCTCCTATAACCTGTTGAATATGTATATTTGGACAACACATTCAGCATAAATCCCTGTCTCATCCTTTTCTCCTTTGAAATGCCTACCTTTGGGGCTCTACTGGATTCCCAGTCTCCAAGATGACCAGCCTGCAGGATATAACCCTTTATAGGAAGTAAACTCCCTGGCCAGGTGCGGTGGCTAATACCTGTAATCCCAGCAGTTTAGGAGGCTGAGGTGGAAGGATCACTTGAGCCCAGGAGTTTGAGATCAGCTTGGGCAACAAAGCGAGACCTTGTCTTTACAAAAAATCAAAAAATTAGCCAGGCATGGTGTTGCATGCCTGTGGTCCCAGCTACAAGGAAGGCTGAGGCAGGAGGATCACTTGAGCCCAAGAAATCAAGGTTGCAGTGACCTATGTTTGTGCCATTGCACTCCAGCCTGTGTGACAGAGTAAGACCCCTCTCAAAAAGAAAGATGAAAGACAGGAAGAAGAAAGAAAGAGAGAGAGAGAGAGGGAGGGAGGGAGGAAGGAAGGAAGGAAGGAAGGAAGGAAGGAAGGAAGGAAGGAAGAAGGAAGGAAGGAAGGAAGGAAGAGGAAGGGAAGGAAGGTTCCTTTCTAAATTGATAACTTTGTGATTTTTCAGTTGATACTAGAAAAGCCTTTTCACTCCCTCGTTGCTTTGTAAATAGCAGGCGGTTGTGTTTTAGGATGCAGCACCTGCTTCTGCTGGGCGAGTGATGAGGTCTTTCACAGCAAAAGACATGATCAAGGGTCACTGAAACAGCTGATAGATGAAAAGAGAATTTATCCCTGTATGGTGTCTGTGAGTGAAGAGCTCGCTGATCTGCCAGCAACTCCTGGTGGCCTGTCATTGCCTTTTGACTGAGACTGGGCGAGGGCAGCTTTTGGCAGATGTCTGGCCAAGCAAGAGCACTCCATGGTGACATTTGAAGCTTGAGTCAGTCTGAATTTGGTCAGGGAAGCAGAGCTGTTGTAAGCGATAGTGGCCCAGGGGCGGGGACCCAACACTAGCAGATGATGCTTAATTCAGGTGGGTTGAGTGAGTGAGTTGGTCCCGCCCCTCACTCCCAGGGGGCTTGTAGCGGACAGCAGGGCTGCCCTCCCTGGCCAGTGAGGTGCAGAGCCTGGGGTGGCCTGAGCTTCAGAGACCAGCCACAGCTGCCAGTCCCTGCCCCATGAGAGTGAGCATCCACTGAGACTTTTCTTCCCGAGGGCAGGATTGGGGACTTGGTAAAGTTGAATTGTTTATGGTGGGGGTAGAGGGTAGGAGCCTTTAGTGATCTGAGGGAGTAGCTGGGACTCTGCTCAGAGCTCAGCGGGGCACAGAGCTCACCCAACAATGGAGATAGGGAGATCCGGTTCAAGCCATCTTCTGCCATGTGACCTTGGGGAGGTCACTTAGCCTTCTCATGTGTACTTGCTGGGTAATGTGAACCACTATCCTATTGGGACAGTCCATGGAGATGACAATACAAAGGCTCTTGGTGACTCACAAAGGTTTCTACAAATTCGAAAGCTAATTCAAGAGTTCATGCTTCAAGGCCAAGCATGATGGCTCATGCCTGTAATCCCAGCACTTTGGGAGGCTGAAGTGGGAGAACTGCTTGAGGCCAGGAGTTCCAGACCAGCCTGGGCGACATAACGAGACCCCATCTCTATAAAAGTAATTTTTGTTTTTCAACAAGTTCATTTTCTAAAGGGTTTGGCAAAATGAAACTTTTGACAGGCAAAAAAAAAAAAAAAAAAAGAGCAAAGGATTCCAATATTTTAAAACTCATTTTAAAAATATGTTCTATGTAAAGAGAAAGAATTAAAGAGTTGCTTAATTTTTCAAAAGGGCTCCTACATAATCTCACCCATCACCTCCAAGAGCCCTGGAGGGCTTAGTTATCCATATTTTATATGAGGAAACTGAGACTCGGAACTGCAGTGTGACTTCCTCCAGCTTTAGACCCAGAGGTGGAGTCCAAGCCCGTTGGCTTGGATTCAGTTCACATGGCATCCTTGTGGGTAGTGATGGAGAAAGGGGGAGTAACCATGGGGTACCACTCTGTTCTATCATGTTCTAACCTACAAATGAGGCAGGAGAATAGGGTCTGGAGACAGGGAATCCAAGGTCATTTCGCACTGACTTCCTAGAACTAAATTGAAAGGAAAACCCTAACTTTCCACTCCTAAGTAACAAAAGGACCAGAGGCTACTCCCTTTGCAAACCCCCACCTTTTCTGTGTGGCAGATGGAAAATTGAAAGTACCTCTGATTGGTTGCAAAAAGCAACGTTTGCAAAGGAGTGTAACTTTGTAACTTCACTTCAGCCTCTGATTAGTTGCAGACAGACAGATTGCAGGCCAAGTCTTCACTTGCATAGAAGTGCAACTTTGTAACTTCACTTTAGCCTCTGATTGGTGGCTTTCCGCAACCAATCAGACGTTTGCATGGGAGTATGACTTGCGTAACTTCACTGATTGTGGGCCACCATTGCATTTACCTGAGGTGAACACCAAGTGGCCAGTGGGAGACCTCTAGGGGGTATGTGGACCCAAGAAGATTCTGTATATGGGTCTCTTGAGCCTCTGCTTGGCCCCTTCCCTCATTGTGGAGTGCACTTTCACTTTCAATACATTTCTGCTTTTGTTGCTTATTCTTTTCTTGCTTTTCTGTGCCTTTTGTCCGATTCTTTGTTCAAAACGCCAAGAACCTGGTCAACTTGCAGTCAAGACCCTCTATCAGTAACACAAATGCCTACTAGGCTGTTTTGCTCAGTGCTGGGACAAGTGCCAGGGCCTGGGCCTGCCTGCTGGACAAAACGTATCCTTGCCCTCAAGAGGCTCAGTCACAGGCAGAGAGTGTGAGGAGACAGAAAGGAGAGAAGAAACTAAGGCCCCCAGGGGAAAGGCAGGAACCTGGGTGTCCTCAGGCCCACAGAGCCAAGACCTGGCCCCTGAAGGGCATTGGTACTTTCTGGGAAAGAAGCAGGAACGTCCATAGATGACAATGGCTGGCACAGCAGGTACACAGACTTGGGCCCAGTCTATCTCGGGGACATTCAGGTGGAAGGCAGAACTATAGCCCAGAATGCTTCCTTTCCTCTTTAGGCTTTTAGGTGGGAGCTGTCTCCACTGAAATCTTCCCCATCCCTCAAAGTCCACCAATGCCTCCTCCTATAATGGCACCAGCTCATTCTGGTTCAACTTTGTGTAATGAAACAGTGAGTTGTTTTAAAATTGCTGTGGACCCCCAGGTTGAAGGTCACACGACCTGAGAATGTCCAGATGAACCAAGGGTGGAAGCTAAGGGCTCAGGCCAAGGAATAGGACTGAATTAAGCAGCAGATACCATATGGCAGGATCCAGGATCTAGTGACATCAAGCCCTCATGTCGCCCCATGGCAGGATCCAGTCATGTCATTCCTCCCAGCATCATCTCATCGCAAGATCCAAATCCAGTGCTTCAGTGTTGGGCTTTCCCTTGCACACAGGCAAACCAGACCATTTGTTGCTTGTTGACATTCCCTCATGCAGCATTCCCAGGTTCCCTGCTGGCAAGACCCGCCCTTCTTCCAGTTCCTAGGGCAGGCCATTTGTGCCTCTTAAGGCTTGAACTCCAGCCTGCATGGCGTTGCCTCCCTACAGGTCTCTAAGCCAATTCTGGAGGGAGGTTCTCTGTGTGATTCAGCTCCTCCAGCTGTACCTCCAATTCTTTATTGGAGTGGACCTTTGTTGAGCTTCTGTGTGGCACTTGACCAGCTGCTCTCCAAAGATCATCTTTAATGCCCCGAGCTCTGTCCCTTTTGCAGATGTGGAGATATTGTGCACCTTTCAGATCCCAGGCTTTGAAATCAGAGTCCTGGGTAAGCCTCATCTCCAGGTGGATGGGCAAGGGCAGGTGGCCTTGCACTGGTCACAGAGCCTGAGTCTCCTCATCTTTGGTGGGGCAACGTAAGTGCCCACTTCCTAGGCACTGTGAGGGCCGAGATGAGGTGCCTGGCATACAGATCACAGGCCATCAGCAGTAACTATGACTGTTGTCGGGAATTGGGGCTCCGAGTAGGTGGTGATAAAGGCATAGTCAGCGGATGGACTCATGACTCTGCAGATGTGTCTTAGCCTTGAGCAAACTTCTTGCAGCTGGAAGGAGGTGGGTGTCAGGGGAAGCTTTTTCCTCCCTGAGAAAACTTGATGATGCTAATTGGAATTCAGATGGTGCTAAGCTGCTAGGCTTGGGGGAGGCAGGCACGAAGTCATCCGCCTTCTTGTTTAAAGTGAGTTGTAATTCTCCGGGGATGAGAAACCAGGCACTTCATTCTAGCAGGGAAACAGGCACATGGGTTGGTGGAGCCGGGCCAGCTGAACACCCCTGCCTAATTGGTGTCCATCAGCTAATCAATACCTATGAGGGAGGTGGACAGGACCCTGGGGATCCAGGAGTTGCTGCTGGGAGCCTGACACAGTGCTGGGTCCCTAGAGAAAAACAGGAACCTCTACTCTTGGAGCTGTGAGGGGGACACATGGACCAGCCCCCTCCGCTCCAATTCTATCAGAAAATGATCAGAGATGAACAGAATTCCGTCTAGAGGTGCCCTTCTCTCCCCAGCAGTAAAGAATGAGGATCCTAGAAGCTAGTGCAATTTTGAAAATGCGTTTGGGCATGAGGCGTGATGGGAAAAGGTTAACCACTTTGCAGCACAATATGGATGTGGGGGTAGTGAGTGAGGGGAGGCGTGATCCTTCCTAAGAATGGGAAACAGTCTTTTCTCTGAAGAATTAAACTAAACTCAAGATCTGTCTTTGAACAGGAGGGCTTCCCTGGTGGGACCAGCCTTGCCTAGGGGACCTCATTTGTACTCATGCCTGGCCTGGGTCCTCCACCCACCCCCAGGAGCCTGCATGACGCTGCAGGGGCTAAAAGACCAGGGCCCTTCTGCTCATGGGATGCTGAGAGCAAGCCCCTGAGCCGCCTGGGTTAGCAGGAGAGTCGAGCAGCACCTGGTCAGGGTGGGTGCTCGACTCCAGATGAGTCCGCCCTGCTAGCCCCCCCGCCCCCAGGCCAGGACAAATGTGGGGTATCTACACTGAAGGAGGCCTCTGAGATCTTTTTTTTTTTTTTTTTTTTTTTTTTTGAGACGGAGTCTCGCTCTGTTGCCCAGGCTGGAGTGCAGTGGCCGGATCTCAGCTCACTGCAAGCTCCGACTCCCGGGTTCATGCCATTCTCCTCCCTCAGCCTCCCGAGTAGCTGCGACTACAGGCGCCCGCCACCACGCCCGGCTAATATTTTGTATTTTTTAGTAGAGACGGGGTTTCACCGTGTTAGCCAGGATGGTCTTGATCTTCTGACCTCGTGATCCGCCCATCTCGGCCTCCCAAAGTGCTGGGATTACAGGCTTGAGCCACCGCGCCCGGCCGGCCTCTGAGATCTTAAAGCCCAGAGCTCCCTCTCATGGCCCCTGAAACTTCTGAGTATCTCTGGGAGACTTAGAAACATCTATTCCCAGGGTCTGGCCCGTACTTGAGGTCCAAAGTCTCAGGGAAAGCCCAGGACAGCCCCCAGGGCTTCTGTGGCCCCTGCACAGGACATATCCCATCTAGTTGCTTGTCCCTCTTTCTGTGGTGAGGAAGGTCCTCTATAGGAAGGCCACTCGGCTCAGGTTGTGGCAACAGGTTTTGGGCACCTGATATATGCTAGAGCCTTGGAGTGGACAAGGCTTGAGGTGACAAGAACCTCAGGTGCTGTGGATGGAGCCCAGAGGAGGGAGGGGCCCTAATGCTGCCTGGGATGGGGGCTGGAAGTACCCTCAAGATAAGGGCAGGCTTCTTCTTGCCCTTCAAAGTCCAGATTCCCAAGCCTGAGGAATCACTGGTGCCCAGCGCAGACTCAGCAGACGCTTGCCGAGAGGTCCCCTTCCGTGAAATGATCCAGTTACCTGTCCGCCCACTACTTGGCTGCATCTGGGAACTTGCTCAATGCAAACAAATAAAGCTCTGATTGGGGGAAATTCCAGCAGGATAGAAAGCCTCTAGCCGCTCTGCCCTTTCCACTCCCTGTGACCTTGAATCGACATCTGGGCCTCAGTTTCCCCAAGACTGGTTTGAGAAAGTGAAACTAGCTGTGCCCAACTCAAGCCTTTCAAAAATGTACTTCTGGGCCAGGGCATTTTTGCCTCTTCCAGGCCCCTCAGGGGCTCATTTGCATTCTTGGAATAAAAATGTTGACTGTACTTCATGCCCAGCCGCACATTTAAATGCTTATGCAAGGTTTATTTTGGAGAAGCAACTCTCTGGAATGCTGGCAGGGCGCGTGCCTCTGCTTCCCTTGGGAGAGGCAATCAGCCCCCAGCCGAGGCAGGAGCCAAGGAGGGGCAGAGCCTCCTGGCCCCAGGGGAGGCGCCGTCCAATGAGAGCCTCACCCCAGGGGCTGTCGCGAGGCTGTTGGGAAATGTCTCATTTTTATATGTAAATAAATCATTTCCAGAGATTGCTCTGATCGCAGCAGGCTGCTGCTAAAATGTTTTAAGTGGGTCTTTTGCCACTGTAAACTTTGTTAAGGATTATTATCGAGTTTGGTTTTTTTTTTTTTCCCCACTGATTTCACTGAATCACCAACTCCTGGGACTCTAGCATGTCCTGCCATTTTACCCTGTTTGCATACCTCTGTGGACAGAGAGCTCACCTCCTCCAGGCTGCCCATTCTGTGGTTGGAAGCACCAGGGACTGCTAGAAACGGCTTCTTTCTGAGTGAGCTGGAATTGGAACTCTTTTCCTGTAGCTTTCCTTGCTGCATCAAGAGCCACACCTTGTGCTGGCCCTGCAGAACACACTTGTTCTCTCTTCTCTCTGCCATACTCTGTGTATCGGACCAGGACTTCCATCTCCTTTGCCAAAGCTTGCAACATCCTCCATCTCCTGGCCCTGGCCCTTCTGCGTCTTCAGCTGCTCACACCTTTACTTACCATGCTCCAACCCATTGACTGTTGTGTCCCTCAGGTATACCTAGCAGGGTTTCCTCTGGGGCCTCTGGCAGGATGCTCCTTCTCCAGGGTTCCTTCTTGAGGATCCCAGCTCAAATGTCACTTCCTTAGAGAGGCCCTCCCTGGCCCTCCTAGGTAAAGGGCCCCCCAGCCTCATCCCTCTTGATCACAGTGCCTTATGTTCCTTCAGAGCCTGTGACACTATTTGATTCTAATACAACACAATATAATATTTACTGACTTACATTCTGCTGTCTGGATAATTAGAATGTAAATGCCTTGAAGATGGGTCTTTTTCTTTGGATTAGTCTGTTTTCACATTGCTGTGAAGAAATACCTGAGACTGTGTAATTTATAAAGAAAAGAGGTTTAATTGACTCATGGTTCTGCAGGCTGTACAGGAAGCATGACGTTGGCATCTGCTTGGTTTCTGAGGAGGCCTCAGGAAACATGGCTGGGAGCCGGAGGAAGAGAGAGGGGAGGTCCTACACATTTTTAAACAACCAGGTCTCTCAAGAACTCTATCATGAAAACAGCACCAAAGGGGGAAATCTGCCCCCATGATCCAATCACCTCCCACCAGGCCCCACCTCCAACATTAGGAATTACAATTTGACATGAGATTTGAGTGGGGACACAGACCCAAACGGTGTCAGCCTTGCTTCCTGCTATAATCTCAGGACCAATAAATTCACTTTCTAGGAATGTGATGCCTACCCTCTCAGAGTCTCCTTGCCATGATTCTGTGCAAAATACAGGTTCCTGTCTCTCATTCATGGCTTTCTCTCTGGACACTTCCCCTTAGTCCACATCAAGCATGTGCAGACTCACTTAGCAGCAGAAGCTGTTTCTTAAACAATTCTTACCCAGAGGACCAATATATAAAACAGCTGAAGGTGATGTGGGGAAGGAAAGAAAGGTCTCCTGACCCCTCAGCCCCCTGGCTCTCAGTGTAGTCCCTGAGGCACCTGCAGAGATGTCGGTTTCCTGACTGCCTGGCTCATGGCCCCTTTGTCTGGAGACAGTGCCCGATTTTCCTCCGGGGACTCACCCTCACCCATTCTCAGATGGGGACTTCATCCACCAGGCCCAACCAGTCTGCCAGTGCCACATCCTGGCCATAATGATTGATTCAGGAAGGGCCTGGGACACAGGATGGTCCAGAGTCTGGCCTTGGAAACTGTCCTGGATGCACTGAAGCAGAAGCTTGCCGGACTGATTGGGCTTAAGCCAGTGTCTTTGTTTTTTGTACCTTGTAACAGAATACTTGAAACTGGGTAATTTATTTTTTAAAAGGAATGTATTAGTCCATTTTCACACTGCTGATAAAGACATACCCAAGACTGGGTAATTTATAAAGGAAAGAGGTTTAATGCACTCACAGTTCCACATGGCTGGGGAGGCCTCACAATCATAGTGGAAGATGAAGAAGAGCAAAGGGACATCTTACATGGCTGCCAGCAAAGGGAGAGTTTGTGCAGGGGAACTCCCATTTATAAAACCATCAGATCTTGTGAGACTTATTCACCATCCTGAGAATAATGTGGGAAAGACCCACCCCATGATTCAATTACCTCCTGCCAGGTCCCTCCCACAACACATGGGAATTGTGGGAGCTACAATTCAAGATGAGATCTGGGTGGGGACACAGCCAAACCATATCAAGGAATTTATTTCTTACAATTATGGAGGCTGAGGAGTTCCAGGTGGAGGGGCCACATCTGGTGAGGGCTTTCTTGCTGGTGGGTGGGTGGGGGAATCTTTGCAGAGTCCCAAGGTGGGGCACGGCATCACATGATGAGGGGGCTGCACATGCTAGCTCAGGCCTCTCCTCATTTCTTTACAGAGCTGCCAGTTCCACTCCCTCAATAATCCAATAATCCATTAATCCATGAATAGGTTAATCCATTCATCAGGGCAGAGACCTCAGGACCCAATCACCTCTAAAAGGCCCCACTTCTCAATTTTGTCACATTGGAGATCAAACTTCTATGTGAGTTTTGGGAGGGACAAAGTTTCAAGCCACTGCAGCCAGATCGGCAGCATCCTGAGAGCACAGCCAAAACTGAGCATGGCTGACTCAAGAGATGGAGAGAAGGCAGGCAGTCCTGGTGACATTGCCAGGACCCCTGGATCTGGCCGTATCCCAAATCCTGAACTTTACAGTGACCTGAGCCAAAAGTTGTGCTTACTTTGCTTAAGCCTGTTTGAGCTGGGCTCTCTCTCACTTCTAACTGAAAGAATCCTTACTGTGACACTAAGATACATAGAACATGGTTTGAAAGTCACTGCCATATATCATCCAAAAGTTGGGCAGAATGCATTTGATGCTTTTGTTTCTGCTAGCTTGTTTTCACAGGTAATAATAATGATAATGATCATAATAGTTAAAACTTTCATTTGTTTAGTAAAAGATTTGATGAAAAGCTTTCATCAAATTTTCAGCATAATATCATGAAAAATAGCTCTACTTCTGTCCTGCAGTTGAGTAAACTGAAGGAAAGTGAGGTTGAGGGATCTGCCCAAAGTCACTGTATTAATACATATGGCAAGACTTTTCTGGAATTTATGGCAAATATGATAGAAATGGATTAATGTCTTAATTGTACAAAGAACTTACATAAATTGCTAGACAAAACAATAAAAAAAATACAAAGCAATCTCTCCATAATTAATGAGTAAGGAATATGAACAGAAAATTCAGAAAAGAAGTCATTCAAGAAGTAAATAATAAATGGGAAAAAATTACTCACCAATAATCCAAGAAATTCAAATTGAAAAAAAAAATACTATTTTTCTCATTTTAAAAATGATGTGCAAAGATTAAAACAAACACCGAATGCTGGCCTGGATGCAGAACAATTGATACCCTTTCATAATATTGATAGTAATGTAAATTGATGCAATTCTTTTTTTTTTTTTTTTTTTTGTAGAGACGTGGCCTTGCTATGTTGCCCGGGCTGATTTTGAACTCCTGGTTTCAAGTGATCCTCCCGCCTTGGCCTCCCGAAGTGCTGGGAGTACAGGCACCAGCCATCACACCCTGCCCAATACAATGCTTTTGAAAAGCTATTTGGCAAAAACATATTTAAAACAGAGGTTGGCAAATGTTTTCTGAAAAGGGCCAGATAGTAAATATGTTCAGCTTATTGAACCATATTACCTATGTGCAATATGTACTTAATCTGCTGTTGTGGCAAGAAACAGTCATAGGCAATGTGTAAGTGAATGAGTGTAGGTATGTTCCAAGAAAGCTTTATTTATGAAGTTTTATTTATTGCCCAAAAAGCCATGATTTGCCAACTCCTGGTTTTAACCATTAAATTATTATGAAAATGATGATTATAAAAAAAAGTACCTACATGAAAGTACACTTAGAATATAAAATTAAGTGAATAGCAGGTACCCAATTGTATAAAATCATAACCATGCAATGAAAATCCCTAGGCATAGACAAATATGAAAGAAAGAAAATGTCTCTCTTTTTTTTTTTTTTTTGAAACAGAGTTTTGCTCTTGTTGCCTAGGCTGGAGTGCAATGGTGCGATCTTGGCTCACCGCAACTTCCGCCTCCCAGGTTCAAGTGATTCTCCCGCAAATGTGTCGCAAAGAACTCCAGCGCCGTTCCCTGAAGGCGATAATGATTCTTCAGAGGCCAACTCATTCCAGAGGCACGGATGGCTGGTTCTTCTCTCCACTTAATTTAAAAATATATATGTTCTTTCTTATAAAAAAAAGAATCCATTTCTAGAGAATTCTACGAATGGTGAGTCACACTCTGGAGTGCCACTTCCACGAATGCCAAGTGATCAGTGGAGGTGGCTCACAGGCCAGGGCTCACTGGAGCCACCCTCACTCCTGACACATTCCCTCATTTCCTGCTTCTTCCATTCACATCTGTCTTTGTCTCACTTAATTTTTGCCCAAAATCTTATCATCTTACAGAACTGAAGCTCTTTGAAATTCAGCTTCTATGAAGACTCTGCGAACCCCAAAGTGTTTAACCAAGGCCTTTACCTGGGAAAGAAACTCCGGACTCAGCCCCCTGCAGGCTGCTGAAGCTCAAGCCACCACCATGCCAACTTCCACAATGATTCCACCAACACAGGTCAAGCACTGCCACTACCACGAGAAACACAATCCAGCAACTGTAACAAAACCCACAACAGCCAACTCATCCCCATAGCTGCAAATACAACCCCAACTCTACAACCGCAGCAGTGATCACACCACCAGTGATTATCACAACAAACCCAGTAACCACATTAACTCCAACAACCACAGCTATAGCTCCCTAAACAATCACAGACCATAGCAACCTGACACAATTTTAACAACTACCACAATCATAACCACAACAGCTCCAATAACCACTGCAACACCCACAGCAGCGGGCATTTGTTGATCACCTTTTATGAGCCAGGTCCTGCACCAAGTGCTTGTCACATATTATCTCATGTAGCCTTCCAGAAGGCCCAGGAGGTAGACAGATATATGCGCGTGCTTTATTTATTTTTATTTATTTTTCATTTTTTAAAGACAGACTTCTATTTTTCAGAAAAGTTTTAGACTTACAGAAAATTGAGGAGACAGTAGATAGAGTTCCTATAGGCCCCCTTCCTCCCACTCTCAGTTTTCCCTATTATTAACATCTTGCATTAGTCGGGTCCATTTGTTAAGATCGATGAAATCATCTTGATGCATTATTATTAACTAAAATCCATAGTTTATGTCAGGAAACAGATGCTGGGGGCTTTGATGAATGCTTAATGTCATGTATCTGCATCACAGTGGCGTACAGAATAGTTTCATTGCCCTGAAAATCCTGCATTCCACGAATCATCCTTCCTCCCTTCTGTCACCCCCAAACTCCTGGCAACCACTAGCCTTGACAATATCTTTATAGTTTTGTCATATAGTTGGAATCGCACAGTATGTAGCCTTTTCAGACTGGCTTATGCACCATGTAATATGCATTTAAGATCCCTCCATGTCTTTTCTTGGCTTGATAGCTCATATTTTTTATTGCTGAATAATATTCTATTGTACGGATGTACCACAGTTTATTCATTCACCTTTTGAAGGCTATCTTGATTGCCTCTAGTTTTGGGAAATTATGTATAAAACTGCTATAAATATTAATGTGCAGGGTTTTGCATGGACATATTTTTACCATATTTGGGTAAATACCTAGGAATACAATTGCTGGATCATGTGTTTCAGCTAAACATAAACAAAGACAATGTTTAGTTTTGTGAGAGAGACAACAAACGAAACTGTCTTCCGTGACTGTACCATTTTGCATTTCCAGCAGAAATGAATGAGAGCTTCTGTTGCTCTATTTTCTTGCCAGCATTTGGTTATGTCAATGTTCCAGATTTTGGCCATTCTAATAGTAGTGTCATTTCCTTGTTGTTTTAATTTTCAGTTTCCTGATGACATACGCTTATTTGCAATTGGTGCATCTTCTTTGGTGAGGTGTCTGTTCAGATCTTTTGCCCATCTTTTAATTGAGTTGTTTTCTTATTGTTGACTTTTAAGAGGTCTTTGTATATTTTGCATATAAGTCCTTTATCTGATATGTGTTTTACAAATGTTTTCTCCCAATCTGTAGCTTGTCTTTTCATTCTCTTAATACTGTTTTTTGCAAATAGAAAAATTTTAATGAAGTTCAACTTATCATTTTTTTCTTTTGATGAATTATGCTTTTGGTATTGTATCTAAAAACTCATCATCAAACCCAATGTCCCCTATGTTATTGTCTAGAAGTTTCATTGTTTTGTGTTTTACATTACTTGCACACTCCATTTTGAGTTACTCTTTTTTTTTTTTTTTTTTTTTGAGACAGAGTCTCGCTTTGTTGCCCAGGCTAGAGCACAGTGGTACGATCTCGGCTCACTGCAACCTCTGCCTCCCAGGTTCAAACGATTCTCCTGCCTCAGCCTCCTGAGCAGCTGGGACCGCAGGTGTGTGCCACCACACCCAGCTAATTTTTTTTAAATTTTTTTTATTTTTATAGAGATGGGATTTCACCACGTTGGCCAGGCTGGTCTTGAACTCCTGATGATCTGCCCGCCTTGGCCTCCCAAAGTGCTGGGGTTACAGGCATGAACCACTGCACCCAGCCCATTTTGAGTAACTTTTTATGAGAGGTGTAAAGTCAGAGTTAATTTTTATGAAAGGTGGGAAGTCAGTGTCTAGATTAAATTTCTTTTGCATGTGGATGTCCAGTTGTTTCAGCACCATTTGTTGAAAAGATACTTCTTTCTTCATTGAATTGCCTTTGCTCCTTTGTCAAAGATCAGTTGACTATATTTACATGGGTCTACTACTGGGCTCTGTATTCATTCCACTGATCTGTCTATTCTTTCAACTAACACTACGCTGTCTTGATAATTGTAGCTTTATAGTAAGTCTTGTCGGGTAGTGTCAGTCCTCTGACTTTGTTCTTCTTCAATATTGTGTTGACTATTCTGGGTCTTTCCCTATAAACTTTAGATCCAGTTTGTTGATATCCAGAAAATAACTTACTGAGATTTCTACTGGGATTGCATTGAATCTATATATCAGGTTGGGTAAATGTATCTTTTTACAAATGAAAACATTAAGACTCAGAGAGGCAAATTGACGTGCCTAAGGTCAGCATAATTAACACCCATATTTCCTTGATTCTAACACACACATTTTATGGCCTCTAAACTGGAGCTACATCGTACGGTTGATGTGGACAGGTGACAGTCATAACAAAGTTGTCATTGCCATATATGCATATTAAAATTTGCAGAATGTGGGCAGTGGCTTTGGAAAGAAAATCCCAGAGACAAAAGTGTGGCAGCCCTTTAAGAAATGGTGCACCACCCATGCTCGTGATGGCCCAGAGCCAGTTCCATGTGGGCAAATGTGGACACTGATGCCATGGAAGCTAAACAGCGTAGAAGAGAAGACTCTCGAGTATGGAGTTTTGGGAGCACCTGAGCTGATTTATCAGCTGGTATCTCCCTCTGTGTATGCACAAAAGTGATAGAGGATTTTTAAAAACCCTCAAAATCCTAAATTGAAGCAAGTCTAAAAACAGCTCTTTTGCTAAATATAAAATAAAAATGCAAAGTGATAGGAAGCCCTGTGTCATGGTTTACAGGTCTAGTTTGTGTCATCACTTAAGGCAGTGGTTTATTCTCCCTCCCTTCCTCCCTGCTTCCCTCCCTCCCTCAGTCCCTCCCTCTCTCCCTTCCTTTCTTCCTGTCTTTCTTTTCTTTCCAGGATCTTGCTGTGTCACTCAGGCTGGAGTGCAGTGGTGTCGTGAACACGGCTCATGGCAGCCTCGACCTCCTGGGCTCGAGTGATCTTCTGATCCTCCTGCCTCAGCCTCCTGTGTAGCTGGGACCACAGGCTCGTGCCACCATGTCTGGCTAATTTTTTGATTTTTTTTTTTTTTGTAGAGATGGGGGTCTCACTTCATTGCCCAGGCTGGTCTCAAACCCCTGGGCTCAAGCGATCCTTCCACATCGGCCTCCCCAAGTGCTGGGATTACAGGTGTGAGCCACTGCATCTGGTCTGTTTATTCTTTCTTAGTGAGACTTAAAATAACTGTGCATCTTGAAACTGATGTACAGTAAACAGCTGCATCAGTCAGCCTCCTGGGAGAAACCCCATGGCATACATGAAAGAGGTCATGAGTTTAAAACGGGAATATTTACAGAGGTGTGAGTCAGTGAAGGGAAGCCAACAAGGGAAGGTGCAGTGTCACAGGGCTGGTGACATCCTGAAGGGCAAGGAGAGAGAGGGGTTACCAAAACTGGAGAGAGGCTGCAGGAGAGGGTAGGCTGTCAGAAGCTGCAGTCATTGGTAGGAAAAGTTCTAGGGGAATAAATACCTAACCTCAGTCTCAAGGTACCCTCTGAACTTGTGCCTACATCTACCGTTGTGGGAACTCACCGGGAGCCAGGGGTCAAGGAGTACTTGAATGGCGTCCACAGAGACCAGAGAACAGCGTGGAGGGTCGGGGTGGGTCTAGGGAGAAAATGGAAACCGCCGGGGAGCACGGAGCTGGGATCCTGGTGTGCTGCTTCTGTGCACCTAACCACAGTACTGTGCACTCAGGCCCCCAGGGAAAGGCAGCTGACCAGGTGGACAGGGTGTCCTGAGCTCCAGGCCGATTTGAGAAAGCCACTGGTTCTCCACAATCAGTGGACTCATGTGCCCCAATCCCACCCACGTGGCCAGGTCGAGCCTTTGGCAGCTGTCCCCACCTCTCCCCCATCCCCTTAGCACCTGATTTACCATGTGGAACCCTGTGTGGGGAGAAATGAAATGTCTGCTACAGCCAAAACTTGGCTCCAGGAAAGCAGACATCAACTCACACACCCGATGATGGACAGCGGGACCTCGCGGTGCGGCGTGTTTACAGCTTACAAGGGTGAGTTGTGCGTATTTCGAACTTGGCCCTGACGTCTACTTGCCCAGTCCACTTGTTGGGTGGCACCTCTTCTGATTTAGAGCTCTGGATCTGCCCATTTGATTTCTGAAGCTAACTCTTGGGTTTGCCACATCTGCAGCAGGTCTGGGCTCACAGGATCTGTGCACGGCAGAGGCTAGGTCACCATTCTAGCCCTCCGACCGGAACTTACAGACTGAGAAAGGGAAGGTGCCGGCCCCAGGTCACAGCACATGAGGGAGAACGAAAACCCTGGGCGCTGTGGTCTGTTGCCTGTGTTCAGGGCTCAGCTTGGCCTTAGATCCTTAGGCAAAGGACCTAAATCTTGTCCTCAGTTTCCTGGTCTGCAAAATGTGGGTGATAATAATACCTGCTTCACAGGGTGATTGTGAGAATCAAATCAGCTATGAGCCAGAGGGGCGGTGAGCAACTCTGAGCAGTACCTGGAGCTGGTTCATGTCCATGACCACAGTGAGCTAGCCCAGAGTATGCCCTCAGTGTTTGTTGAGTGACTTCATTAGTGAGAAGGGCTTCATGGACTGTCACGTGTGGACATGCTACTGGTTATGTTAATTAGTGCTCTGTGACAGGGCTGGGTCCCTTCAAAACAATGAATCCCACCAACCCTGTCCACGGGCTGGAGGGCCTCCTTGATGAAGAATGTCCTGTTGGCTTTCCTTAGTGACAAATCCAGACTTTCTACTCATGGGATTTAAAGGAGAGAATGATGGTTTGAGCAGGAACCACCCAGCTGTCAGGTGCTGTGGTGTGCAGCCGACCCACCCTGGACACTTAATGTCGGTCTGGCGGCTAAGGCAGTCACGAAGCCCTGGATCTCCACCACGGTGGAGAGAATCAGCTCCTGTAGGAATGAGGCCCCTGGGGCTTCGGGGAGGATGGGGATTGGATGAGCCCAGCAGCATCTCTGCTCTGCAGCACAGAGGCACAGGGAAAATTCTCAGCTCCCGGGGTGGATCTGGGAGGAGCCCAGAGAGGTCACATGGCCCTCTCGGTGCTGCTGCAATTTCCAGAGATGAGTGATTCTGGCAATAAGAACTCAGAAGGTGGACAAGGCCTCAGAATGGCTCATCCTGGCCGCTTTATGGAGAAAGAGACAGAGGCCCAGTGAGCGGAGGGGCTGGCCATGTAACACCACAGGCCAGCCTAGAGCTCAGGTCCTCCTGTTCTCCCCAGTCACATTCCGGGGAGAGGGCCCAGGTTCCAGGAAGTAGGCACTCCAGATGCTGTCGTGGAGCAGGGAGGATGTTCTCAGCACAGAGGCTGCTCTGCAAGGCTCCATCTAGTCTAAAGAGCTGGCTGTGCCTCAAATAACGCAGTATGTAGCCTGTGCAACTGTACGTAGCAGCCCTAGTTGGAATCCACATAAAAGAGATGCTGCCGACAGTGTCAAGGGCATGTCCAGACGTGACCTACATGCAGTAGAGATGTCCCAGGCCCTTGTTAGCTGGCGTTTTCCTTCAGGAATGGGGATACTCCCCAGTTAGTCAACTTCAGAAAGTCCATTGTGGAAAGGCCTTTGGAGGCCTCCCCATCTGGACTGTTTTTACGACATAGATAAGAAAACTAGGGCTGAGAAAAGAGCAGGGACTTACCCACAATCACACATTGAGTTGGTCCCACCTTCTCTTCACCAGCTCTGCTGAGGACCCCACTATGACACTGGATGTTTCCATGAGCTGCCTGTGGTCTCACTCACACTGGGGCCACTTTTCACCCACACTCCTGGCCGCCTGTCCACGTCTGCACCCCTCCTCTTCCATCCTTTCTGCAAGCCCTTGCTGAGAAAACTTTCCCCAAAACATCCTAACATTTCTCCGGCTCCTCTTGCCAGTCCATTCTCCTTCCTGTTGCTCCAGATTCCTCTTCTAAGGGCCGTCTGGAAGCTCCAGTCACCCCTGCACAAGCCGTCAGAGCCTCTCACACCCTGACACCTTTGCTGTCTTGCAGGCTTCCCTCTCCCCCATTCCTCCTGGTACCCCAGCCCTTCCAGCCAGCCTGGTTGCCATACGACCTATGGCCCATCTACTCCTGATGTGAACCTGTGTCCCACAGATCCTGAATCCTGAATACCATAGTCACCAGGCATTGCCTTCCACTTCTACTCCCTCTTCCTCTGCCCCGGCCCCTGAGCTTCACCCAGGGGATAGCAATGGTCACTGTCTGGCCTCTGTGTCCCCAGTCTCTGCCCTTGTGGAGTTGGAAAGCCTTCAAAGACCCTTGTGGGTTTTTATATGAAATCCAAACCTCTGCGTGGCTTAAGAGGCTTGTTCAGGTCCAGGGCCAGGCCCTGCTGAACTCTGCCACCCTGTCGCCCGTCCCTGCTCCCTTGTCTCCAGCTGTATCCAAATGTGTGTCATTCTTATCAAGCTTCTGCAGGCTCTGTCCTTTCCACACTCTGCTCACATTTCCCAGAGCCCCCTCTCCTCTTCTTCACCTGCTCTTTACCCCGAAACACCCAGTTCAAATGCCCCCTTCTCCAAAAGGCATTCCCAAAACGCCCCGGGCAATTGTAATACCTGAAGCTCCAAGAATCTCAACCTTTTCCATTGTCCCAAGGCAGTCACAAGAGGACACACGTCCATGGGCTGGGCCCGGTTTTTGGTATGGTTGCTCTAACTCCTCACCTAGAACATTCTAGGAAGCCTGTTGTGTGAGACTGATGTATGTATAGAAATAACCTGACCTCCACTTTGATTTGTAGAGTGAATCATGGACGTCAGTCTTTGAGCAGTGCCCAGGCACACCTGCTTTGCTGGGAACCTCACGGTGGATTGCAGCCCTCAGGGGGTGCCATGCCCCACTGTTCTGCCACCACTTTCCAGGCAGGGTTGTAACTGATTGCATGTCGGCCTCCTGCTGGGCTGTTAGCCCCGGTGTGTGAGGTGTCCTGGTGAGGTTCCTTCTGCTCTTTTGGTGGAGGCAGCTGTGGTGGAGTGGGGATCACACTGGGCTAGGGCCAAGGGCTCCCCATGGCTTCTCCCCTTGGGATGGCAGAGGGAGGGAGAGGCCCGCTCAGGGACCCACTCACTTCTCTGACTCTGCAGGGATGGGCCCAGGGCTGTGCTTGTTAACAAGCTCACAGGGGGCTGGGCACGGTGGCTCACCCTGTAATCTCAGCACCTTGCGAGTCCAGGGCAGAAGGAGCGCTTGAATCTAGGAGTTCAAGACAAGACTGGACAACATAGGGAGATCCCGTCTCTACAAAAAATGTAAAAACCAGCCGGGTGTGCCTGTGGTCCCAGCTACTCGGGAGGCTGAGGTGGGAGGATGCCTTGAACCCCAGAGGTCAAGGCTGCAGTGAGCCATGATTGCATTGCACTACTGTACTTCAGCCTGAGCAACAGAGTAAGACCCTGTCTCAAAAAAAAAAAAAAAAAATTTCCAGGGGAGTTGGGATCTGGCATTCTGGCATTTGGGAACTTTTGGGTCGCCATTCCCACAGGGCTTCACATCCATCACGGCATAACTCTGCGGCAGGGCAGGTGGCTATGGATACACCTGTTCACAGATCAGGGAGGCTCAGAGATGGGGCTCTTGCTAGAGGCAGCACAGTTAGGAAATGTGGCATCTGAAAAGACACATCCAAGCCTCTCCTCCCAGTACCCCTGCGTTTCTGCGCCCGCACCCCTGAAATGTGAAGACCTGAATGTTCACTATTGCACGCACTACATTTACAATGGGGAGCAGGGGCGGCAGGTGCGGAGCCGACTCTGAGTTCTCTCCATTGTGTTGCAGCCCCAAGTGGAGCCGGGCTGCTGGGATTATGAAGCCAGAGTCGGCAGCGCCTGGGCCACCTGGTGGCTGCTCTGGGAACTGCAGGCAGGTACCCAGGAGTCCACAACAGACCGCCAATCTGCACGGGAGGCAAAGACCCGTCTACTTATTATGATGACTGAACAGCTGCACAGAGGCACCAATGCCCATTTGAGGAGCTGGCTCCTTTTGATTCAGGTTTAGAAATCTAAAGGCTCCGAGTCAGGCCTGGCTGGGCTCCAGGCAAGTTGGGGCTCTTCTGGACCTGTTTCCCATCTGTTGGTGAAGAGGTTGGATTAAATCTCTGGGGAGCCTGCTTGGCTCTGAAAGTCTTCGATGGCATGAGTAGGAACAACTGATGACAATTCAACACAGGAAATTCTTGTTCAAGTCTGAGTTTGAGGATTTGGGGAGGGATCCTGCACACCTCCGGCTTGGAAATGTGCTTCCCCCACTTCCTGGGGAAAGAAAAAAGATGGGCTGAAATGAGCCCAGTTCTCCTCCTGGACTCTCGTGCTCGCCAGGCGTTTTTCAAAGATGCTCAAATGAAAGCATAATTGAAAAATGAGGCTGTAACTCCGGGAGAAGGGGTGGCAGGCCCAGGGCCGCTGACTTAATCAGGCCGCCTAATGTCATTACCTCTGTGTTAATAAGGGGGGGCGGCCGCGGGGAGGGAGCCCTTCACTGTGGCTTGGACACTTTCCAGCCAACAGGGCTTTTCTTCTTCTTCTGTGTTTCACTGCAAACAAATGCCTCTTTCTCCATCCCAGAGAATTCCCCGGAGTGAGGTAAACATATGGGCGCAAATGGACGTTTTCTTCTTCTTTCTGAAACTCTTGAGCAGGAAAAAGATGTGCAGGACTGTATCCTGGGGCAAGAGATGGCCAGTGCTCAGCAAAGTCCCGGAGACCAGCCCTTCCCCTCCCATCAGCAAGACCCAGAAACCAGTCCTTTCCCCTCCCAGGCTGGGAGACAGGAGACCTGGAGCTCACCTCGGGGAGGCGCCCCTTTCTCTCTCTCCTGTTTCTCTCATCACTTTCAAGGAAATGCTCTCTTATCCCCTTCTTTCTCCTCAGTCATCCCCTTCTCTCCCTTCCCTTCTTTTTTACCAAAAACCCACTGGACAGTGGCACCATCTAGACCAGAAAAGCAAAGACGGCAGAGCTGCTCTGGGCTCCGCCCTCCCCCAGATGCTGGGGTCCTCTGGGCTCCAGCCCATCCTTTGCCTCCTTTTCATTTTGGAAAATTTGACAAATACAGAAAAATCCTAAAAGGAAAACGACAACACCCCATATCTCCACTGCTCTGAATTAACCACTGTTAATATGAGACATTAATATGCACTCGGATGTGGCATTTTCGCTTCTAGACATTTTTTTAAGGAAAAACCACTCTCCTCTTTGTTATTAAACAGGATACGTGCACATTTTAAGGAAGTCAAATGATCAGGAAAGTAAAGGGAACCAACCACTGTCACCGATTCCCACCTTCCAGAATTTGCCGCTGCTATTTTGGTGTCTTTGCTGGTCGTCATTTTGCTATGTGCAAATTAAAGAAATGAGACAAATAGCATATACGTCTATTCTCTTTAAAAAATTAGAATTCTACAAGACAGTTAGAAGCCCCTTTGTCCACCCACTTTATTCCCCTGAGCCCGAGGAAGCCACGGCTCTCAGCCTGTGGCGGCCCTTGGAGCCCATTGTAGGCACCTTTACACACAATTATGAATCCAGAGAAAACACTCAGCGTCATTTTGTGCTTTGTTTCTTTCGTGCTGTCCCTATCATTTTCCGCTTGCTTTGTCCTTTTAACCCGTTCTGAACTCTGTTTTCATTGCTCCCTACATACTGAATTCTCCCACTCTCCTCCCTTCTCCCTCCCCTCCTCATCGAGGCTCCCTCCTCTCCTGTCCTTCCCTCATGGCCCTGGGTGGAGAACATGCCTGCTACCACCGAGGCCCACCTCCCAGCTGCTCCGCCCCCCAGCTGCTCCGCCCCCCAGCTGCTCCGTCCCCGGCCTGCGTTCTCCTTTGGTGCTTATCTGCTTCCACTATCATATTATAAACCAAGTATCTGTTTTTCTCCTCTTGGGGTTACAATCACCACCTCTCTGTTCTTGGCGCCTAGCCCAGTGGTGCTCATACTGGAGTGAGACTTGTGTAGGGGCTGACTTGTGTGCCCCAGAAAGATAAGCTGAAGCCCTAAGGCCAGTACTGTGAATGTGACTTTACTTGAAAATAAATGCAGTGAAGTTAAGGTGAGGTCATAAAGGATCTGGGTGGGCCTTACATTCTTTACAAGAGAAAGGAAAGAGATTTGGATAGAAAGACACAGACTATGCCTCGATGCAGGCAGAGAGTGGAGTCACTGCAGCTCTAAGCCAAGGAAGGCAGAGAATTGCTAGCAACCATCAGAGGCTAGGAGAGAAGCAAGGACACATTTTCCTCTAGAGCCTCCAGAGAGAGCTCGGCCCTGCTCACACCTTGATTTTGGTCTTCTGGCTTCCAAAACTGGGAAAGAATAAATTTGTCATACCTGGTTATGGCGGACCTTGGAAACGAATTCAGCTTGTTATGCCGCAAAAACTGATGCAGCCACTGATGGGTTACATGCTACCTGACCAGCGCCAATGAGACTGTGCAGGACAGCCAGCTGCTCCCCAAAAGCCACTTCCTCTTCTTCCTGAGCAGATGGCCAAGCTCAGCATGGCCATGTGACTGGGACCAACTTAATCCCGTAGGAGGTGGAGGGGCAGCAAGTCACCTGTCTGTTTTTCTTTTCCCTTCCACAGGCTGGATGCGTGTGCCATGGCCTGGGGCAGGAGCAGCAAACTGAGGCCTGCAGGACGAGTGTGGTCTGTGGTCCTGTTTTTGTCCAACCCACAAGTTAAGAACGGTTATTTCGTTTTGTTTGGTTGTTTCGTTTGTTTGTTTGTTGTTTGAAATGTAGTTTCACTCTTTTGCCCAGGCTCGAGTGAAGTGGCAAGACCTTGGCTCACTGCAACCTCCGCCCCTGGGTTCAAGTGATTCTCCTGCCTCAGCCTCCCAAGTAGCTGGGATTACAGGTGCCCACCACCATGTCCAGCTAATTTTTGTATTTTTAGTAGAGACAGAGTTTCACCATGTTGGCCAGGCTGGTCTCGAACTCCTAACCTCGAGTGATCCACCCACCTTGGCCTTCCAAAGTGCTGGGATTACAGTGTGAGCCACCATACCTGGCCAAGAATGGTTTTTACACTTTTAAAGTATTGTGAAGGAAGAAGGAAGGAAAGAGAGAAAGAGAAAGAGAGGAAGATAGAAAAAAGGAAGGAAGGAGGGAGGGAGGGAAAGAAAGAGAAAGAAAGAAAGAAAGAAAGAAAGAAACAAACAAACAAACAAAGGAAGGAAGGAAGGAAGGGAGAAAAAAGAAAGAAAAAAGAGAAAGGAAGAAAAGAAAGAAAGAAAGAGAGAAAGAGAGAAAGAAAAAGAAGAAAGAAAGAAAAGAAAGAAAGAAAGAAAGAAAAAGAAAGAAAGAGAGAGAGAGAAAGACTATGTGACAGAGACCCTCAAAGCCTAAAATGTTGACTCTCTGGCCCTTTCCAGGAAAAGTCTGCAGACTCCTGCCCTAGGGGACGGTGAACCACAAGATGGAATGAGTCAGGTCCTTGAGCAACCACATGGAGAAATGACCAGGAAGGCCCACCACAGATATTACATGACAGTGAAATGCAGTGTTATAGTCTGAGCTGTTACAACAGAATTTGAGGTCTCTTTGTCATTGCAACTTAGCCTTGCCTAACTCATACAGAGACAAGGTAAGATTTTCACTTAGACTTCTGGGAAAGAGATTATTTTTGCCACCTACATGTACACCCTGAAACCAAGCAGGCACAAAACTGGTTCCCCATACCGCTATGAGTGAACCCTGGGACACAAGCCTGCTGAGGGAGGGCGTGTGGAAGAATTAGAGAGCAACCTGATTCCGATGACATTGTATGAACCCTGGAGCCAGCTGTACCTGCAGCTGACCCTGCCTTCTCAGCTTACAAGGGCCACTGACTTCTCTCTTTTACTTAAGACAGTTTGAAACTGTTTGTTACATTCAAACAACAATATTCCTAACCTAGTTTGGTATTATGAGAGCAATAACTTTACATCTGCTGTCATTCATTCAGAAAAGGAATACATCATTCACAGACTTTGGTGTTTTAAGTGCTAGCACTTATTCATACAATGAATGAGATAAGATGAGACACATCTCCTAATAAATAGAAATTCACAGGGTGTGCTTAAGGCTATGGCTTGGCACAGCTGCTCTGGAACCACAATACTGACTTCAGGAGCAGGAGATGAGAGTAGGAGATACCACTTAAGAGTCTATCTTTTTTTTCTTTTTCTTTTTTATTATACTTTAAGTTCTAGGGTACATGTGCACAACGTACGTGTTTGTTACATATGTGTACATGTGCCATGTTGGTGTGCTGCACCCATTCAGTCGTCATTTACATTAGGTATATCTCCTAATGCTATCCCTCCCCACCCCAACTCCCCATGCAGCTGGTAAAAGTGACAAGCTCATTCACAGCCTAATGTGGGCTGATGGCTAAAACAAATGAAGGGGGAAAAGCAAGGGTGGAGCTGTGATCAGACGACGGCCTGTGCTCCCATTTGTGTACAAACAAGCGTCCTTAAGATGGGAAGCGTTAGGGAATGTCTATATCACTGCTTGGAGCTACCCATCTTTGGAAGGAGACACCAGGAACTGGAAACAGTGGCTGCTTCCAGGAGGGTCCCTGGAGGCTGGGGCCGGGGAGGGAGTGAGACTCTTTTTACTATACATTCTTTTGCATCTTGACAGAATGCAGCTGGGGTTAATGCATGTTGTAACTCTCCCCGGCCATGGGGGCAGATGGAGGCCCCAGAGGCAAGAGGAAGCCCAGGTTTTGGGATCCGAGACTTGTGTGTAACCCATGACCATGAATGATCGCCCAGAAAGGAACCAGTGCGGGACGCCTCTCAGGCATCTCAGCTCATGGACAAGTCACACTGCTGGGGTCAGAGAGGCCAGGGCTTCTCACTAAGTCAGACGCGACCCAGAAAGACCCAAATGTCCTTGATCAAGAAGCTGAAAATAGTTGCTATGACTCATCACACATGATGGACATGTCCTGCGGCCCCAGCAGGGCCTCTGGGATGTGGCCCCCGTTCAGGAGGCTGAGGAGTGACAGGGGGCAGAGCCAGAGGACAGGCTGTCCTGC